>NW_028322123.1:1922857-2243334 GCF_001445615.1 Aspergillus lentulus
AAGGTTTCAGTTTTATCAAGACCTCCATGAAGGGCGGGTTCAAGGCCATTGGAGAGAGTGTGGAAGACAAGTTGGATGCCCAGCGATTGAAGGAACTGGGCGGCCACAGCTACAATGTCGCGAGACAACAAAAGTCCTATGAAACATCCATCCGCCGAATCTGGGACGCCCAGAAGGCCAGTCTGTCCTCAACAGTGGAACACTCCGACGACGAAAGCGACATCGATCGCGAAATGGAAGAGGAGTTCAACAAACCCACCCCGCGTTCGGAGGCTCCGACGCCGGCGCCCAATCGGCGCGATGACGAAACTACCAGTCAGTTCAGCAAGATCAGCATGGCAGACCAAAAAGGCAAGGTTTTGCGTATCGTCCGCCAGTTCAGAGATGAGAGGGGCGAAATCGTCCAGAAAGAGACAACCGTGTGGGATCCGCGTGTCATTCGACACTACATGCAGCATCGTCATAAGATGGAAGCTCTGACCACCAAGTACGTTTGCCCTCATTCTCTCCTTACTCTTCATACACTAATGAAAATAGACTCGAATCCCTCCAACCAACCGGCGATCCCGAGATCGATGCTCGCAACAAGAAACTGTACGTCCCCTTTCCATCTGTCTCTCTTCTATTCTCCAAGAAGACTAACCCATCGTCTTCCTTACAGTCTCGAAAACGAACTCAGCCGTCTCAACCGCAACAAGGAACGCCGCTTCGCGCGCGAGAAGCAAAAGGGCGCCTTCAAGTCCTCGACAGGCGACTCCCCGGCCGACGGCGCCAAGGCAGCTGGAACCCAGCGCAAATGCGCCAACTGCGGCCAAGTCGGCCATATCAAGACTAACAAGAAGTGCGTTCCCTATCCCCATCTCACCCTATATGTAGTGGGTTAACTAACAGGATGCAGGCTCTGTCCCCTGCTGAACGGGACTATGAAACCCGAAGATCGCGTCAGTGACTCTGCGTTCGCCATGGGTGCTCCTCCTGCTATCTGATCTGCTATCGATCTCACGCTATTTTCCCTGCTTTCGGTAAACAAATTGTCTCATGATACCCCTAAGGATCGGTTGCATTGTATCTGTCGTATTCTTCACTTTGCATCAAACAAACATCTTTTTTCCACTTTACGCAGAAAATTCATGCATGATGATGGCCCTCCACTTTTGTCTGTGCATAAAAATTCTCTAGATACCTTGGGTTTGGAGCAATGTTGGGTGGCTGGGTGTATGGTCCCTTTATGGTAGTATGGTTCAACGTTCTACCTCGCAGTCACATTCTCTTCTGATCATGTATTACTCAAATGACAACTACGCCGTGTTCTCGTCATATCAAAAGTTCTATGACACTTTGATAAAGTCCACTCAGTAGAATATGAAACCGCGGACGCAAGCCCATACGATTTCTGGCGCTCAGTCTGCCACTGTATATAAATGTAGGTAAGGATACAGGAGCCCTTGACTAGACTTCACATGGCTTGACTGCAGCTGAAAACTGCTTTTTGACGATCGAATAAGATGATGCCTCGCCACCCAAGGGCTCTGAACACGTCAATATCCATGCAACTCCGACAAGTGTCCCCGTCTAAACATCGATCGTCCCCGTTCAGGAACCAGTGCAAGTGCAACTGCATTTGGCCGCCGGTATGTGTAGCCCAGAAATGCACCTCGCTTGCGGATGTCGAGCACTGTTTTACCAACTCTCGGGTCGCGCAGTAGCTTGTCTCGTGGTCTTCTCCGCTTGTGTTTGTCCTTCTTGTGGTGCTTGTTCTTCTTTGCAGGCTCGGGACTGTCCTTCTTACCTGGCTGACTGCCTTTTTGCTGCGATTGCACCTTTTCAAGACCTGGTTCGTGAGCGTCACCTCCGTCGACCTCATCTAGCCCTTGGTTTTCCTCCGAGGTAAGTGAAACATCATCGTTACCCATGGAGTCCTCATTGTCATCGAAATAGCGAGTATCTTCCCAGCCGTCTACTTTGGGAGTGAACGGCGGTTCGGTCAGATGATGTGTACGCCAGTTGATGCCATGGAAGAAGGGATGTGCCTTGATATCCCCGGCATCGTCCGCGTATACGTAGAAGCCTTGGTAGTTCCGGTTGCTGCTATCATCAAAAAGGATGGAACGCCTCAGGTTCGGTGGCAAGATCAATGATTCATTGACCTTATACTTGCTCGAGGATAAGCGGTACTCCTTATCCTGAAGTAGCCGATTGATGAGGTCGATTGCCTCCGTGGATACCATCAGGTCGGCAGGTCTCTCAGCAGGAAAAAACAATGTTTGCACATGGTGCTTGCTAACTGTCAGCCCCATAAACGCTCTACCTTAGCTATCTGATGTGTCTGATTGACTCACATGGATCTTCCACTTGGTCTCCTGCCGGTCCATGGAGGCAAACGGGGTGAATCCATAGAGGCACTATTCAGCGTGCGTTAGAAGCAGTCTTGACCCTGTCTTGGACTGATGTACCTCGTATATTATGATGCCTACACTCCACCAGTCACATCGTCCGTCGTACGCTTCTCCTCGGATGATTTCCGGTGCCATATACTGGCTGGTGCCAACGATGCTGCGGGCAAATCGGCGCTTCTGGTTATTGTCACGCCAGTCTAATACATTGAATGACGGTGGATTGCGATCGGGCTTGAGCTCATTGTGATTCTTTGCCGCATCTGTTGACTTGTGTTCCTCCCTGTCTTCTCTGTCGCCGTCAATCCGAATTCCGAGCTTCTCAAGCAAGGAGTATCGGTGCTCGTTGTAATAGGCTTGATCATGCGCCCAGTGACCGTCAAAAGCTAGACCAAAGTCAGATATTTTCATATGACCAGAGGCTGAGATCAAGAAGTTGTCTGGCTTGACATCCCGGTGAATCCATCGAAGTTTGTGAGCCTCCTCGATACAGAGTATCATTTCGGCAGCATACCACCTCGTGAAGTGCTCTGGCAGAATGTTTCTTCGCATTAACAGGCCAAGGAAATCCCCTCCCACCATGTAATCCATTATCAAGTAGAGATAATTGTGATCCTGGAAGCTTGCGATCAAGGGAACTACCCAGCGAGATTTTGCCGAAGCAACGAGGAAGTCTCTCTCTGCCCGCAAATGACCCTCTTGACAGTTGCGTATCATCACCGATTTCCGTATCACTTTCATGGCGAAGACATCTTTCGTTGCACGGGTCATGGCACGTCGATGATCACGTTCGGCTCCACTAAGAGCTGACCGCAGGGAATTAAAGCGATCTTTTCTGAAGGAAGATGATGAACCTTCACTGACGCGATAGCCCGAACCATCTTTGGGTCTTTTCTCCTTTACCAGACGGACCACGCCAAAGCTTCCTCGACCAAGAACTTTGACCACTTCGTAGCCAGCCAGGGCAACTGTCTCATTGCGGCGGGTGCGGTGAGGGCGAGACTTCAATAGACGGTATTGGCGTAGATGTTCTCTTTCTTGATCAAGCCAATTTTTTCTTGCTCTAGCCCTCTCTTCTGGTGCGAGTGGGGATCTATGGATGCATCTTTCGAGCTCGATTCGACGTTCCAAGCGCGGATCGCCGCTGTGAAAGATGGTATTGAAATATGTTTCGAAGAATATTTTTGCGTTTGCAGCCGCCTCCACGGTGTAAATAGATGGTGCAACGTTCGGCGACTCTTGAATCGGAGTCAGGATTCGGGGAGGTCCCTGGTCTGGGAGGGATAGGCGCTGATGTTTTTGAGCGACGTTCTGCGACGATTGTTTCCAGCCATCTGCAAAGGAAGATGGTTCTTCGGAGGTTGGAGGAGTAGAGTTTGTGCTCATGGGTGAGCCGCTGTCGCAGGGAGAAGTTGACGGATCGTCGCTATGCCGGGCATCGTCGGCGCCATCACCTTGCTTGCTGAGAGGTTGTTGCGGAGACACGAAGTGAACTGCTGATATATTTGGTCGTGATCGCAGATGTGAGCGGCGGATGACCGTTGGATATCCAAATGCGGTTGAGAGTTTGTATGCAACGATATCAGTCAAGACGGCCGAAGTTGAGTTGGTGCGACGAGTATCAAAGGTGGAAAGATGGGTGGAATCGACAACATCAGTCTTCAGGAGGCGCAGTTGGAAGTCTGTGCCTTCTGCGACTTTCTCGCACGCATGGATCCGGTCTTTGGACGAGTCGAGCAAAGTGCTGGAGCTGCTCTGGGCTGAATTTCCCGCAATACGAACACAAGGACACTCCCTAGATTGTGTGCTGCGGCAACTGTAAACGTCTTTGGTTGCGTATGAACCAGATGATTGAGCGGATCCAGCAGGATTAGTTTGATGGATGAAAATCTCCTCTTCCCTGAGCTGAGCTTTTCCAGCTGATTTCTCTATTAGCCAGTCTCTAATCGTTTATGCTGGACCAACGTACCGTTGGATGAGTTGCGAAGACCTAATAACGATAGGAGCTTGGAACTGTTGCGCTTGAGACGCGCGCTGATGCTACCCCTGCTGATTTGCTCAGCTGCTGAAGGAGCGGATGCCTCTTCGGAGACTCTCTGATCATGTGAAGACAGACAGGAACTGACACCGCGTTCAACCGCGTCGTTAACTGCTTGACCGCCGCCAGCTTCCTCTGAACTGGGCTGGTGTGCCATCTTCTCCACAGGAACCTCTTGAGCCTTTAGTTGAGAGCGAAAGACATGTATACGGTGCTATGGACAATACCAGCCTCGAACGAATAACGATAGTACTGCCGGTACAATGAGTGAAGGAATGTATAAAGATCCGATAAACCATGCAGGCTATCGAACGGGGACGCTGTGGTGTTGGGAAGTCGAAGTTGACAGAGAGGATGGATAGGAGAGGGGAGCTTGTTGAGGTGAAACAAGAGGAAAGAACGACTGTGTTAGGCAAGACTACGAAAGGGAGGCGCAAAGAGCCAAGGGAAACCGCGTCTTTGGCCGATAAACTGACGTTAAGTACCTACAGAGGGTTAGTAGAAGGACTCAGGAGACATAAGATCCAAATCTATCATTGAGTTATACAAGTCGAGGCACACTTGTATAGATGAGTAAGAGACTTGGACTCCATGCAATATCCTCATCCCTGCTAGATGCATGGCGTAGCTGCGCAGTAGAAAAAACAAGTCGGATATCACAGGAATTCAGAATTCAAACAAAACCCCTGAACACCTTTTTGGACAATGAAACAAAAGACAATATATGAAACAGTGAGATGCCAATGTGGACAGATGGTGACACCGAACATGAACAATAGAACGTCTCAAGACACAAGCAGGCAACAGAGCTGCTTATTTGATCTCAAGGAGCTTAACGTCGAAGATCAGCTTCGAGTTGGCAGGAATGCCGGGAAGAGCCTTCTTGCCGTAGGCCAGGTGAGGAGGAATCGTGATACGACGCTCACCACCGACAGCCATGCCAGCAATACCAATATCCCAGCCCTTGATGACCTCACCCTTGCCAAGCTTGAATGTGAAAGGCTTGCCCTTCTTGTTGGCTATTAAGGAGGAAATCCGTTAGCGCTCTATCCAATATTGTCTATTTGCATAAGGGTGACATACCATCAAAGACCTTGCCGTCCTCAAGCTTGCCGATGTATCTCATGGCAACAGTGTTGCCGGCCTTGGCAGCGGGACCCTTTCCGAGCTTCTTGTCATCGATCTTGACGCCCTTGACCTCCTTGACACCAAGAGTGCCGGTAGTGGTCTCCCCAGGCTTCTGACCGGAAGGAGTAGGGCCCTGCTCAAGGTTCTTCGCGAACTGAACCTTCTTGGCTTCCTTGCCCTCCTTGCCCTCCTTAGCGTCCTTGGCCTCCTTCTTCTGCTCAACAGCGGCTGCCTCACCGTTGTTCTTCTTGAGCTTCTTCTGCTGCTTCTTGCTCAAAGCAGGCTCACCCTTGTCAGCACCCTTGGCCTTGCCGTCCTTGGCCATCATGTCATCAAGCGCCATCTCCTCGTCGGAGTCAGCGGTGCGCTTGTTCTTGCCCTTGGACTCAACCAGCTTGGGGGCCTCTTCTTCATCACTCTCAATCTCGGTGACTCTGGGGTGAGCCAAGCCATCGAGTTCATCCTCCTCCTCGTCGTCCAAAAGGTCACCCATGTCGACCAGGTCATCTTCATCGGGGGAAAGGTCATAGTCGTCCTCGTCATCCTCATCGTCCTCATCCTCATCATACTCGGACGGGCCCTCCTCAGCAGGAATGACGTAGTTTCCGGTCAGGTAGACGGTGTGTGTTCCAGTGACCTTGAAGAAGACGCGCTCGCCCTCGGCAACAGTGATGTCCAAAGGTTGCTGGCAGTGCTGTTGCGCGACATTAGCATATGCAGTCAATTGAGCTGAAAACGGTTCAATAACATACTCTCTCAGGATCCAAGGTACAGACGACCATCTCGTCAAGCTCCAGTCCTTCATCCGACTCGTCATCTTCGTCGTCATCCGTAGCAGGGGCCTTGCCCTTGACGAGCTTGGAGATGGCAGCCTTCAAATCAAAGTCTTCATCATCGCTCTCGCTATCCTCGTCCCCGTCCTCGTCCTCGAGTTCCTTGAGAGCGGCAGCCTCCTTGAGTTTGCGGGCCTTTTCCTTGTCGCTGGGGCCGCCGTTGACTTCTTCGTCATCAGAATCATCCTCCGAATCGTCTTCGTAGTCATCGTCCGATTCATCAATGTCCATGTCTGCGGGAGGGCGAACAAGCTTGAGAGTAGCTCTGGGGCGGGTCTGTCCATCCTCGAACTCGGGAGTCTCATCAGGATCAATGGCAGCCATGCTCACGCGGAACTGTCATCGGCAATTAGAACATTTGCATTCCATCAATCGATACCGTTCAAGGAAATACGAACCGTAGCAGCGGCATCGGGAACCGCAGGAATCAGAAGTCCTCCTGCAGGAACCCTGAGGGCATAGACTGCGACAGGCAGGAGAGCGGACATTTTGATTGAATGTAGATAGCGAAAGAAAGGGCAAATGTAAAGCAGAAAATAACGAGGAGACTAAGTTAAGAGTAATGAAAGAAATGGAATCCACGAAAGTAGATTAAGATGTGGAATAAGAAGAAAAATGAAAACTTTTGAGATGATATAGAGAATCTCCAAGCTTTGGGACCGACTTTTTTTTCTGCAATGGACCAGTGGTGGAGCCTGAGGTCTCCATTTTTTTACTTTTTTTCTTCTTTTCCATGGAAACAATCCATCAGCCAATCAGATCGTTCACCGCCTCAGGCTGCTCTATTTTCTGCCGTCATTCGCCGCCTGAGAGCTTCCCCTCTTGTCACATGACGTCGTGTCAGCCGTTCGCGTCCTCCGCCACTCAACACGAGTAGACGTTGAGCTTCTTGTCACTCTAGATGATATCTTCGAGGAAGTGGTATTTGATAATGCTCCTCCTTCTAGCCCATCATGGGCTCTCTTCTTGATGCGAACTCCAGCGCTGTGCGCAAGCGCATCGAAAATCGTGCGTACTACCGCTCCGAAACACTTACGTTCCTTACTAACTTTCGATATCTAGATCAGTTTGACGATGAAGAAGGCGAAGAATATGAGGCGTCGAACTTCGGTGGCTTCGGCGACTATATGCGCCGTAAGAAGATCAAGTTGCAGAATCTGGACTCTGAAATACGCTCGTCCTCTCCGGATCGGCCGCCCATATTCCGCGGCGTTGTCGCACACGTCAATGGGTACACTCAGCCATCTTTACAGGACCTCCATCGTCTTATAGTAAGCTATGGCGGTGGTTTCCTTCAATATTTGGATGGCAAGACCGTCGCAACCCATATCATTGCCAGCTCTCTCACCCCCAAGAAACGCGAAGAGTTTAAGAGATATCGTATCGTCAAGCCGGCATGGGTGGTTGAAAGTATCAAGGCTGGACGCTTGCTCCCATGGGACGCGTTTCGAGTAGTAGATGAGGGTCATGCTCAGAAGGTTCTCAACTTCGATAACGGCCGACTTCTCAGTCAGGCGAATACACAGCTGGCCGGCTACAGAGACCAGTCAGATTCCAGCTGGTACACATCTCGACTGAAACGCTTAGAAACTCCCGTCAGAGAGGTTTCTTCTGAAGCAGAACCTCCAGAGGTTTCTGAACAGACTGACCAGACTTCTGCGGCCGAGGAAGCTACGAAAACGGCCACGCAATCGGACTATGGCGATTTCCCTAGCTTTGCCTCTTCTGACCCGGCTGGAAACATACTTGACATATCCAAGTCTGAACGAAGCGACTCACCCAAACATTCAGATGCTGAAGATATTGCAGCAGCTGAATTAGGTCGTAGAATGTCAACACAATCTCCAGCCGGCATTACCAACCCAGATCCGCCGCTCGCTGGAGAATCCGTACCTGCCAAGACAGAAATGACCCCAGAGGAGTATAACGCGCAGCTCTTGGCGGATCCAAGGATGCGCAATTCAAGTGTTGTGAACCCGGAATTTCTTCAGCAGTTCTACCGTGAATCTCGCTTGCATCATCTATCAACGTGGAAGGCAGAGCTCAAGGCTCAGTTGCAAGCTGCTGCAAAGGAAAAATCTCACTCTCAAGCTGGTCTCAAAAAGCCTGTTTCAGGAGCAAGACGCTATATTCTACATGTGGACTTTGATTCCTTCTTCGCGGCCGTATCGACGCTGAAACACCCAGAGCTCAAAGGCCAACCAGTAGCCATTGCACACGGTACTGGCTCTGGCTCCGAAATTGCCAGCTGCAACTATCCTGCGCGCGCCCGGGGCATCAAGAACGGGATGTGGATGAAGGGTGCTCTACAAGCCTGTCCGGAGCTGAAGGTCTTGCCGTACGATTTTCCTGCGTATGAAGAAGCGAGCAAGAAATTTTACAGTGCTGTCCTCGCGGTTGATGGTGTTGTCCAGAGCGTGAGCATTGACGAAGCCCTGGTTGATATCACAATGCAATGTCTCGAGGCCGGAGGTTCGGACGGGCGAGGGATATCAGAAGGGTCTATCTACCGCGAACAGGCCAAAGCAGACGAGATCGCCCAGAATCTGCGAGAGTCCGTGAAAACGGCGACTGGCTGTGATGTGTCTGTTGGCATCGGCGGAAATATTTTGCTCGCTAAAGTTGCGCTACGAAAGGCAAAGCCCGCTGGCCAGTTCCAACTAAAGCCGGACAGTGTATTGGACTTGATTGGAGACCTCACGGTGCAGGATCTACCCGGTGTCGGATATAGTCTTGGCGCGAAGCTGGAGGAGCTTGGTGTTAAATTCGTGAAGGATGTCAGAGACGTCTCTCGTGAGAAACTGATTAACCATCTTGGACCCAAGACCGGTCTCAAAATCTGGGAGTATGCTCGTGGTATCGACCGAACGGAAGTCGGTAATGAAGTTCTCAGGAAGTCGGTCTCTGCTGAAGTGAACTGGGGCATTCGCTTTGTGAACCAGGCCCAGGCGGAGGACTTTGTGCAATCTTTGTGCGAGGAGTTACACCGCAGACTTTCGGACAACCTGGTCAAAGGCAAACAGCTGACGTTGAAGGTGATGCGAAGATCCGCAGATGCGCCATTGGAGCCTGTCAAGCATCTTGGGCATGGGAAATGCGATGTTTTCAACAAGAGCGTCGTACTGGGCAGAGCGACCAACGCGCCGGAGGTCCTTGCAAAAGAGGCAATCTCCATGCTTCGCAGCTTTGGAATAACGCCTGGTGATTTAAGAGGTTTAGGGGTCCAGATGACGAAGCTTGAGCCTCTCAAGTTAGGGGCTACCGACAAGCCTGAAGGTAGCCAGCAGCAACTCAAATTTAAGGCGTCCCCAGCGAGGAAAAGTCATGAACAGGTCCGGGATCCCGATGACTTGGACAGCCCACGCAAAGCCGACGCTGCAGCTGTCAGTCATGGCCCGACTCTGAATGACGATTCGTACAAACCTCTGAACATCTCAGGAACTCAATTCATCATGCCGTCGCAGGCTGACCCCAAGGTCATTGCTGAGCTCCCTAGTGATATCCGGTCGAAGTTGATGTCGCAGGGCAAAGGGCGACAGGAGTCTCGTTCGGCCTCGCCTTGCCCGCCCGCACGTAGGACACAACCGTCCACAGCCACGGCACTCCCTCCTCAGTCGCAGCTGGACCCAGACACTCTGGCCGCTTTGCCGGAAGATGTTCGTGCCGAGATTTTGGGATACTATCCGCAAACCTCAAGCACTCCAGAACCTCAACCAGTCGTTCCGTCTGTTCCCAGCTCGCGTCCAGCGTCATCTGGCAACGTCGGGATTAAGAAGCCATCAACCCCGACAAAAAAGCGACGAGGTCGACCCATCACCAAAAGTTCGGGCAACATGACCCTCACACAGTCCAACTTTATTGTCGCAAGACCGACGCCAACCTCCGTCAATACGGAGGAGCAAGCATCGCCACGGCAGCCCTCTCCCTCCCCGGACCCGGAAATCTCCGCCGACTTCCTCGCAGCCTTACCGGAAGATATCCGCCGCGAAGTCCTCGAAGAGCAGAAACGCGCGCGTAAGCTCCAACGCTCAGGCGTGCAACCGCCCGCTCCTCGAAGGGTCGGTCCATCCACTCCTGCGTCCGCAGCACAGGAGAAGCGCCTCCGTCTTCCTCCGCTCCCGGAACGCCCGACATTCACCTCCAAGAAACTAACAGCCCTATCCGATCTCCGAGACGAGGTCGGCGCATGGCATGCAACCTTCGCGGACGAAGGTCCGTTCAACGAAGACGTTGAGGCGCTCGCTCGGTACCTCAAAAGTGTCGTCCTCGACGAAAAGGATATTGACAAGGCCGTGTCTGTTGTTACCTGGCTGATGTGGCTTGTGGAGGACGCGAAGGCATCACGAGCGAGTGAGTGTCAGGCAGGCACTTCTCAGGGTACAATTACCTGGGATGAAGCCGTTCGATCTCTGCAGAAGGCGGTTAGCGAGGGTGTTGAGGAGAGAGGGTTACCGCCTGTTGAGTTTTCGTAGCGTGCATATTTCCGTATGATGTATATATCAGAGTTACGATCCATACGATGATCAGCATAGCGTCTATCTGGTTTGGTGATATATAATCCAATTGAACAAGATGGTCAGTAGATTCAATGAAGATATATGCGGAGATGCTTAATCTAGATCTATGCAGAACGAAAACCAACTCCTCACCAACACTCCTTGCAAAAATACTCCACAATCTTGCCCACCAGCTCCTGACTCAACGGCCTCGACTCCGCCAACGTGCGCGAGACCTCCCTTGCCTTCTCCGTGTGCCACTCCAGCACCCGCCGCGGCTTGTCCGTGTCATACTTGCTCGCAAAGAACTCCACCAGCTTGATAGGCGGGTTAACCGCGGGGTCAGGGTTCGACTGTCTCAGCCGCGCCACCCAAGCCCGCTGCTCCAGCACCTCGAACTCGAGGCCCGCGGCGCGCAGATACGGCAGCAGATCCCGTGTCCAATGGAAAGGATGCGGGCTGACGATGTTGAAGACCTGTTCTGCCTGTACGGCGGATTGGTCAGAGAGGGAGATGTCGACGACGGTACCCGCGACTGTGTCGACAGGGAGCCAGAGCGGGGACTCGTCGAGGGCAGGGAGAGCGCCGATGGTCTTTGCGCACTGCAGCATGAGGGGGATGGCTTCGGTGGGGTTCCAGATGCCGTGGGTCTGGTCGCCGATGACCTGGCCGATGCGGAGGACGCGCGCGCGGATGCCGGTCTGCTGCGCGGCGTGGGTGCAGATGTGTTCGCCGACGAGCTTGGACTGTGCGTAGCCCATGTGCTGGGCGAAGGTGAGGCTCTTTGGGAGGGCTTCGGGGATGTCTGGGCCGGCTGTGTTGAAGACGGTGCTGGCGGAGGAGCAGAAGTTGAAGGTTGCGGGGGTGGGGCGCTGGGCTTTGAGGCAGAGGTCGATGAGGTGCTTGACGCCGGCGATGCTGTCTTTTTCGAAGCTGCTTAGTTGCATGTTGAAGTTGACGGACCAAGCGCAGTGGATGATGTCGGTGAGTTCTGAAGTGATGGTATAGTATGTTGATGAGTCGAGGCCCAGCGTGGGATGCGAGAGATCGGATGGGAGAGCGACGAGCTTGCTGCGGGCAGTATCGGACATGGCGGCGTAGACATTTCGGGCTCGCAGTGATTTGAGCAGGCGGTCGTAGGCCTCGATTGTTGAGCTGGCACGCACAAGGCAGTACACCTTTTGGACGTCTTCGAGTGCGGAGACCTTCACGGCGACATGACTTCCAAGGGACCCAGTGGCGCCCGTAACAACCTGGGAGTGTTAATTGTGACACCGCTATAGACAAGAGATGTCAAACTTACAATATATCTTCCGTTCAGCCCATTCGGAACAGGCCTGTGTTGCTCGAACTGGCTGTATTTTGCAATGAGGGCACTCATTTGCTCCTCGACAGGCACGGCACCTTCAGAGACCCCAGAACTAAGGCCATTCAGATAACGAGCCAATGCGTTGATTGTAGGATGCTCGAACGCAACGTTCAATCCTAGTTTCTGCCCTTTTGTGTCCAGCGTCTTCAGAAGAACAGATCGCAACTGTGTAGCCTGCAGGGAATCCATCCCGAGGGTGAAGAAGTCTGCATCGTCAGTCAACCCCTGACCCTTTTTCAGTGGCAACAAGCCCTGAAGCTGCTCTCTGAGAAAGTCCTTCAACTCGGCTTCTGAAAGAGTCAAAGTCCCAGTCGACGCATCCTCTGCCTCGTATGCCTCCTCAATTAAATTGCTGAAGGCCCGATAGAAAGCCTGTCTGATGACCGTTCCCTTGTCCGTCCGAGGGTATTGCGTGTCGGCTGGTAGTATTCGAACCATGCTCTTTGAAAGCTGACCAAACGCAGGCATTGTCTCGTTGGCCCGTGTAACAGCAGCCCAGATGGCTTCAATTAGTTCCTCGTCGGATATAGCCTCGGTGCCAGGCGCACGAATAACCACCAGTCCGATACACGCCTTTCCAGTTCCAAAGACAACGGCTTCAGAGACCGCATCATGCTGTCTGACTCGGCCCTCCATGTCCAGCGGATTGACCTTTTCGCCATTGACGAGGACAATCGTGTCGTCCAGTCGAGCGTAGTACTTGTACGCTTCCATGGTGGGATGCTTGAGAAAGAGGTCCTTTGTAGCGTAAGAACCATCCGGTCGGTTAGACAAAACCTTTGAAGGCCAGCCGTCGAGGACGATCAGCTCAAAGATCCCCGGATAACGCTCCTCGAATGCCAGATACTTCTTGACCTGCTCCGAAGGCCGCACCCAGTCCCATTCTTTGTCTCCCGGTGGTCGGAAAGAGGTCATCAATTGGCCCGTTTCCGTTCTGTACATCCGTCAGTGTCGCCCTAAGTTGTATTCTAGAAAATACTCACGTTCCATAGTGACTGATCAGGTTGACTCCATTCTCAACAAGGCGATCTCCCAGCGAATCAGGACAAGCAGAACCCCCAAACATGACTGCTTTCAGCTTGGCCAGGACAGCAATACCTTCGTCCGATTCGGCGAGAAGTTTCAGAGCATAGGGGACTCCATAGAAGATCTCAAACTCGTGCGACCGCATAATATCCAGCAGATACTGCTTCGTGAGCGGCAACTCCGCATTGTACAGACGCAGCGACTTGCACGAGTGCACTGCGCGGAACAGACAGCTGAGGCCATGATTATGGTACAAAGGCAGTGTGATGAACCCGGTCATATTCATGTTGCCCGCATAGTTCTTGATGACGGCGCTCTGGGTCTGGAAAATCGGCTTGGGGAGTCCCGTCGAGCCACTCGAGTGGATGATCCATGCGATATGCTTCGCCTCGGCCGCAGGATCCAACTGGGGCATGAGATTCGTATCGACGTCTTCCATAACCGGATAATCGTAGTGCTCCTGCGTCGGAATCTCATCGACCAATAAGTTCGGAATCCGCTGCTTGATCTCCCCAGCGGTGTCCCTGAAGGAACTGTGGATGAAAATATGCTTCGCGTGCGTCTTCTCCAGCAGAGACACATACGCCTCGACGGATATCCTCGTCGAGAGAAGCAAACCTGCGTGCCCGAGCTTCGTCAAGGCCAGAAGCATGACCAGGTAGTTGAGGTCCGACGGTCCCAGCAGCGCAATGACCGCTGGCTTTTCCGCTGAAGTAGCCCGCGGAGGTGCCACAGCAGCAATGGCTTTGGCAACTCGAAAAGCGAAGACATCGAGTTGTCGCAGCGGATAGTCTACATAGTCGATGCCAGTCCGCGGGTATGATATCACTGGTTGCTGCGATGGTGGCAAGGATGCGCGGTGTCGGACTAGTTCGTCGACTGTCAAGGGTTCTCTGTCGGATACTTGAGGACGAACTCTATTTTCTGAAGTATGCCCTTCAGGAAGCGCTGTTGGAACAAGTGGTGATGATAGCATGGTTGGTTAGATGTTGAACCGAGGAGTCCAACAGAATGTGCAGTTGGCCTTTCGAACGACTTCGAATAAGAGAGGGGAACAAAGTACATTTAAAGCCATCTTGACTTTATACTCACGGCATCTGCCGATGGTCCTCAAATCCGACACTTGCAGGCCTGCATTCAGATCTTCCTGTTGTGTGAGTGCGGAAATGCTGGCCCGTCGTTCGGATTTATATCCGAGCGGAGATGAGGCATCGCACCTCTGCACTAAATCCGAGCATCATCGACCGGAAAAGACTTGCCTGTCTATCGCTTGCTTTATTCAATCGAGTAGTTTGTCCGATACAGGACTAAAGGGTACATACGTATTTACTGCCAGCTCACCATCATCAGTAAACCAGCAAACTCGACTGCTAGTGCCTCAGGAATAGGTCTTTCGATCTACTAATCTACAGACAAAGAGTCAAACGCTTTGAGAAGTATTCCCATGAAACAGGAAGCACGCAAAAGTCCATCATTAGTACCATAATCTCATTAACAAACGTCATGTTATCGTCGCTCTACATAAGCAGCAGACAAGGGATCGCGTAACAAGGTGGACCATCACAGGATGGTTCAGAACAAGCAGCTCAGAAGGGCATCGTAGAAGGATCACTCATAGGATTCGAGAACGCCTGAATGAAGATCAGTAAGCATTTCGATCGGGTACTGGAAACTGCAGGAGCTGCAGTGGACATCTACTTACCCAGGAATCGAGCTGAGCCCACCAGATCGAGCCCTCAAGATTATCAAGAA
Source organism: Aspergillus lentulus (assembly GCF_001445615.1). Lineage (NCBI taxonomy): Eukaryota > Fungi > Ascomycota > Eurotiomycetes > Eurotiales > Aspergillaceae > Aspergillus > Aspergillus lentulus. The sequence goes on from NW_028322123.1 coordinate 1,937,893, forward strand.
TACCAAAGTCTTCAGAATTTCCAACGGGCCCTTCCAGGAAATTCGGCGATTGGATACCGTTAGGTGCGGGCTGATGAACCGTCGTGTTGGTAAACATAGGGGCCGGTTGCTCGACATGCACCGGGGCTGCATGCGCTTGACCCACCATGAGAGTCTCTTTACCTCGTACGTGATTGCCACGCAGATTTCCGTGAGAGTTTTCCGGACTCTCAGGCTGAATAGGTGTTCCCATCTGCCGATGTACTTCCTTTCTCAACTCCTCCAGGATGATACTATAGCGGCGGCTCGGGCAATTCTTGCGGGTAGCCTCAGCCAGATGTTGTTGGCAAGTCTCTGCAAGACTGAAGAGTGTATGAAGATAGCCGCTGTCTTCTACACTCCTAGGGGAAGCGGTGTCAGGATCCGAGGCGAGTCGATATTGTTGAATAGTGTGGATATAGACCACGATGATGGCGCAGAAGCACACATAGTGCGTAAACCAGAATGACTGGATCAAGACTCCCTGTTTGGCCAGGCTATCCACTAATTTCATCACGTCTTCCGCGGCGTCTATGCATTTGCGCACGTGGCTCGAGACCATCGGATGTGGAACCGATGGTCGACGACTGAGGTCTGTGAAATCATTCAACAGAAATGACCGGGTTGCATGGATCATCGCGTGTGAATATGCAAGCTGTAATACCTGACTCTGTCTGCAAAGTGGCGGGATCAAACTCGTCGCTCGGACACTGTTGAACAAAGGTGGTGCAGTCTGTTTCCATTTCTCAAGATCCGAGGCAAGACGAGCCGCGGTCTCAAGAGGCGAATCTTGAGTATGAGGGTTGATAGTGTAAAGCTGTCGAGATATTTCACCAAGTATACGGCCAAGCCTGTCAAGTTGAAGGGCTTAGCTTCAGTTACATGAAGGGATAGCATAAAATCAAATCGACGTACCTGTAGTGAAGCACAGATGCAATCATCATACAATCTGGGGAACCAGTCCGGCGCCGGGGATCTTCCTCCAATATATCTTCATCGTTGATCTCATCAGGGAGTTCTTGGTCGGTATCTTCGTCATGGAGCAACCGCGGTCTCCCAAACATGACGCTGAGGTATTTATCCAGCGTATAGGCGCTCCAGAAAATCCTTTTGCGGAGTTGTTGCTCCAGATACGAGTTGCCGTGCTTTGACATCTTCGCCGGGTATTTTCTATGCAATCCGAGAGCCGTTACTAGCTGGAGAGCCGTGCCGAAGGTATACCAGCATTCATTGGCCCGTGATGATGAAAGCAAGTAGAGACATTGACCTAGTCGTGATTGGACACTCTCTAATCGAGGGGGACCGGATTCCATAGAAGATGCCCATCTAGACGCCGCATACCATCGTTCGCTGTAATCTCTCAGTATTTGTAGATGAGAAGTGAGTTAGTAGAAGCTCACCTTTCATTGCGAAATTCTCCTGGGTCACCAGGCCTCTGCTCCTCATATAGAGTACCTACAGCGAAGATCATAAGGATGATGGCAGTTCGGGCTACCATAACGCCGGTAGGCGGGTTCGCGAAACAGATATTGTCTGCATAAACCTGCTTGAGCCACTCCTCTACACTTCCTCGGTGCAAGAAACGGTAAGTCACCATCGAAAAGTCAAAGTAAATGCCCACCAGCTCCAGAGCTTTCTCGAAAGGTGGTAGCGTAAAGCCAGCCTCCCGGTAGTTCGAATAAGGCTTATCCCCGAACTTGAAAACGGAGGTAATCCTGGAAACAGATTCATCCTGCAGTTCGCCAGGGATAGCCGACGACTCATCCTGATGAAGGCGGCTCCAGACGCGATTCAAAAACGACACCCCAGACGCCGGCCCGAGATAATTACCCTCAAAGTCCGTGACAACCGGCTCCGGCGAATCACGCAGCGACACCTCCGAACCAGCTCTACCATGCTGCGATCGCAAACCCCCACCAGTCCTGGGCGACTCTCTCGACGATCGCTGAGAGATTGAACTCCGCGCAGTACGAGTACCACCCCGCACATGGTCCTCATTTGCATAGTTCACCAGCGACGACGACGACGGCGGCGGCGCAGGCAAAGGATCCGGCGGCAGGCCTCGCGAGTACGCCGCATTGTACTCGCAGCGGAGCGCAAGGCGTGTACATCTCATACACGGCAGCGTCCCCGTACACCGCGTCTTCTTCTCCTTGCAGTAGTCGCATGCTCGTGTAATCTTCTGCCGTTGCACAGGGCCCTTGGCTGTTGGCGACGATGAGTCCGATGCCTTTCGCTTCCGCCCCGCGAGGTATGAGCCATCTGTGCTAATTCCGACGACTTTGTCATTTCCGGGGGATAGCTGTGTATGGACCCCGTTCATAAGAGAAGCCCTCATTGGTTCGGAAGGCGAGACGAGGGCCTTTGTGCAGGTCGCTTTTCTAGGCACGAGACGGAGTGGTGGAGATTTCCTGTCCTACTGTCTTCTTTTCCTCTTTTCCGCTGCCATCGTACAAGCATCAGAAGACAGACAGACTTTCGAAACGGGGATGAACGATGCTGACATGGAGAAATTTCCGAGCGAGTTCGGAGGAGTCCCGGGCCCAACGGCAGAAGCTCCAGTCATCGTCTCGTTCTTCGTCTTAGTGTCATGGTCGAAGTTTGGAGACGTGCGGGGTTGGTGACTTTGGAGGATGACGGTACTCCACAGCTGCCAGTGGTGAGAACCCGCATCTCAGTCGCCATTCACTTCAAAAAGGGTCAACTGGTGATGCTGTGTCGTAATCATACGGGGATTATCGAGTTGCGCTGAATATCTCAATACAGGCTGCTCAAGACCAGGTCTCCTAGCGAACACCCCGTCACGTGCTTCTGAGTCGACGGCGAGTCTCCTGTGACTACAGCTTCAAAAGAACGCGAAAGAAGAGTTTACGGATCGATGGTAGAAAATCAAGTCAAGCTCAAAGTTCCACTCTATGAGTTAGTTTAATTAACTACATCATTGCACTGAGTAAACGACAATGAGTCAAGCACAATGGAAACCCCGAGAGCGAAGCGGGACTCGACCATGCCAAAAGTGTTTGACCACATAGATGAAAACTAGAGAAAAGATTCCGAGCTGTTCTGGACCGAGCAATGATGACCCGCTTCGTATATATCAATCAGCAGAATGGCGCCAAACAACAGAGACTGCCCACATCGCCTGAGACTAGCTCATGCACAACGCAGACCCCGTACGCCAGGAAAGAAAGGAAAAGACCATGAATCAAACGTTCTCCAGGTTGAGCGAGAGGCCCCTAATAGAACTTGGAGCAGTTACCAGACTGTCAGGTAATGAATGTAGCTGTCGCATCATCGGCGACGCTCAATCACTGATGGCGGCGATCGATCTGATGCTAGAACGGTGTTTTGAGCATGTGGACATCACGGCAGGACAGGCCGAACACACTCAGCTCATTGAGGCAAAACCAGCCAGCACCTATGCGCCGTCGACATTGAATAAAACTGAGACACTCCCATCACGGCGGTAGATGCCAACCTGCGGGGTTGGATCAAATTAAGGATTGATCAACGTGCATCCCTTGCGCTGCAACGCCGTCACGTCGGTGAAAGGACAGATACGTCCTCACTGCTCCCAGTCGGTGGGGAACCGACGCAGGTGGGAAGAGGAAGGTAGGTACTGAATCGGCCAGGTAGTATGATAAATGATGAATCGATTGGAAGCAGGACAAGGTAGCGAAAGAAAGTAAAGACAAGAATGAAGACAGGCTGATTGGAAGCCAGTTGTTGGCAGTCTTAGCCCATATAGTATTCCTGTTCCGGCATGAGGCTAGAAGCATGTCAAGTGATGGTTCAAAGGCTAAATGGCCATGTAGTCACCCTCTTCTTGTGCTAAACAAGATTGCGGCGTAGGATTAGCTCCAAGAAAGAACACTAATTTTGCGAAGCATTGGCACGGCGGTGGGAACAATGCTACAAAGTGATGGCACTTGCAAAAAGGGAGACCATCGTCGCGAACGGCCTACGGAACTGATTTTCAGATCACAAATCTTTATTCAGGATCGCACTCAGTCCAGCATCGGGAGATGATTTCACAGGTACGCCATTCGGCTCGTTGACACCGGGAGACGCTTCCGCAGATACGCCATCCGGCTCTTTCACATCGAGAGAGGAGTTCCGAGATACTTCATTCGACTCTTTATCGGGAGACGAGTTCCCAGATACCGTGTCCGGTTCTTTCGTCAGAACGGGGATCGTAATCTCAAGGCCATCGGCCCCGTTTGTATGACTCAGTGATTGGGCGACGATCAAATGTATCTTCTCGAGTGAGGCTCCCGACCGGATGACATGGATAATGGCGTCGACGTCTGTACGCTTGCCATGCCGAATGGCTGCCAGCAGCTGCTGCACAAATTCACGATAGTACGCTAACTCCTCCTGGACGCGATCCCGCGCAACCTTACGACGTTTGTCGGCATACTCGTCGATGATGCAATCGCGGCCGTGGAGGGCGCATTCGGAACATGGGGCACCGGTCGAGTTTGCACTACACTTTAAAACGAGTAGAGAAAGCAGCATGTCAGAAAGGTGTACTTAGAAAGGGGGACATAAAAGGAGGGCAGGTTCAAGATGCCGCGCAACCATTCGCACCGGGATATTTGCGAAAGATGGGACGAGCTTCGAAAGGGAAAGGTACCTTGGTCCGACGTCGTTGACACTCTGTGCAAGCTGTTGATGCTCTCCGTATCTTACTTTCCTCAGCGACAGGTCCCGCTGTTGGCGTATCTAACAAAGTTCTTGGAGCGATAGGGCGAAAAGGCCTAGGAGGCCCTTGATGAGACATGGTCTGATGAGATAAGGAACAGAGATATGGGGGAAAAACCAGGGAGCCGGAAGAGGCGAGCTAAGGGAGGAAAGACCAGACTGGACTCCGGACAATGAGTTTTCTTCTGAACATAGTCCTTGACCGAGGGGGTGCACCAAACCTCAAGTGCTCAGACGGACATACATGCTCTCTCTATCAGAAGAGCATTTGAGGAAAGGTAAGTCACCTGGAGCGCTAAGCCAGGTTTGGCGATTCGATGCTGCTTAATGCTTCAGGCAAACTGGGCCAGCGGTTCTCTGCCTCAGCAGGAAGAGATCGACACCCAAAATAATTAACTCGGCACAGTCCAATGGTCAGTAGAGGCATGCAGGTGGGTGGCTAAGTGGGTAATTGGGCAGAGTGCAGAATAATCTGGTCCAAAATGCGAGATTGGACTGTGCCGTCAACACTGATCAGTTTCCGGAACTGATCATCAACAACGTGTCACAAGCAAATTAAAAGAAAAGGGGTCGAAAACGAAGCAGAGTGAAGGGAGGTGGAGAAAAAGGATACAAAAAGAAAGATGAAGCTTTTAAATGGAATTGAGAGCTCTGACACTTTTGCCTCATCCACGGGCCGTTCCCACTTTCCCGTGGGTCCTCCCGGCTTTCCAACTCTTCCAGGGGGTTGGGAAACCTTTACTCCGTAGATTTAGAGCCTAACAACGGTAAAGAATAGGGTAGAGAGATTGTTTAAACCAAAAGACTCAAAGGGAACAAGGATTGGATGATGACAACCGGTAAGCGGAAGGTCCTTTAAGCAAGCGTGCCTAAGCGCCTTTCGGGTAGAAGATCCCTAATCTTCAGGTTGGAGAGAAAGGAAAGTGAATCTGGAGGCAGTTGTCAAGACGTCGATAGTAGTGCTGCTCTTAGCCTCTTCCGGGCTTCCCTCAAGGAGCGATGCGGGTTTAAAGGTTTAGTCCCAGATCTAAGGAAGCTGGCCCATCAATGAGAATGCTTGAAAAGCGCCGACGGAGCATTCAGCTTGGCTGAACCAATGATCAGTGTCCCCAGTAATTGCCCTGAAGCGGAGCATCGAGGATCAGGTAGGGTGTCAGACTCTGATAGGCAGACAGGTACCCTCCAGCTAGGGCCATTGAGCAATCATGGTAAGATCAATCCGAGCGCCGGGGCCCTGTCCACAGAGCTGAAGACTCCGTATATTTGCACCTCCATTCTCCCCCTCCATTCTCCCCCTCCTCCTCCTCCTTCCCTCACCCTAGTCATGACTGAATCCGCTGCTATTTTGCTTGAATCATTTGCGTGCAATGTTCGAAGGCCAGGAATCTCTCTTCGGCTGCGTGTCCTCTGCGGAATGCCGAATCTAGACAAATGTCCACGAGATCGCTTTTTGCATTCCACTTCGGGTCGTCTACTTTGGTTGTTGCAGCAAATATCGTACTATTGATGTTGTGACCATTGTGGGCGTCGAAATTTTGGCAATAGTTCCATAACTTTCCCTTATCGGAAAAAAAATCCGTTCGATATGATAGGGTGCCAAAGGATTATTCCGTAGTTCGCAAGGCGGATGGTTTCAAGTTGACGGGGCGCCGTCTTCTTTGGGACGAAAAGAAACAAGAACAACAATTATTGCGAGCCCCGCCAGACGCGAGGGCTACCATCTTGATCAGAATATGGTTCTGCTTCGGTTGCATGATGGATCCACGATTACCTAGATATGCAGTGCTCCTGTGCGCATTCCTTACACGAGCTTATCAAATCCCCGTCGGGATTCGAAGACACACCACAAATCCCCACGCATATCAGAACCCCCAACCATGGTAGGCAACCAAGAACCAAGGCACCTCTGTACCGACCTATGGTGGACACCGTGGACTAAATACAGGATTCGAACAGTCGAATGCGCCATGCTGAGGTTATGGCTGGTTGATGCTGACGATGCTGACGTAGACTACCTTTGCGTTTTTCTAAAAGGTAACTCCATGGCGCTCACGTGAAGTGGGGGCGCTGGCCATACGGCCGACGTACCGCTTTTTCTGCCTTGTCCCCCGCCTTTCTGGCCTAAGGCGCCGAGAGTTGGTCTAAAGGAAGAGCCACCTACGTCGCCAGTCCTGTCTCCATCAGCAATTCTACAAGTTTCTACTCGGAACGTCTGTACGAGGCACACAGAAATTTTCCAAAACAATCGCTTACGTTCCCTGGACATGTGGACCGATGAACTGCCGTGGTAGTCAATCGGTCAGAAAAATAAGCTGTGGCCGTGGAAAAAGTGATAATTTCACGTTTATTCTGCATCGCCATCTCCTCTTTGACTGGGTGCCGGAAAGGGTGATCAACACCGCCAAGATCCCCAAGAAACTTTACAGTGTTGATTTGTGTGACTTGTGTCACCCTGTAGGCGACTTGAGTTCGCCGATGGGTAACGTGGCAAACCAGCCTCATAGGGGGCTTTCCCCATATCTGGTTGGCGGCTTGCGGAGCCATGGCTAACGGTGCGCATTATTTATCCACAGAGTAGTCTTGCGTGGAATAGATAAGGTATCCGTGATCGAAGCGACAGTCCAAAACCCCCACCTTTTCCAACGGATGCTGAATGATAGGCACGATCGTCCAATGATGGAATTGACAACGTGGTGTCCTTCGCTCCCTGGGCCGGCTGCCAGTAGAGGCGAGGGAGTGAATCCTCGGTGTACTCTGCACTGATAAGTCTGGTTAATCATCGGTGGCAAACTTGTGTCTCCACGTCGTATCCAAGCGAAACCAAGCGAAAACAGAGGCGACGATCACGCCAGCCCACTGGGGTATTCAAACTCTGGAATCAACCTCGATGTGTCAATAGGGAATCGCTGGCTGCAACACCAGGCCTAGCAATAGCCCGGGAAATTCAGTCGAATAATCGAGGAGCTCTTCAGCCACGAAAATTGTGGCTGCAGCTCGAATTCAGATCTGACAAATGAGAATCTAGCAAGCAGTCTTGATCGAATGGATTGACAACCCACATGGGTGGTATGTGGGCTGTCCTTCTGGATGGGGCGTTGTGCTTGGACACCACCGTCGGCCGGTGGTTCGACAACCCAAGGTTCGGATTAGGGGTATCAGGACGACCGACATCCGAGAGCGGGTTAGACCATATAGCTGTGAGGCCAGGCAAAGGGGTTGATACTCCTGGGCTCCTGTACAGAGGTAGCTGTGTGTACTACATCAGGCTGGATGCTTCGAGAAAGACACGAGAAGAAGCCGGGAAGTTAAAAAAATTGATCACGTTATGCGCAGGAGGACGTGTTGATAGATTTACTGGCAGGGGAATCATGAAACTCGATACTGTACATGTAAAGCGCGATAAAAATACCCAAAAATGAACCAAAATGCTGGTAATTCAACTCAAAAGGCCCATATACACTGCAGTCCAATGATAGATCATTTACGGTGCAGTCCCTTAATAGACGGGTCTACCTTCGTCCCAACGGCGAAGTTCCCCCGGACTTCTGGGCGTCAATTGTTGTTGATCGACCAGAGGGCGGTTTCCCTCACTTGATGGAGGCGAGTAGGGCAGTTGGTGGTTACTCTCTCGTCGGGTAGCATTGCTCTCGAGAGCATTGCCGTGAACGCCGCCGATACCCCCAATCCATTCCCAGACCCGCGCAACATCCCCACCCCGGCCCTCGCGGACCGCAGCGCGAATGTTGGCATTGCCCTCAACTACATTGCGAACACGCCTCCAGAGCTCTTCACGTCGCTTGCCATGAAGCTCGGAACGGAGGACGTCGTCACGCAACTGACCAATAGGAATATACGGTTCCCTCGCCTCGCCGCGAGCATGTAGCGCTGCTTGTGTCGCTAGGCGATCTAGAGTGGTTGCTACCAGCACTGGGACGCGAGCTAGATCGGATCGTCGAGCAAGAATTTTTGCTCGAGCGTAAACCGAACCCAGAACCATAATAATCAAAATTGAAAGAGGGAGTCGATACGCGAGGAGAGAGAGTCGGATGTGGCGGCGGAAGGCACATGTGAGGGGGAGCCGTGCGATTGAGGTAGATGAGAGAACAAGGACATCGGAGGGTCTGTGATTGCGTTGCGGCCTCTGTTAGTTCCGGTATACATGTCAGAACCGTGGTCATATGAAAGAGCTCTAGCATACATACTAAGCTGGGCACGAACGAGATACCCATAGAAAGAAAGAAAGCAAGATAACAAAAGAAAAATCTCATAGGTAACTTACTGTTTTGTTTTGGTGACAACTTCATCCTTCGCAACAATCTCGCCGAGTGCTCCTTTCCATAGCTCGTCGAATTCAGTATCACTCATGCCTCTACGGCGTTTCTGTGCAATCGCCTGTTTCAAATCCGGTCCGGTCATTTCCGGAGACGTCACTTCCTTACCATCCTCTAGACGCCCTCCACATTCAAATTTAGCTCGTCGATCACGGAGCTCTTCAACCGCTTTGTCGGCAACGGCTTTCACGCGACGAGCTTTTTCACTGTCTGGTTCGCATGTGGGAGGCAGAGGAATTAGACCTCCAAGCGATAGAGGATGCGGTTTCAGAATGAAGTCATGCTCACAGCTCGCCTCGAAGTTCGGGTAGCAGAACGCATGTGGAGGGCAGGGCTCACACTGCGGCTCCAATACACTGGCCCATTCGGGGACCCTGGTTTCTGCCAGGGACCAAGTAGGCTTGCCGATACCACAGTACCCGATCTCAATCTTCTCCTTGCGCCACCAACCACCAAACCCCCAAAGCAAAGAGAGAATGAGGATCCACGGAGCAGCTTTGCTTGCCGTACTCTGCTTAGCAGCTCGGCGTCGGATCCGTGGAGCCGTCGGATACATTAACTCCGCTTGTTGTCCCTCCAAGGCTAATTGCTCCTCGGGCGTAAATTCCTCGCCGGCACTGAGCTCACTTTCATCCTCATCCTCGTCCATCTCAACTTCCTCCCTCGGTAAGACAGGAGATCCAAAGGGTGATCTCGTAGGCGTTCTAGAAATATCACCATTGAGATCGTAAGGGGTCTCAGACTTTCGTGGTCTCAGTCCGTGGCTGAAAGCAGGGCTGGCGGTGGAAAGCCGTGAATTTGTCTTTCGTTTGACATCACGACTGATGCTTCTTGAGCCAGGAGAGCTGCCACTCTGAAATGGATTGTCATCGGTGAAGACACTGTCCTCTTTTGGTTCCGATTTAACGTGAACAGTGTGTGGCTCGGGCTCAATTGAAGGAGCGATTTCACTATTTCGCAATTTCCTAGCCGTGGATTTGCGTGGAGTGACCATATCCCGAGCAACAGGCGTCACCGGGCCATCATCATGCAATTCTCTGTCAGAAGCGCGCGCGTGCTTGGTCTCCGACTTCGGTACCTTCTTCTTCGTGACTATGGACGGTGTGCTCGGTACGTTCCTCTCCTCCATTTCGGCCGTCGACGCCCTCGTGCTCATCCTCGACCGGCCTCTTCTTGTTCCGGTCGCGGTAGAGACAGTAGACGGTGTCGGCGGTGGAGGCATAGACTCTCTATCAACGGTTTCGCGTTGTCCATCATAATCACTAGCCACCGATGTCGCACGACTGGGCATATCTGTGATACCTGCGCTCGTTCTTTTCACCCTCTCGCGCTCTCGCAGGAGTTTTTTCGCTTGAGGCAGAACTTCTTCCTCCAGGATGCGGATGAGCTGCGCCTTTTTTGCAGAAGCCGGATACGAAACATCATGACTGACGAGGATGGAGCGGAGGCGGGGTACGGTGAGTGTGTTAAGGTCGAAGTCTGGGGACAGGTATTCCAGTCCGTCCGCCATAGCGTAGTGCGACGCTGGCGATGGGCTGCCAGCAGAGCAAGACGTGAGTGAACGGGCAGTCACAAAATGCGGATGCACGGCTGAAGACTCCGATCGGGATCAGACGCGCCTGATAAGGGCTCAAAGAATGCGTCTCGTACGCTTGAGTCGAGATTTTCTCTGCACTTTGCTGTCACTCGTCAAAAAATAGCTCAAACACTGAATGAAGATAATACTGTGGAAGATCGTATCCAGGGCAACCAAGCGGGGCCTAAGGAATGAATATCGATCATCCAAATAGGGTTGTGCTCAGAGTCTCCTCTTGAGGTGGATACACGATCATCTCACAGATCGAAGGTTAACAATTATGCATGTGTCCAAATTAATCTGGGGTGGATGGATGTGTGCTAAATCAAAGATGAAGAGCCTGCTATGATGACGAAAGGAGAACGCGTGTGGCCGATGACCTGTTATGACCGGTCTCAATCCAATCAAATCAATGACAATAAACAAGCAGGGAAATCACGTGCTGTATTAGCCACGCCATCATGAAGCCACAACAGCCACAAGGGTCACATGATTTGACCCAGTCAAGGACAAACACCTGCTGACAGGCCAGATTATAGATACTAAAAGCAATTGTTGGCAGGGTATTTCCGGATGATTAGATACAGTAATAGATTTAGTCAAACAGGGTAGTACGGCCAATCCAATAGTAGTCGACCGGGAACAGCCAAAAACCAATACCACCGCTAGCACCTCACCAATGCTTCGAAGCCATTGAGAAAGGACCACCCCAGTAGACGCCCCTTATATGTAAATGAATGAATATAAAACAAAGCTTGGATATAGCGACAAGGGAATTAGTCTGTTATATAAACAGTTATGCGACAAATGTCCAGAAGTACGTTCCACATCGAGGTCATGTAAGATAGCGCTACTCTGAGGATGTAGCAAGTTGGAGGAAGGACGAAGACGCGGAGCTGGGATCGCTCTCGCCAGTATCCTGACCTTCAGCTCCTGTAGAGCTGGATAAGGCGCCAGTGATGCCCGCAGCACCGACGGCCAGTTGTTCCTTGAGCGCTCTGTATTCGGCAAGTTGGGTTTGTAGTTGTTGCATCACCTCACCAATAGGGACGGCGTGGTCACTTAGTTTGTCACCAGGTTTGAAGGGCTTCAGCATGTATCGCACTGAGAGAGTCGTAATGTTCATCTGTAAGAGGCATAAAACGTCAGTTTTGAGAGAAATCAAAAAGGAGAGTAAAGAAAAAAGAAGCTAGAGAAATCAAAGTTGCGCACTAACCTCGATGCGAGTCACCTGCTGTTCGACTAGACTCACCACCGTCGAATCGGCAAGCTCGCCACCATGATTCTTGACCAGATTAAACAAAGCGACGTTCGGCTCCTTCAGTCGCGCTTCACCTGGATTCTCCAGCGCACCGCATAGTCTTTCCAGGCGAAGAGTGAGCTCCCATAGGCGCCATATGAGATCCGTCTCGATTTCGAGCTGGGAATGTTTACTTATGGTTGTGGGGCCGTTCTCTCTTGCTTCCGCTTGTTCCAGCGTGGTCAACCGCCCGGAGAGCGAGTGAGGGTAGATGAGGTAGAGTGGCTCCGGATTCTCCAGGCCCTTCAACTTCCGTTCGCCCTGATCTTTGATGACGAATCCTTGGCTGTTGAGTTGCTGAAGTTCACGTCGAATATTATACCCCAAACTATCTATCGCGTAGCTTTCCTCCGAGCCAGTAGAAGCAGCTCGTTCACTGTCAGCGTACACTTCAAGGTTGCGCTGAATATCGCTCATGAAGTCGGACGAGACAAAAATCTGACCACCGTCGGCTACTGCCGAAATACGCGATGCACGGTTGACCATGGGTCCGAAATAATCCATGCGATTAGTAACAGGATCTTTCTCGCAGACAGGCTCTCCCCAATGTATACCCATGCGGACAGACAAACCCCGGAAGATGATGTTGTTCTCCATATCGTATTGGACCTGGCACTGAGGCTGTTCAAGGATTTCGGTGGGCCATTCGGCCTCCAAAAGCTGGGTTTGGCAGTTGAAACACCAGAGCAGGGCTGCTGTGGTGGTGGAAAAGGCGACCATAAAAGCGTCACCTTCGGTCTTGACTTCGTAGCCACCAATGATCCCAAGTTGTCGACGGAGGATGTCGTTATGTATCTGAATTGCCGAGCGCATCGCGTCGGGACATGTCTCCCACAGACTTGTGGACTTCTTAATATCTGTGAAGATGATGGCCAACTCTCCAATAGGGGCATCCACGTAATCGAAGCGGGCGAGTCTCGAATCGCCGGGCATGTCACGCGGTTTCTTGGTACGCTTCGTGCTGGGGATGATTTGTTCCTCGGGAAAAGCAGGAGGCCCCATCGAGAGGCTTGTACCACGAAACTTGAACTTCTCCCGCTTCTTTAGGTCACTCATACCGAGAATCATGACCATGAGTTTATTGTTAGCACCAAAGGATATTGCCAGGTCCCGGATTTTCTGAGCAGCGATCATGAGGTCTCTACGCTCCGCTCTGGTGACATCGACCACCACGTCTGGCGTCACATAGTCCCACAATTCCTTCGATGCCAGGATGATCATCTCATCCTGTTCAGTCAAGTGCACATGCATGGTGTGGGGCGCTGCAACGACTGCGGGCATCAGCTGGAAGTGGCCAAAGGCTCTTGACACATGAAGAATGTCGTTTAGTCTTCCGTTGCGAGAGACAAATCCTCCAGCGGCCCGGATTCTCGCCCGCTCATGGGGCTCCGCGGGATCATGATTCTTGGTTAGATACTTCAGCGTCCCGTCTGACTTCACAAGAATTGCCTGCGCATCACCAACGTTGGCGACATATAGATCCATGTTATTCAGATACAACACAGTTGCAACCCCACCAGACCGTATGTCGTCTTGGTTGAGAAGTTTCGTAGCTAGAGATCCTCTGTGAAATTGCCGAACACTACGGTCGTCAATAGATTTGTAGGCAGCAGCAGCCATATTCTTGTTCAGCGCCAAGAATGTCCGCCGTAGCGCATCAAGAGGTGTTTCTTCTTCCTCCACTCGTAGCCTTTTAAGCTCGGAAGAGAAGGTTGAGGTGAAGTTCTCATGCAGAAACTTGGCAATCCTAGAGCCCCCAGTTGACTGAGCTTGGCCATCAAACAACCCTACAAGCGTTTCCACATTGTCCGGCTTCAGACGTGGGACGATCATATCGATGATGGACAAATGCTCGCTTTTACCCAAAAAATCGGCCATGCCATAAGCCAGCGACCCAGCAAGTGAAGCAGACGTTCTGACACGTCGATCTTCGTTCTCTTCAGGAATGGTGGGTGTTGTGAGCGTGACATCCATCAAACCGAGGACACGGAGATGGGTAAGGGAGTTGAAATCAGTCAGGTCGGTTCCATTCGCGGTGGTCGGTCCCGCTGAGGTGATGTTTGGTTTAATCTCCAAGCGTTTGTTCCCAGAGAAATTGAGGTATTTCAAATTCCGATTCCAGTTCCAGTTCCAATCGTAAGGCCAGTTGGACACATTATACTTCAAGGCATTGCTTCCAACATCTAAGATTGCAAGTTTGCTGACCTTACAGAGTTCTGCTGGAAGAACCTGGAATCGGTTCGCATTCAGGTTCAGAACTTTGAGGTTACTTCCTTCCTCGAGATCATCGGAAGGAAGCGAAGTCAGCTCATTGCCCGAAAGGTACAACTCGGTCAGGAATGGCCAGCGCTTGAGCAAGCCCTGCGGAAGTTCGGTCAATTCATTGTACGACAGATTAACAACGCGCAACTCTGGAATCAAGGACAGCTCTCGGAAGATATCGTCTTCTAGCCGATTGTCTGCAAGATATAGATTTCGTAGCGAGCCGGCAAACGTTGTCGCCACGTGCTGAGAGAAGTTTGAATCTTTCCTGGAAGAAGGGCTGCCCTCTGTACCCGATCGAGAAGCTGCCGACACTTTTCTCCCGCTTTGGCCAAGAGACGAAGCAACGGACGGTTTGCGATAAGTCCCACCATTCGGTGAGCCTCCGGAGCTGAAAAAGCCTCCTGACGTCTGGCTGGGTCGACGTGTTTCTAGCCCGTCTTGCTCCTGAAGAGGACCGAGATCTTCGTAATTTGGCGTTGTGGCTCCCCCTGGAGTCGCTGCAGGCGTGATTCCCGTGTCGCTTGGTGGCTGAGGCGGAGAACTGCCGTGCTTGGGGAAGCTGTCCAGCACGTTCGACGAGACGTTGAGGGTCTCCAGTCTCACACAATGCCAAATTTCGGCGGGGAGCCTTCTCAAATTGCATTCCCTGAGGTTGAGATATTTAAGCTCGGTCAGGCATCCGATGGTGGCAGGGAGCGCAGCCAGGGGGTTTTTGATCATGCTGAAGTGCTCCAGCCGACGAAGTTTTCCAATATGCGGTGACATCGAAACAAAATGATTCTTATCAAGAATGAGCTTGGTCAGGTTGGGCAGGTTCTCGAACAACGAATCCCGGAATTGCACAAGCTTGGCGGAGGCAATGTTGAGCGAGGTCAGGGTTGGCACTGGTGCATCAATGTCAAACTGCGTCATCGGGCAATGATCGAGGAGCAAAGTCCGCAGTCTGGGAAATGACCCTTTGAATTTCGAGACTGCATTATGCCCAATCAGCAGTTGCTCCAGTCTAGGGAGTTGCGCCAGAATGTCTATGTTGGTAATGGCATTAAAGCGCGCATCAATCTCCCTCAAGTTAACGAGGTCCTTGAATGTCTCATCTAATGGCCCACTCAGCGTATTATTCGTCATCCAGATTCGTTCCAGTGTCGCCAGTTTTCCGATATTTGGCAGCTCAGCGATATTGTTGAAACTGATATCAAGATCCACAAGACTCTTCAAATTGCAGAGGAACGAAGGAAAGACTTGGAAGTTGTTGGAGGAGATATTGAGACTCCTGAGATACTGAAAGTTCCCAAAGTAACTTGGTAGCTCTGATAGCTTGTTGTTGGCCATTTTGATGCTGACGAGGCCATGCAACCTGTCGAGATTGGCATGGCCAAGCTCCTCCAAGAGATTGTTGGACACGTCCAAGTAAGTCAATCGACTTGCAAGGCTAAAACTCGCTGGCAAACGCCGAGCTTCATTGCCAATAAACTTGATCTCCCGTAGATTGATACAACCCTGGATAAAATCTTTGGGGACATCCAGGGACAGATTCCTAGACAGGTTCAGGGAGATAATCTCGGACGCCTTCTTATAGAGCGTGATCGGGATGGTGACGAGACTCCGACCCTGAAGATCCACATGACTGAACTTCTGCATTCTGCTGAATCCTGGGTCGCCATCAAGGCTGCTGTAGCCACTGAGCTTGGTTGGAAGGAATATGAAGCGGCAGATGTAACTGTGGTCTTCCCGACCAATCTCTTCAATCCTATCCTTTGCAGTGTATCCGACTTGCTCCAGCAATCGCTTCTGCATAAGAATGGGTCTCTCTGAGTGATCGAGCTGCCTAGAGAGATCATTCCTTTTCATGACAATTTCATAGTTATTCAAGTGGTCTTGAAGAAAAGACTTTCGGCCAAGCATAAGGAGGATGTCTGCAACGGTGGCATTCAGACCAGCTGACAGCGTAGCAAACGTGGAATCAATGCGGAAGACCCGGATGAAGTATGAAGTTCCATCTGGCTCACGTGCAATGCCTGTCGCATCACTTGCCACATTTGGAAGCCGCGCAGCGAGATCCTCCCCATGCTTCTTCACTTGCCAGCTCTCCGGAGCATCCCAGTGACCTGGAGGCAAGCCGTCCGACTTCTTCCCTTCCTCATGCTGCGGTGGGACACCATCCTGAGCTTTGCTTTTGTCGCTTGGAGAAGGAAGAGGTTGCTGGCTAACGATCCCCTCCATGTGTGAAAGATCTGTATCAAGCCTCCAAACGCCAGGCTCCTCCGAAAGTTTGACATCCTTCCCAGGAGGCGCTTCATTGCCAATGCCCCGCCGGTTTCGTAATTTTGTGGAGCCCATAACTAGGCCTTTCCCGTCCTTTCGACGCTCGTAATCGCCTAGATCAGGGTTTCTGACAGGGGTGCCACCTTCCAGACTGCCTTGCCGGCCTCGTCGAGGAGAAGCCTCTCTCCGCGCGAGCTTTGATGAGGACTTTGATGCCTCCTGTGCGGATTTTGATCCGGGGAAATGCTTCAAGGGACCATGTGCTTTGGTACGACGAATTTTATCCAGTATCGATCGCTTGTTGGACGGCGCCCCGGGGGAGTTCTGGCTTTGTTCCCGAGAATAGGCGCTCTGTATACTCGGCGTGGGGCTAGTAGAGCGACCGCCGAGAGTGGTAGTTGAGCTCATCGCTGTCGAGGCATGTAGGCTATGGTCTCGGAAGGGGCGCAATCCGAGATAAGAATCATCACGTCCTGTTGCTGGACGAGCTGGATAACCAGCAAGATCACCCGCGACAGTTGGCTTTTCTTCCTTGCTTCGTGAATGACGGTGGCTGCCAGGGTGCCTCCGAGCTTCTCTTGATGTACCTGAGTTTGTAGCAGTCTGGCCAGCAAGACGACGTCCTTCAGGGGCGATGGGGGCTTCTCGAACAGGAGCTTCTCCGAATTGAGGAATGTCCTAGAGATAGTCACAAATAAGGAACTTCAATCCTTCAAAACAGACAGAGAGGACATGTGAAGGCGGATTCGAATGTGGGCGATTTTGGCCATGCACTTACATTGAAACTTTGATATAACCATGGAGTAATCTCACTGGATGGTAGGGGGGTTCGCGGTCTTGAAGGATGTAGTGAGGAAGTATCATCCTTGGATCTTTCTGGGAAGTTTCGTGCGCCATCAGAATTGGCTCTTTCGCGGGCTCTAAACTGATCAATAGAGCCTGGCCTGCTGCTCAACGACCGGGTATCTTGTTCCTGCTCCTGTTTCGTTTCGCCTGACGGGAGGTAATCATCCCCAAAGAAACCTTGCAACTTCTTCCGGAATCGACCCCCTGTACTAGACTTCGAGCCCTGACTGCTGATTGTCGTGGCGCTGGCTACCGATGGTCTACGGTCGTCTCCGTTGTAGTCAAAATCGACGGGTTCACTGGCGAAGGTCCGACCGGTGCCAGGACGGAAAGTGGCAGATGCCGGTGATGCCTCGTGTTCGGAGAAGTCATGGAAGAACGTTCCCGAACTATCCATGGGCGCTATCTTAGGGGAGTTTGACCACGAGGCATTGGGGTTTTGATGAAAGTAGTCGATTTGGTTGGGATTCAGCTGCGACGGTTTCGAGCTCAAGCTAGATGTGGGCGGGGGGCCAGGATCGTCAGTTCCGGAGGTCGCCATAGCCTTCCTGTGGCTGCCAACGCCTCTCCGCTGATCTGTGGGTGAGATATCGGGCGAGTTCCACGAGAAAGTAGAAGAATATAAGTTATTCGAAGAGCCTTGGTTTGGCTGGTTGTGACCCTGTGATGCAGATCTAAAGGTAGTTAGCACTCATGTTATTTCAACAAAAAACCCCGCCGTATGTGCAGATAACAGAAAGAAATGCTGGCACGGAATTTCATCCGACATCAGAACATTAAGACCAGCAGGAATGACAGAGACCACAGTCCCATTTTCGAAGACGTATTTGGGGCTTTGACAGCCGGTAATCAATGTTCGTCAACCTCGCCGCGCAACCGACTGTATATATACCCCAAATTTTCAACAGAGACACGATACCAGCAATTCAACATGTGTGAAAAAGGAATGGGAGAGAAATTCGCTTTCACACTGTTTCTTACCTCTCTAAGCCCGCAGAGCCAGGAAAAGGAGACCTACGGCCATTCGGCATGGCTGTATTGTATAGCGGACGAGGATTTTGACTCTCTCTGACGGTCTCTTGCGACAACCAGCTGTGGGCCCCGGAGCTCTCAGAGCTGCGCCTTCTGTGCGAATTCTCGCTTCCACGCAGCGACATGCTGTTATGGCCAGGAGCGAGAAATTAGCCGGTTGTCACAGCAGTCGCGGACGCCAAGAAAGAATCCACCATGAATATGGTCAACGGGTTCGGAGGAAGCGATGAATGAGGAGGTTGAGGAAGGATATTAAAGCTCGATGGGAACGTTGTACGGAGGCGTGTGCGACTAAGATGGAGATGGTCGGATGCGATAGCAAGGTTCGTTTCGTTAAAGGTAGGGAATGCACGGAACAAAATAAACCATCGATTCGAACGGCGGTTGAAGGAAATGAATAATAGGCTTGGCTGTTATTTGCGAAGACAGAAATATCGCAAAGGCGACTGAACGTAGCACAGGGTATATTTCGTCGGGCGCGACGGTGTCAAGACGGAAGGTCCTTCATGTTCTGGAGGGCGAGCGGTAGTAGTGGAGGAACGTCATCACACGTTCCACTATGAAAAGCTAGGCAGTCAAAATAGACCGAATGAAATACTGGAATATAAGTCAAAAAGCTCAAATAACATCAGGTATGGATGAGGATCAAACATGAATCAGGAAGAATTGTCGCGTAGGTGTTATTCATTGATGGTCAGGGTGTGTTAAACCTGCGCCAACAGCGGAGCAGCAGGAGTTTGACTGTTTGAGATTCGCTGCGGCTCCGAAGAGCTATTATTATTACCTTACTGTTAGCCTGAGGCTTAGGGGAGAACGGAACAGGTATGGTAATACCGTACATTACCTAAGGTCCACGCTTCAACGGAGAGTTACTGCGGGAAAACCACACGATAATTGAGGGGAAAGGGAAGACATAACTGTAACATTTCAACCAGCTACTTGTAAGGTAGGTACGTAAGGTACTTGGATATTTAAACCTACCTTACCTTATGAGGTAAGCTCCTTTTTGTCCTTTGCCTACCCTGTTATTCGTGTTAGCTCTCGACAGTGAAGGAATAAGGATTACTACATATGGTATCGAACTTCAACACAATATGGTATCTACTGAGTCCTCAGATAAATACCTTAGGATCAATGTATCGTTCATTTCAAGGTCTGTACGCTATACCCTACTTCTCTACCGCCTTACGGGAGCTGTCAGCCTTGAGTCGATTCCGGGGCTGGGTGGTCCGTGATGATGTCTGTGCTTTTTTTGGCCAGGCGCGATGAACGCTTTGATACAGCTCAGTCCCCTTTCTGATCTGTCTACTCGGCTCTGATGAGGTGGACGAGTCTTTATATTGTTGTAAATCTTCGATAGATTTTACTCTCGTCAACTTCAAGTTCGCATATTCTGTTCGCAAATGGGCAGCTTACCTATGAAGATCCAGGGAGTTCAAGCTTCATCTTCCGGAGACTTCCGTACTACATACAGCTTTTGGCTATCATCTACGGTTTAGGCACGAGATAACTTAAATTACAATAGGTAGAGTTATCTCTCAGTCAGACGTTGCCGCTTTAAGGGATGGGGTAAGTCAGCTGATCCGCTCACCTATCAACGCCCACCCTCCTCTCCGAACCTTTCTTGGTGGTGTCACCAGTTCTTTAGCTCTCCGAGACAGGCAAGGTGCTTCGGCTGGAGGGAATAATAGACGTGCATGTGGAAGGCCAACCTATAGCTGGAGACTCCGAGAAATTCCCTTCCTCTTTGTCTTCTGCTCAAACTTCTTGAAACCGACACGATCATGTAATACGAGTCCTTCCATTCCTTCTATGTCCAGTGTCTATTTGGTCTCTTTTTCCTGTACCTGGACGACAAGCCATTTGTCTTCGACTCCGCTGCAACAATGTTCAACCGAGCAAGCAGCAGGCAAAAGGTTGATAGGTAGACTGGGACAACCAGTGGCTATGTTCCAGCCGGAGCAACAGGACAGTACTAGTATCAGCATTATAAAGCTCGTCCTTGGATGGATAAGGTTTGAACGAGGTCTAATTAGCCGAGCTTGCTAGCGTTCTTGAAGTATGACCTATGTCTAGATGCTTGAAGCTGCTCCAGGCCAGGCGGCCTCGGTGACTACGACTGCAGCCGAGCTCACTTCTGCGTCTCCATCCTTCCACCACTTCAATTATCTTAGTCTTTTGAAGCCTGATCTGAGTAGACGTAGCGGGCATTGCATGCGTTCTGGTTGTCGATATCTGTAGTTCTGTGATGAGTAGTCATACGAATACGTAGTTGCACAGATCTCTCTCGCACAGGTCAGCGCAGGATATAGCGCTTTCGTGGGACTCTTCTGGTTGCTTGTAGGAGCTGGAAAAGCTGCTGTCGTCGTACCACTGGTTGGCGTGATTGGTCTCAGCTTGATTGGAGTCACGACGGCTGCTGTCTGCCGGGTAATG
Source organism: Aspergillus lentulus (assembly GCF_001445615.1). Lineage (NCBI taxonomy): Eukaryota > Fungi > Ascomycota > Eurotiomycetes > Eurotiales > Aspergillaceae > Aspergillus > Aspergillus lentulus. Next base: position 1,958,663 of record NW_028322123.1, read on the forward strand.
TATCTTTGCCACTATAAGTGGTTTACTCCTACGGCCATCATCGGAGACAGCAAGTGAAGGTTCTGGCGAGTCGGTGACGCTGAGATCTATATGTATTACCAGTGTGGAATATTCGACCTGCCTTCTAAATGCTGCATTAAAATGCAGGGATTTAGACAAATTAGATTGTGTAAATTCAATTCAATATACCGGCTTGTTTACGAGTATCCCGTTCATGTTTCTGCTGATTCTTCAAAAGATCCCATATTGCTGATGTCTTCTCATAAGCATCAATTACACAACATCCCACTACTTGATGAGGACATCTGTCACAGCCAGAGTGTCCGATTCCGTGTATGAGCAGATACCAGCGGGGTATTTGTATCAAATCATAGGATCCCGCGGTCCTCAATTCTTGAGATATATATATATACCACGGAGGCGACCATACAGTGCTTCATTGTCACGCCAGAACATACTATGACGGGTCGTTCTGTAGTGCTTGAAGAAGACGGTAGCTTCATAGATATAGTCTGATTATCAGAAGCGTTTGCCAGGTCTCGAAATTGCTGATCTCCTTGGTTGCTTCAGAGTGCTTGCCTGCCATATCAGAGGCAGGTCTTGCAATATGTACTAGAGCATAGCGTGTGGTGTGGCTGCCGAGTAACATTTAATCAGCCCTCAAAGCAACTTGATGTTACCTTGTGTACCCAGAAGAGGTGCCCAAGCGATTAATTGAGGTCCTCAGGTCAGACATGCTCGCCAAGCATGACGGAAATATGGCGAGTTTCCACTCATTTCCTTATAGGAACAAAGGGCAACACTGGGCCCTCAGATATTCCTAATTCGCGAGGAATTTAAGATTGGACGGTATTCACTAGACCAGATGGTGACAAGTCACCTAATAGAATCCGTCAAATGACTCGCGTTCTGTAACCGAGTGTCTACTCCTTTGGTGATATGTATGACAATCATGGCAGGATCAGCAGACGCTGAAAAAACATCCAGAAGGTCGCAGAACAAGGAGGTAGAACACAATGCATAGTTTTGATAATATGATTGATTAACTGGACAGAGATGACAAGCGAAATTTCAGATCCCGTGATGATATGGTTAAAGCGTCATATCCAATCCAGATGTCTGAAAAAGAGGGGGCTGGGATGGAGTGGGACGATCAGGCGGTGTTGAGCCTGTTGATTATCGCCGCGACTCTGCTTGGTTTTAGGTTGATAATATATGGATACTTTCTTTGTTGGCTTGTTTTACCTTGTCCTTCTGCATATGATTCTGACGATAGAGCTTCCGAAATGGAGTTGTTGACCGGCGGAAATGATCGGTATAGACATCAGACCTATATATAGAGCGTTATGCACTCGCAACTCTGGTACACGAATCGATGAGACTAAGGGGTAGTTCAGATGAAATGTATGCAAAGAGACCAAGGCTCTTTGTCTACTGATCATGAACAGCTCAAGAAGCTATTTATATTTGTGTATGGAGTGCTCTGTACCCATACAGTGGTAGACACAATGTAGCACAAAGGACTACTGATTTTTTGGTAGTGGATACCAGGCATGTCTCAGCCGATCTTGGCCCCTCAAGTTTCAACCACTCAACCTTGAAGTTTGGCCGCATTAAAGCTCCTGTCACGTGTGGGAGTGGACACCAATGGCCAATGGCCAATGTCCAGCCACCAAAAAAGCGCCACAACCAAACGCTCGAGCCAATGACAGGTTCGAGAAGGATTGGAAGGGCAGGAACCTTGTGTGGATCTGCAGCAGATGTGTGCTAATCTGCTTGCCTTAGGTTGCCAGGTCTCCACTGGGCCGCCCGCTAACTTGCCCCAAAGAAGTAATATGATGATGACGGCAGAAGAAAGGAAGTGAGGAGGCTGGACTACTCACTTTCCTCCAAAGTGGTCCCCATGCTGTCGGTCAGAAGCTTTCCTTCCTCTAGGTGAAGGACAGCTGGGAAGGTGATAAGAATAGCCTGTTGCCTAGTCCTTGGTTGTTACTGCTGCTGTGGCAGTGAATTGTTCTTTCCTCTCAAATCTCAATGTATCACCTCGGTCAATAAGAGAACTATTTTGCTTCTTCCTCCTCCTTTCTTCCCTTCTCTCTCTTCTGCATACATCCTCCTGCTCGTACCACCTTGTTTCACATACATACTATCTAGTAGCTTTTGAATTCTCATCATCTCTGCTGTATTATCAGATCACCTTCAATCTTTTCTTTGGAAATCCCATCAGTTCTCACATTACCTCCGAAGCCTCTCACCATGAGATTGCCTCTCGTTGGTGTGGCCCTTGGCCTGCTTTCTTCCTCTGCCATCGTGACAGCTCAGACATACACTGATTGCAACCCATTGCAGAAGAGTGAGTTGTACCTTTCGAAAACTACGGTCCCACCGAATAATTCTGACTTGTCAAAAAGCTTGCCCTCCGAATCCCGCTCTGGGGAGATCAGTCACCTACGACTTCACCAAAGGCTCTTCCGCCGACTTCAAACCAGTTGGAAGCCCCACGTACGACAGCAACAACGGTGCTGCTTTCTCAGTGGCCAAGCAAGGTGATGCTCCGCTGATCCAGTCCAACTGGTATATGATGTTTGGTCACGTCGAGTTCGTGATCAAGACCGCACCAGGCAAGGGCATTGTTAGTAGTGCAGTTCTGCAGTCTGATGACCTCGATGAGATCGATTGGGAATGGCTCGGAGCAAACAATCTGTATGTTCAGACCAACTACTTCGGAAAAGGAGACACTGGCAGTTACAATCGTGGCGCTGCCCACGACAATGCTGGAAACCAGGATGCTTTCCACACATACACAATCGACTGGACTAGCACGCAGATTGTTTGGCAAATTGATGGCAAGACTGTCCGGGTTCTCACTGCTGAGAGTGCCGGGGATCATTACCCGCAGAGCCCAATGATGGTCAAGGTTGGTGTATGGGCTGGTGGTGATCCGAACAATGCGCCAGGCACAATTCGTGAGTGACGATCCTGACTGCAGTGATGATATCGATTGGCGATATATGCTAACACCTCTTAGAATGGGCTGGTGGCGAAACCGACTACAGCGCGGGTCCTTATACCATGTACCTCAAGTCGCTCGTGGCGACCGACTACTCGACGGGTAAATCGTATACTTATAGCGACAAGAGTGGCTCGTGGCGGTCCATCACCTCCGATGGAGGTCAAATCAATGGTAATAGTGACGCTGAGTCCATTTCAACTGTCGAGTCTGCCCCTCCTGTGACCGCGACAATTGACAGTGCTCCTATTCCTTTCAGTGGCACGCACCGTGAGACGTCGAGCTTTGTAACTCCAAGTATCTGGCCCTGGGTTCCCAAGCCTACCACCTTGTCGTCTTCTGTCGCGAAGGATACGACTCTGCCCAGTGGCTGGACCTTTTCCGGATCTCGACAAGTCCAGCCGCCCAGTGCGGCTTCTGTGAGTGAGCATTGCCCTTCACTTGCCTCTACCACTTTTTCGATCGAGACATGCTGATGCCTTTCTTTCGTTACAAATATAGTCTACGCCCCTCTGTACGTCATCTTCCTCGGTTTCATCGCCGGCTTCATCTTCCCACTCCGGGCTTAAAACCAGTTCCGTCTCTTCGGTCCCGAGTAGTTCAAGTGTGACAAAGTCGACCGGACATCTTACTTCAACAACTACTTATCAGATTAGCACATATGGCTCGATTCTTCCCTCGTTTTCCGCCTCGATTGCACATGTGGCCCCTACTGTTGCCGCAGCCAATGACCTGCTGGAGGCGCCCGTCGGAATGGGTATCTTCTGTGCGCTCCTTGGCGGCCTCCTGGCAGTCTTTTGAGCTGAGGGTTTCCTCGAAGAAGCAATGCACCATCACACTTACGATTGACGGCTACGGACACGAGACGATTGATTAATGAATGCATGACTTACACACGAATTGTATGTTGTATAGACACGGACTCGGTGGCTTTGTTTTTCTTTTTTGCAATTTGGTCTTTTTCCTCTATCATTCAGGGATGGGAGCGTTTCTTTCTTGTCTCTAATTGTTGCACAGCATGGGTCACATTGTTTGCCTTGGCGCACTGGGTGATAGTGTTCGTATCGATCCCCTATCCAGATTGGAAGGCCGATCGAGTTCACCACCTGGTTTGTAACTTCTTGTATTGTTTATTCTCCGGCGAAAAGTGTTTATAGACTAGACAGCACTCAATATTAATTCGTGATACGATAATAACTTCCCAAGAACGGACAACGCCAGCCCAATCGGTTCATGAGGCTCATCTCAGGCTTCTCTGCTGCTCTGCAGGAAAGGTCGAGTGGTACTTAAACCACAATTATTCCTTTGGAGGTATATTCCTGGTACCTGCCTAATGCTGAGGTCAGGCCAGCTCATCCTATGGGAGTATATCCCGACAGTGGACGGACCGTAATTCCCGTTGTGAAGTAGATATGAACATATTTCTTTATTGGGAATGACATCACGTCAAAAGGGTCACTTCCTCGATGTTTTGATTCTGGGTGGGTGCTGTATCCGACAGCACACGAACAATATCTTGGAGCTGTTCTCTCCAGACCTACACAACATCGCGCTGACAGCTTACCTGCTTGCATTTCATTCAAAATGAGTTCCCATGTATTCTTGATTCGTCATGGTGAAACCGAAGGAACCCGGGGGATGCAGCATATTAGCACCACCGACCATAAACTATCCACAGCAGGGGAAAAACAGGTCGAACTGACTAGGGAGCAGTATGTAGGTGAGGGCAAGTTGATCGACCCCAAAAGGGTTTCACGCATGTAAGCCCTATATTCACTGCCATCATACGCGTGAGACCTGGAAGCTGACAAAGACTTTCAACTCCAGATATATCACTCCAAGGAGACGAGATCGTCAGACGTGTGAAATCCTCCGTTTGGGAGTGCACCAACATCAGCACTTCTACGATCGAACCACCAAGCAGACTACAACGACCGCGATCCCTCCTGTTACGGGCGAAATAGCCGAGGCGACCATCCAGATCACTCCCAGTCTTGGTGAGTGGGACTACGGCGAATATGAAGGGCTGACCACGGACCAAATTCGTGAGAAACGCAAGCAAGGGGGGCTGGATAAGGGAAGACCCTGGTCGGTCTGGGAGGATGGCTGTCCTGGAGGCGAGTATGTCTTCTTCTTCCGCTTGGGACATTGCATAGGTGGTAAGGAAACGACTGGAGGCTGACCTGTCTCCCAGAACCGCTCAACAGGTCTCCGATCGCCTCGACGAGCTGATCGGGGAGATGAGAGAGGTCCTCAAGAGTACTACAGCCTCCTGGCCGGGAGGCCGGCTGATCCCTCATGTCAATGAGGAGCCTCGGGATATCGTTTGTATTGGTTCTGGTCAGTCGTTGGCTGCGTTGGCTATGCGATGGACCGGGCTGCCTTTGAAGTGTGGGGTGAGGCTTCTGATTGAGACAGCAGGCGTGGCTGTACTCGGGTATTTCTTTACCTCCTTCTTCAAGCGGGATCAAGGGCTAACAATAAAAATAGGTTTGAGGATGAGGACTTGAATCAGCCGGCTATCATCCTAGGACGGAGGGCTGTAACTCCTTAGTTCGTATGCTAGATAAGATGACATACGGTCTTGGTTCCTTAGATTTTATCAACTTGACCATTTAGATGCTTTGGAGTATTCTGGTTTCTGGTCTATAAAAGCGATCATCTCATTTCTATTCTACAAATCTATTACACATTCAGAGCACCACCGCGGCAAGCAGCCATGGAAGGCCAATTTGGCGATAGGAAATGACTCTTCTCAGCTGCTATGGGGTCGATATCTCGGCAGACATCTCGATTTTCCGATGTTCGTGGAAGGACATCAACCGCACCATGCTCCTGAGGCGCAATGTCCGCCCTGGACTCTGTTAACGAGAGGTTTCTTTGACAGCCTGCGTTCACTCACATGGAAATCCTTGTGTGCATGCCTGGCTCAACCTCCTTGACAGCTTTCCAGGAGTTATGGCACCGCTCAATGAGCGAGAGAGTATACCTGCATCGGCCGTGATTAGTCGACGGCTCTTTCTATGCGCAATAGTTACCATACTTCTGATTCTGTAGCTCCCCATCCGCACCAAGAACGTTCTCCTTCTTCCCCTCGGCCAGTTTATACACCCGGAACCATTCCTTGATTGTGTCCAGATAACCCGGCATCAGCGACTCGACGTCCCCAATATCACTCAGCTTGTCCGCCTCGGGATCCTCCAAGTCAACAACTAAGATCTTCCAGTCTGTCTTGTTCTCGTTGATGACGGCCAGCGAGCCCAGAACTTTGACCCGTTTGACCTGTGCAGGACGCGGCATTGCGCCGCCCAGTTCGCAGACAGCGAGCGGGTTCCCGTCCGCTGGAAGATTAGTGAGAGGGTCGTTGATGTTGGGATCTTGGTATGTCTATTCAATTCTCTATCAATTTGTCTGTTTATCAATTGAAGGTATGGGAGCGAGCGTACCTGAGGCAGCATCCCATAGTTGAAGGGGTACCCTTTATGCGGAAAGATGTTGGGAACGTACTTTAACCGGCCATCCTGGATATCCTGCTTGAGGGGATTGAGATACTCGTCTTTTGCGATCTGTTGTCGTCATTTTCATCGATCAATAGTTCAATGCGCGTCAAAGGAAGAGAGAGAAGACTCACCTCCATCTTCGCACTCCACCATCTAGGCACCTCGACAACCATATGCACCACCGAATCGCGGCCGCCTCCTGCGTACAGCGCCAGATCATGCCAGGGGGAGAGGAGCTTGTCGTCGAGGTTGAAGTAGACGCGGTACTCCTTCGTCAGGGGTTTGCCGACAGGGCGGAGGACGTACTTTTCCACGAAGTCGGACTTGGTTTCGTAGGTTGGTCTGTTTGATTCTTCTTCGGTCCTGTACGGGGCCATTTTCCAGGGTATCTGCTGGATGTTCGTCTGTAAGATAATATCTACTCCGTAGATGGTGGTTACGGGTTAGGGTTATGGGTCACACTAGGTACTTCGTCTGTATACACTGCTTGATGATTATGAAAGTAGATGACCTTCCTGGTAAGGACTATCCAGAGGAGAACCATTGTCAGAGTGACGTCTATAATTGAAAACTTTGAACTGATGAATCGTGATGGCGATGTTGTTGATTGTGTAGATATGCTTCATCATGATATGATACGATCCCCATCGGACCTAATTTCCTGTCGAATGAACCTACTCGCAGACGACAACTCAAAAAGTGATTTATGGGCAGTCCCTATCTTACCTTACCTTACTACCAGAAATCCTCGGTAGAAACCACGGTTCTAGACCTCGATTCCCAAAACGGATATCCTCGGCTCCATCACCACTTCATAGCTACCCCAATGCCTAGCCCTCATAATCCCTACCCCAGACTAAACAGCCCATGCAGGCGGACGGATCCGGTTAAACTGGCAACGTCAATTGGAAAGCATACCTACGAAGTACTTCTGGGGAAAATACATAATACACTTGCAGCGGTAGACAGTTGCCGGGTTGGGATTGATTCCCCGTTGCTGAGGCGCGCCACTGCTAGTTCTTACGTGGTGTGGATGGCACGGTGGTATTGGGAGGGAGTTTGACATGGGTTGATTGGGTTGACTGCGAGAATGAAGTATATGCGATGCATATATCACGCGACGAGGGTGACTTCCCCAAAGACTGGATAATAGTGGTATTATTATTGATGATAGATCCTAGTATGTTCACATGCGTTTGCGATTGATAGAGTCCGTTACACGCCGGGTCTCCTGTGCGATGTCTTACATGTTTTATGGCCACGCTCTATGTAACGGGGCCAGAGGCTAGAAGGCTTGGGTGTTCGAATAGAATACATGACATTTGACATTTGACATTTCCATTCCACTGACAGTTTGGAGTACATGCAAGCGTTTTTGTATCACACAGGGCCGTAATCATCGTTTCAACATATATGCTAGACTAGTCGCAGAATCATCCAATCGTGTTTTTCCCTCAAAACGTGTCACATAAGCTCGTTAATCGTCATGCTACTTCCCGTTTATACTTGGCTCTGCGAGTCAATCGACTTTTTCTCCACTGGCTGGATGAGCCGCCGTAGTCCACCATATGGCGTGTTCACTGGACTATCTGTCCCCGTGTACAGGAACATATCGTACATCCATCCACCGAAAGTGCACCCTATGAATGGCGCTACCATGGGGATCTGCGATAGGGTTTATTAGTTCTTCATATCAGTCATCGTATTGAATAGAGCCAGTCATACCCAAAAGTAATAGTTCCCCGCCCTCCAGACCTCAGGGCCGTATCCGATCATATAGGAGACCAGTCTGGGCCCCAAGTCTCGAGCGAGGTTGATGGCATACCCAGTCTCCCACCCAAAACAAGCGCCAATGCCAAAGATCACAAAGAAGAGTGCAAGGGGGGTAAGGGGACCAGCTCCGATATTTCCGTCGTCTTTCAGAGCAAATATTATGAACATCAGGATGGAGCTGGCGATAAACTCCGAGAAGAATTGTCCCGTCCTGGTCATGAATTCCGCCGGGTAGGTACAGAAGATACCCGCGGTGGCTGTAGGAGAATACCCAGGCACCGTCCGGATGTGTGCTCCCCCTTCAAACTGATCGATGGCCGATCTGTAATTCCCATAGACAATAGCTGCTCCACACATAGCTCCCAGTATCTGGGCAATGGCATAGACGGGGAATTTTCGCCACGGGAATTTGCGAAAGACACAGTTTGCAAAGGTCACTGCAGGGTTGATGTGTGCTCCGGAGATGCCACTCGCGTAGACACCCAACATGACTCCGATCCTGAAAAGCAACTCCGTTAGTAAATTGCCAGAGGAATGAGCAGCAAACCAAGAGATACTCACCCCCAGCCCCAGGAAATTGATTGATAGTCACCCTTTTCTCCTTTGCTAAGAGTGACCTGAGCAACCACGCCATCTCCAAAGAGGATGAGGATCATAGTCCCGAAGAATTCAGAGAAGGCATCACGGCAGTAAGTCCGGACCTTGCTCCAAGCTGGTTCTGGGAGCATGACCTGAGCCCCTTGGGACCCAAAAGCATTCTCCAACATAGAAGCCCCGCCTTTATTACTAGCAGTCATAGTGACAAAAGCACTCTCCTGTATTTCTGCATTATCGAGGACTTGTTTGAGGATAGTCATAGCGAACAGATGAAGAGAGCCTTAAAAGACCACAGCACGGGTTTGTAGAGGGTGTGAGAGACTGTAGAGACGTGAATGCTGAAGGTATGGAGGCGAGACTTGAAGTAGGAAGGTATAAATATCACCACAAGTGAATAGTCTGAGGGGAGGGCCGGGACTGGTGAACACGGAAGTGAATGGCAGTGTACCAAGGCCTGATACTAGATGGAAAATACCGTTCACAAGCGGAACTTGCCGTGTGCAATAGGCATTGCTATACACCTCAGCTTATAGTCCTTATACCCAGACATAAAAGGCACTGAAATATGCAGTCCCCAGTGTCACTTTGCCTGAGTGGCACATTCAAACCCGCTCGTTCTATCCTGACACGCATGGTGACACCCCCAGTAAGGTTATGCCTTTTCCTGGAATATGTGTGCATTGTGCCATAGAAGCCCATCAGCCATGCGCTCAGAGACCAGAGTAAGATTAGATTTGGAAATAGAATGCCTGAGAGATACTTTGCTGCGCAAAGCGGCATCATACAGCCACGTCATGGGAAGGACCGTCGCCCTTTCGAGGATGATGAGGTCCTCGTTTGATTGCTCACTTTTGGCCGGGGTTGGGAGGGCTAATGGAAGACCAGCCATGAACGACCGAGGTGAAAAACTGCCATTCGTTCGCTCCAGTCGGAGTGACCGACTTTTCAGTCGCACCCTCGAACACAGCATGAGCCTGTTCGACCTTTTTCGACGTCTCGAACCATTCCGTCTTAAGGCATACCAAGTGGTCAGACACTGGTCAGCTTGAGACACCGAAGAGGGGCTTCGGCCCACGCCTGCATAACGTTTGAGGACATGACTCCAAATTTGTCCTTGTGTTACCTCCTGACATGGCCAAGTCGCAACGAGACGGCAAGGATTGAGGGGTTTTGGCTGAGACGATCGGCTGTCTTGGGAGATTGGTGAACTTGGCGGGACAATTGCCCATGTCCTTGGTAAGTGGCAATAATTGAGTATCAGCCTGGTCAATTTTAATTCTCGCAGCCTCCGTAATTCCATGAGCACAGAAAAGCTTGTTGTTGGTGCAACTCTCCTACTTCAAGACTGCCCTGTGTGTTCTGATAAACTGTCTTGCGGCTCGGTCAAGATCGACTCTCCATGCTGCGAGATATCTCCAGTTGTGCTCCACAAAGTTCTGGAACTTTTGGATGGGACGGCCATCATTCGACTAATCGATTATCCCACTTTTGACAGTCCCCGCAATTCCTCCGGCATGGTTGCTAGTTGCTGCTACTGTGGGGGCCGATCACTTCCACTGTACTCCGTAGTTGACTGGGCAATGCCAACGATCCAAGACAGGTCTGTTTGGGTTCGAATAACACATGCTTCTCATGCAAGTCGAGAATAGTATGACTGCAGGTAGGTAGCATTGCATGAAACGGAAGTTCAGCAAACGAAATGACGGTAACTGTGGATGAAATCGGAGGGAGACTGAGAGGAGGCGTCGATGAGAAAGTCCCAAGAGCGCGGGAGGGATTATCCTACCTCGGGGTCCTCCGTAGTGTCTCGTGCTTCCACCTTGCCTTCACTCGTTCTCTCCTTCTCACCAGTTTGATGAGACTAGGCTTTCATTACAGAAGAATCAACAAAATGCGACTTTGCATCTAACTATCGTCGAGACAAAATTGATGCATCTGATGAACTCCTCCAGGGAATGTCCATGTTGATCGATACGCAACCACCCGAGAGAAGCCTAAGAGAGGTCGAAAGTGGACGGCCTGACAGGACAAGCTGCTGCAAGCCGTTTATTCTCGTCCATTCAGAATTGATGAAACCCATGGCCATCAGGATGACCGGCTCTCAGCCCGTTTCCCAGCTCTTCTCTTCATTGGAGCACAACATGAGACCGACATGTCTTTAGTCTCTTGTCCCTAGGCATGGGCTTGGCCAGCAGCTACACTAAAGCGCCGTTCGGGTTCGGTCGTGTTATTGATTCCCCGGTCTCTGGATTCTGGGCTGGCTCGTACCTCTCAGCTTACTACGGACTCCTTTCCCCAGTCCCCATGATTATTATTATGCTTTTCCGTTATTCGATCTCGGCCACCCCTCCCTAACCTTGACCACCCGGTCAAATGCGCCCCCATCTCAAGGAGATTCCCCGCAGATCAAATGCCAGACGGAAAAATTGTGTGACCAGAAAAATGGCGTGGGATAGCTTGCTCGAGGATTATTTAAGATAGAATGACATCTATCTCCAAAATATGGTTTTTCCACTCTTTCCTTTCGAACATATCCTCACTATCTTTGCGGGGCTCACCATCCGCTTTACAGTCTGCCCCAAGCCGTCACACGGAGTTCACTATTGCTCCAGAGTCCTGAGTATATGATCACGCAATCATGCAGCCCTCAGAGATCTTCGTGGGATCGATCGATCAGGGTACAACCAGCTCCAGATTTCTGATTTTCAACAGAGACGGTGAGCCTGTAGCTTCACATCAGGTCGAGTTTACACAGATCTACCCCAACCCCGGGTAAGTCCACTCTAAATGACCTCGCTTAGCGGCATTGATACTGATTGAACGTCCACAGATGGCATGAACACGACCCATTTGAGCTGGTCTCTTCCGTTGAGACGTGCATCGAAGAGGCGGTCAAACAGTTTGAATCGGAGGGCTACTCGCGATACAGTGTCAAGGCGATCGGCATCACAAACCAACGGGAGACTACCGTCGTTTGGGACCATGAAACTGGCGAGCCACTCTACAACGCGATTGTCTGGACAGATACGCGGCCGCAGGCTATCGTTCACGAGCTGAAGCAGAAGCGCGAGGCGTCGGAATTGCAACAGATTTGCGGTCTTCCGCTGACAACATATTCATCCGCCACGAAGCTCCTCTGGATGATAGAACATGTGCCCAAAGTTAAAGATGCGTACGAACGAGGCACATTGGCGTTCGGTACGGTGGATGCGTGGCTTGTATACCGTTTGAATGGTGGCGCATCGGCAAATGTGTTTGTGTCGGATCCTACAAACGCTTCACGGACGATGTTTATGAACCTTGAGACCCTCCAATACGACAACTTCCTCCTGGACTTCTTCGGTATCAGAGGAAAAGTCCACCTGCCCAAGATTGTGCCGTCTTCAGACGCCAAAGCTTACGGAGCACTGGCATCTGGAATACTTGCTGGCGTTCCGATTATGGGCTGCCTTGGCGACCAGTCCTCGGCGCTTGTAGGGCAAAAGGGCTTTTCGCCAGGAATGGCGAAGAACACCTACGGAACGGGCTGCTTCCTTCTATATAATGTTGGAGAAAAGCCAGTCATCTCCAAGCATGGACTTCTTGCTACTGTGGCATACCACTTCGATGGCAAGCCGGTGTACGCCCTTGAGGGCAGCATTGCAGTCGCCGGATCTGGCATCAAATTCCTACAAAATAACTTGAACTTTTTCCAAGAGTCCAAGGAAGTGAACGATTTGGCTCAGACGGTAGAAGACAGTGGAGGCTGTGTGTTTGTCACTGCGTTCAGTGGTCTTTATGCGCCTTACTGGATTGACGATGCAAAGGGGACAATGTGTAAGGCAATTAGGGTTAAAGCTCCTTTTGATCGGCGCTGACTTCCAGCGGCAGTTGGTATTACACAGTACACCCAAAAGGGCCACATTGCCCGGGCGACGCTAGAGGCCACCTGCTTTCAGACCAAGGCCATCTTGGACGCAATGGAGAAAGACAGTGGACATGCGCTGTCAGAATTGGCGGTTGATGGTGGCATGAGCAACTCAGACCTTGCGATGCAGGTACAGAGCATGAGCCCTTCTACATTCAGTTCTCGAAACTAATATCCCACCAGGTCCAAGCAGATCTCATCTCGATCCCGGTGTATCGCCCCAAGATGCGGGAAACCACTGCACTTGGTGCGGCTATAGCCGCTGGTCTGGCGGTAGGGGTGTGGAGAAATTTCGCTGAACTGCGAGACATTAACCGGGCCGGAGGAGCCGTCTTTGAGCCCAAGATCAGTCGCGAAGAAAGCGCCAAGTCATTCGCCAGATGGGAAAAGGCCGTCGCAATGTGCAAAGGCTGGTCTGGAGATGAGCCACCACCTCCAGTGCAACCTGCTCAGAAGGAGATGAAGAAAAACGCTCCTGAGGTTGTAACGAACCACAACGCTGTCAACGTTACGCCTGCGAAGCTCAACGGAGAGCTTACCACACCCAAATTCCCATTGATAAGTATCTCTGGAGACTTGGATGATGCCGACGAGGAGGACCTTTATCTGGAGCTGCGAAAAATCGAGATCCTGCAGCGACTCAAGAAACTCCGGAAACTCAAGCTTTCTTTCTACTGAGCGTCTCATGCTTCCATGTCTAGCGTTCTCTTTGGGATCTGTACCTGTACATGTTCATATTACGGTCGTGACGAATTAACGAAGTATATATTTTTTTTCTGGAAGAAGCGAGGCTTACTGGACCATTATTGCTATGCACATCCTGTTGAATGCACTCAAACCACAGCTAAAAGGGTGTCAAGACCACCATTTCTAGCTAGCAGAAATAATATGCTGCAGCATATATCTAAGACATCCCTGTACATTTGCCTGAAGTGGTTTCTGTGTCGCACAACCACACCACCGCCTCTGCTGACGTGGGATTCCAGGCCTCAACTGACCCCTCTGGCTCTTGCTCCTTTTTTCTTTTTTCCTGAGAGGCATAGATATCGCTATCTCGTGCTGCTGATTGTTTGAGCATTGCTGCATTCTTTGGCCTTCGCAGGTATCAGCTCTGCTTAGATCAACGATAGACAGTCTAGTGCTGCATAGAGAAACCTATCTGGTTGCGGGTAAAAGAAGTACCAGAGCTCGTGCTCAATTTCTGTGCTTTGTATGTATGGGATTCGTTTCGTAGGATATAGTGTGTGCTATGTCTATGTCCATAAAATTCATGCAAATGCGATATTATAAATCCAAAAAAGAAGAGTGGAAGTGAACTCAATCCTCCTTCAACGGTAAAATATCCTCGCCCTCTCTCACGAAAACACAATTCATTTCCGAACCAGGGCTAAGCGTAACCTCAAACTTCAGTACCGGGTCCTCGACCCGCTCCTTCCCATTGGCCGGCATAGCCTGGATCCTCTCAAAGGCCTGCAGGATCCTCACCACGGTGTAGCCCATCTCAATGGTAGCAAACTGCTGACCGAGGCAGATCCTCGGCCCCCCGTTGAAGGGGATATACTGCCAGGGTTTGGGCTGCCACCCGGACAGCCACCGGTCGGGCAACCATTTCTCCGGATCGAAGTAGTTCGGCGAGCCCGGCGGGTCGTAGTTCTCTGCGCTTCGCTGCATGATCATCGTCGAGTAGATGACGCGCGTGTTGGCGCGGACGCCGACTGGCGAGAGGCCGTCGGGCCCGCCACCGCGCGGCAGTGTCGTGTCACGGAGGGAATAGCGGACGTTGAAGGGAACGGGGGGGTAGAGGCGCGTGGTCTCGTTGAGGACGGCGTTCAGGTACTTCATCTCCTTGAGGTCGTTGTAGCTGGGTTTCTGGGCCGAGGGGCCGAGACCCAGTCGGGCGCTGATCTCCTTGCGCAGTTTGGCGACGACGTCGGGGTTGCGGGCTAGCTCAAAGACACAGAAGGAGAGGACTGCGGCTGTGGTGTCGCGGCCGGCGAGGAGAACGGCGACGATCTGGTCACGGAGGACGCGGGGGTCGCGAGTGAATCGGGCTAGGGCGTCCAGGAAGGTTTCTCGCTTGGAGATCTTCTGGTCGAGTTCCGAGGGTGTTAGAGAGAGGGCTCGTTTGATGTATGGTTGGATGAAGTCGTCCATCACTTTGAGTTCCCGGTGAAATTTCCTCTTCGTCACGATGAAGTTGAACATGCTGATTCCATCACTAGTGTTAGTCACCACACTTCACTCGTTCGCCGAATGGCAAAGAAGCTTACCCTAGACGAAAGATCTCGGACTGACGATGCTTCACATATCCGAAGGCCTCTGCGAATCTGGTCTCCGGATTGTGCAGACTGTTTGTGCCCTGGCCGAGGAGATAATCCGTGGCTGCGTCCAGGGTGAAGCGGAAAAACAGAGAACCAACATCAACGACTTTGCTCCCACTGGGCGAGTTGCTTCCTTCCAATAGAGGAATCAAGTTTTGGACGTGTTTCTCAAAGATTTCAGTGTCGACGATGCGATCCCGGACAAACATTGGTCGGATGAGATGGCGTGAACGGGACCAGAGCTCACCATCCGTGGCGAAGATACTGTCACCTAGAAAGTCTTTCCATTGTTCATGAAATTCCTCGCCTTTACCATAATCGGCAAATTGTCCCGTGAGAATAGCCTTGATGTTCTCAGGGTCTTTGGTCAGAATGACCCGACGCGTGATACCTCCATTAAGCTCGGCGGTTTTGACGCAGTCAAGCTGGGCGGCTCCTTTCGCGTTCAGGATCGCTTGATGCAGAAATTCGTGGTCTGTACCGTCGCCGTTGGCCTTGGATGCTCCGTAAAGGAAATCAATTGCTGTTTGAACTGTCAGCCCTGCTCGCGTCACCCGGAAAGCTCCTTGACTGTTTGCGACAACCTACCCCACGGCAGGCAGAAACGGATTCTCGGGGCTCTGTAACCCAGCTTCGAGATTTCCTTCGACACCTGTGCCCTACGGATCAAGCAAGCAAAGACCAAAGCCCCCAAGACATAGAGAACTGCCCGCCCCGGATGTATCTGAGCAAGGAGTTCCTCGATCATCTTGGCAAGTTGCTGCGTCGCCGATTTTCAAATATTGCACATATGAATCACGCAAGTCATCTGTTGAGGAAAACCAGGGAACACAGAGTATATACTGAAATATGCAACCTTTTCATGCAGACAAGTCACCTGCTGCGAAAAACAGGGAAGACAGACTGTATATATGCAACCGGTTCGTGCAAGATCATATTCATACGTCAAACTAGCTGCGCCCGAGACAGAGGTAGCTGGGACACAGTCCCTCGGAGATAGACCGCCAGTTCACGACGTGCATACAAACCTCAACGCAATACAGAACCAGACAAGCGACGTGATGTTGGGAAAGTAAGCTCAATGGACCTGGAGAGCGCGTTGATCGAAGGCCACCCATGTGTGGATAGTTATAGCAGACTAATGAGTCAACGACCGCTAAGGTAGTCTTTTGCCTCCCCACCAGCCCGCAAACGGGCAGTCGAGCCTCAATTGACGTCTATCCACTTTCAGGTGCACCTCAGTATGCTTGCAAACACCCCCTTGCATAACATTCGACTATTGCCTACGTAGTTAGTTTCCTGACCTTGGTGGCGGTTTTTAAAATACATGCTAATAAGTGCGATCATAAGCAGGAATCTCGATTGTCTGATACCTCATATGCCGCATGCGGTAAGGATATTGGCTGTCATTGCCATAATGGAATCAATCTAGCTGGAGCACCGGATAATAATGGGCCCCAAGGCGATACTCAATATAAATAAATTATGCTTCAAATGGGATATCCAGGAGCCCTTCACCAAAAGTTTGTTCAAAGGGTCATCTCGTTGCTTCATCGAGGCATACCGGTCTACCGGATCCTATCAAGGAAGAGAGGATTGATGAAAGATGGTCACGGTCCTGAAAGGCGTGGAGCTCGGAGAATTTGACTGAATCTCATTTTCATCTGAAAGACGGTATTTCGACCATATACAAGCCAGAGTCCCCCAGTTGTGCCCATGGAGTTGGAGCATATAGAGAGAGGTACTCGGAAGTGACAGCCGATTAAAGCAGCGAGGCAATAGGGCAACAAAAAAAGGCACCAAAGGAGTATGTAAGCATCGTTTGTCATGTCGCCAAGCCTCAGTGCACGTGATTATGTGGCTGATGAAATCAGCTTGGCATCTTGCCTCATCACCCAAAAGTCTCGTAGGATACTCCCAAAACAAGCGACTCGTGCTCCTCCTTCTTTGACCCTTCTTTACCGAGAAAATCAATTTTGCATAGGCTGCGATTTGTACTTGGTTCTTCTTGCCATAGGAGAAGCAGATTTTGTTGCGATAGTACCCCCCTTTGAACGGGTGGCGCGGGACCTATCATTGTACGGCCGTCTATCCTTTGCAACGATCGCATTCAACACCACGCGCTCGTCACAATGACCACAGAAATCGCGGCTGGTACCCCTCTGGCGGAGGCCTTGAGCAATGCTATCCAGCCCAAACTCGCGGAAATGGGCTGGACCTCCGATGGCGGCGATGATTCAGCTTTGATTGAATACATTATCCTGATGCTAGTCAACGGCAAAAGTCAAGAACAGATCGCAGACGAACTTTCCAATGATTTGCTCGGCCTTGGCAGTGAAGGAGATACACAAGCTTTGGAGTTTTCAAGATGGCTCTTTGAACAGGTCGAAGTCCTTAATCGACAGATCAACGGCGGTGGCGCACCGGTCGCAAACGAGACGGCACAGGCTATCCCGTCGTTCAACGACCAAACAGCGACTTCGCAAGAGGGTAATGGAGGAGGAGATCAGGATGCCACTATGAACATGGTTGATGGCTCGCACACGGATGATTCGATGTGGGTTCCCGCTCCAAGGCACACGTCACGGACTTTAGCTAACAATGATGGACTCAGACCTACAGGACCGAAGGCGATGCGTGGCGGCCGCCAAGCTGGGAGGGGTCGAATGTTGAACCAGATCAACAGAGCTTTAGATCGC
Organism: Aspergillus lentulus; assembly: GCF_001445615.1. Lineage (NCBI taxonomy): Eukaryota > Fungi > Ascomycota > Eurotiomycetes > Eurotiales > Aspergillaceae > Aspergillus > Aspergillus lentulus. The sequence continues at coordinate 1,976,470 of NW_028322123.1, forward strand.
AACAGTGACTCAACTTTACACCGTGTCCGCGGTCAACATGGCCGGATCAATTCTCATGGTCGGGACCACACCAAAGGACGGCCTCATCAGAACGGCGGGGGTAGGCGGCAAATGAATAATGGACTGCCCATGGGCGCCGCCCAATCAATGATGAACATGAGCCCGCAAGATCAGATGCACTTGATGTCGCTGCTAGAGGAACAAGCTCGGATGATGGCGCAGCTCATGCCGGGATTTGTCTCACCTGCGATCAACCCGGCATTTCAACAAAACAACCAACAGCAACAAGGACGCTCCTTGTTCGACCGTGTTGAGCGTCAAGGACGTCCACATGGTAACTCTTCTAATCGTGCCCAGCACCATGGCGTCTCAGCAAAACCACCCTCCGACGGCGACATGGATACCAAGCCTGATGGCGCACAGGATGAGAGTAATAACGACAGTGTCTGCCGCTTCAATCTTCGCTGTACCAGAAAAGACTGCCCCTTTGCGCACCAGTCACCAGCTGCGCCGGAAGGTACTCCTGTGGACGTGGCCGACATATGCACATACGGCGCCGCATGCAAAAACCGGAAATGTACAGGACGCCATCCTTCTCCCGCCGTCAAGTCCGCACACCAGGCCGAGGAGCTTTGCAAGTTCTTCCCCCATTGTACCAACCCTCACTGCTCCTTCAAACATCCCTCAATGCCTCTGTGCCGCAACGGGGCCGACTGCACTGCGGAAGGTTGCAAATTCACCCATCTTCAAACGCCTTGCAAATTTAACCCATGCCTCAACCCAAACTGTCCTTACAAGCATGCGGAAGGCCAGAAAGGTGCCTTTCCGGACAAAGTTTGGACTGCGGATCAGAACAAGCCCCGTGTCAGCGAGAGGAAGTTTGTTTCAGATGAGGATGTTGCTGAAGAGCTGATCAAGCCGGGTGCTGCAAGCGAGGATGGTAATCAGAACCAGGAAATCATAACGTGATACCTCGGCGAACGCTGCGATATCTTCTAATTGCGAACGGCCATACACCGGGCCTCAGTTGAACCTAGAACCTTGCTTCAAATCATATTTGTCCAAACTTGATTCTCATGTATTATTCTCATTTGTGGACGATGGCTGGCTGGAAGGGCGTTTGTCGATTTTCTCACCGATTCATGGGAGCAGTTTAATGACAGAACATCATCATGTTGGCTTGTAAATAGAATTTGGGTATTCATGAACGGGTTCAAAATGCTTCATACCTGAATTCTCTTCTATCAATGAGCAACTGTAGCCGTACCTCTCAAAGAAATATTCGACAAGATTGAGTAATGTCGGTTGTACTGAGGATTACCATACTTACTGGTAATTTACCGCCGGGGGTCGGAAGTTGGAGATGTCCTCTTGCATGATCGTGCCTCACTCAATCATGCTGTTCCTTCATCTTCCCTTCGATAGTCTTCCCTATACACCATCACTGAGATGCGACTGCCATGTGCCCCTAGCCGTGCACTGAGGGCAGCGCGGACGCCATTGGCGTTCGCCCGCAATGGCCAGAAGCACTCACTGCATACCGGCACCTACAACGCCGCGGTTATAGGAGGTGGCATCACAGGTCTCGCGACGGCCTTCCGTTTGTCGCAGGACCCAAAATGCACTAAGATCACCCTGTACGAGAAGCAACAGCGAGTCGGGGGCTGGATGATGTCGGAGACCGTCCCTGTCGGCGACAATGATGGGAAAGTTGTATTCGAATATGGGCCAAGGACCCTGCGGGCTGCGACTCCCGCGTGTCTCCCACTTCTTGACTTGGTACGGGAAAAACATACTCCTCTGGTAGTTATCCGGATAGCTAACCCGTTGTTGTTTTTGTCTTGCAGCTGGTCGAGCTAGAATTACTCGAGGATGTGTTGATCACGGCCAAGTCGTCCCCCGCGGCCCAAAACCGCTACATTTACTACCCCGATCACCTTGTTCGCATGCCTGGTCGCGATCCCAGCCGTAGCCGGTTCTCCGACCTCTACTCGAACTTTCGGACGTTGCTTACGGAGCCTGTCTTTGACAAACTCGTGCGAAGTGTTGTGACGGAGCCAGCGAGGCTGCCCCCGGGGCCCAAGTCTGTTGACTCCGACGAGTCTGTGAGAGACTTTATTTCTCGGCGATTTGCCCCCGAGGTCGCAGATAACATAGTCTCGGCCGTGTATCATGGTATCTACGCCGGCGATATTGACCGGCTGAGTGCGCAGACCCTGCTGGGAACCTACAGGGACCTTGAGCAAGATGACCGCCGCGTACTTGGGGGCCTTATACATGCAGCCACCTCGGATATCACGTACAATCTGATGGATGATTGGCTGGCGCTGCACTCGCTGGCTGCGACAAAGCAGAAGAGCTATTGGAGTAGTTTGAAGACGCTGGTCAGAGACGCCAGTGTTATCACCTTCAAAAACGGCGTGCAGCAGCTTACTGATGCCTTGGCTGCGGCATTGCGCAAGTCCACGAAAGTGGAGTTGTTGACTGGTACAGAGGTGAAGGCTATCAGCACGAATCCTGTGAACTCCGATCTGACCGTAAGTGTAACTCTTCTGAGTGAAAGGTAACTACATAATTTCATCGCTGATATGCTTGTCACAGATCCACTTCGGAGAGAGGAAATCGAATACCCATAACCGCGTGGTTGCAACGAACCCGCCGCCCAACCTGGCGCAGCAGTTGGCCAAGCCTACAATGTCGGGACAGAAGCTGCCTCAAAACTCGATTCGCCAATTGCAAGAACACAACTACGCCGTGAGTGTGATGGTTGTCAACATTCTGTATGAGAATCCCAATCTACTCCCTGTCAACGGATTCGGCTACTTGATCCCGCAGTCGGTTCCGTTCGAACAGAATCCCGAGATGGCCTTAGGTGTGATCTTCGGTTCCGACTCTAGTGTAGGTCAGGACACTGTGCCTTGCACCAAGCTCACCGTCATGCTGGGTGGGCACTATTGGGATGACTGGAAGACGTCAGATTACCCAGACCCGGATACCGCCATTGGGATGTGCCAAACCCTGCTCCATAGACATCTTGGCATCAGCGAGCGGCCTCTTCAGGCTGCTGTCAAACTGCAACGTCAAGCTATTCCCCAGTACACGGTCGGTCATCTGTCGCGCATGCGGGACCTTTCACAAACAGTGCGCCAGGATTTCAATAATCGGTTGACCCTGGCTGGCAATTGGTATAATGGCGTGGGGGTGACGGATTGTGTTCGGCAGGCGTACATGGCCGCGTCGTACGGCGTTGGAGCACTTAAGCTTGAAGCACCGAGCAGTGATGTGCCCTGGATTAGGTACAACTGGCAGGGCTGGGAATTAGAGGGCGGTATACCGACCTCTCCTGTGCGAACGACCGAAACTTATAGGTCGGAACGTAATTATTTTTTCTAGTTAGTGGTGGAGCAGCACCTTGCCCTTGCATAATTGTACAATATGCGCTATCTTGCAATTAGAAAGAATAATGGAATGACCATTGAATGCACTAAAATCTTTCCTAGTCTGTAGTTTGATGACTATCGGGCATTCGAACACATTGGTACGGATGTATGGGTGATCTGCGGACGAGTTAATTTGAGATAATCACTCTTCATCTTTGACCATACCGGCCCAGCATAGTTCGAGTTTGTTCAATTGACACTGATTCGGACGAGGACGCGTTGTCGTCGTCTTGTCCATAATCCCTCCTCGAATCGGTGATGGACGTACGGCGCCTGGGAGACGAGGCTGTCGTTGCTGCCCGAGATTCGACACTTGTAATCACGGCCATATACATATGTCCAGCAGCCATGTATGATAGCATATTGAGAGAAGACTCTGTAGCGATTCGAGAGTTAAGATGTCGAGCGCTGCTGAAATACTCGAACAATAGTGCGCAGTCCGTTCTGTTGATTCAGAAGCATGTTGCTCACAATTTCGTTCAGGCACCCTCCTTCTCCTTCTCCTTCTCTTTCTCTTTCTCTTCAGTAGAATCCTTCTTGTCGCCATTAGCATCAAAGCCCAGGGCATCAAGCTGACGAATCAACTCCTGGATCTTGATCACTTTCTCCAACTGCTCGGGCAGCAGCGCCTCGCCCTGGTTCTTCTTGTCCCGCAGATCGCGAGCCTGTCTGAGCTTCTTCTTCAGGTTCCGTGCTTTCTTCTCCTTCTCCGCTTCAGGATCGACTTCCGGCTGCGCTTCAGCGGTCGAATCTTTCTTCTCAGCAGCAGACGCACCCGAACGCCAGTTCTCTAGATCCCGCACACTCTGTCCATTGGCCTGAGTCGAAGTCGAAGCGGACTCGGATTCCTGCGCCGCCTTGGCCTTTTTCTTTGCCTCTCGCCGCTTCGCGTTCTTGTTGCTGGCTGCTGTGTTGGCTTTGTTTTCGCTCGCCTCGGTCAATCCCTCGGCGCCTGGAACCCCGCCAGAACCACGGTTTCGCCAAGCCGCTGCGGCACGGTTCTTGTACAGCTCGACATCTTCCGGGGGACGGTAACCTGGTCGAACTTTGATCTCGCGACGCTTGGAACCGTCTGGGCGGACTGAAGAGGGGATGTAACGTTCCCCGGTTAGGGCGTCGGTGGTGATGCCGGAATTAGTGGACGCCATTAAGGCTTAATCTAGCAGAGGTGTAGTAATCGCTCGCAAATCGATGATTGAGATAATTTTGCTTGGCAGTGAGTGGGAGCCTAGAAGGAAGACTATGAACTGAAGTGTTGGTATTGATTGTTGAGCGAGAAATGCTCAAGGCGGACACCCGGAGGCTCTGCGTGAGACTGGTTCCGGTCGACCAATCAGCGACCCGGTGATTCCCGCTGCTGCTTTTCGCGCCGGCTCGAAACTTCAATTCAACCTCTCCGTTTGGTAGTACCTCGCTCGTCTGCAACTGGCTTTGCTCGTCGTCCTGTTTTTCTCGCCCTCCTCTCATCCAAGTCATTCAAAGTCACAATGGCCGGTGCTGTAAGTACTGCTGAAGTTGTATTGTGAATGCTGAATGTGCAGTTGGCTAACTCCGGTCCCTCGGTCACAGATCGCTTCCGCTATCTACCAGCATGTCTCCCTGCCTATACCTGACACTTGACGACGACTTTCGAGCATCGCTAACCTAGCCTATTTTTTGCGATTGACAGGGGCCTGATCCGCAGAAACGCGGTATACCTGACCACCATCTTTGCCGGTGCCTTCGCTTTCGAGATGTACGTTTGAAACCCGATCGGACCCGAAGGGACACAGCCGTTGACAATGCTATCCGAATAGGGCCTTTGACACTGCTTCCAACAAGATCTGGGATACCATGAACCGCGGTGTACGTTGCCTTCGTCGATACCTGTCCCTTTCTGAGATTCTGGCGGAATGTTTGACTGATGATATACTGGTTACAGCGGCAATGGAAGGACATCAAGCACCGTTACATGAACAAGGAGGAGGAAGAAGAAGACTAGATTTGTGGATGCTCGCTAGAGGAATAGAGATGCAGCACCAATTCTCGTCAGATGCATCCTTGGGGGATGTTGCCTGACGCCTATGTTATATTACTGCTGAGTACAGGAGGGGAATTGTTGTTATTATTTTCAGCCCGATTGTATGCAATAGAATTTGGAAAAGCTGTAACTAACCATTCATCATCAATTGGTCGTATCCTTTTTCTTTAAAAAGTAGAAAGCTCTCTATCAGGTCCCCTTCTAGTGGGGAGAATGATGCGCGAATGGGGATTCAGTGGCGGCAAAAGACGTTCAGCGGTCACCCGCTGTTTGCGTGCTCCAACACAATCATAGCTGCTGCTGTTGCTCATCCACACACTGGGCTTTACTTCTTCCTGTCGTAGTATCTTTTTTGGCTGTCTCCATAGCTTTGATCTACTGGACTTACAGAGGAAGAGAGTTTGGAAGATTCTCATGATCTGAAGCTGTTTATTGGTGAGTTTGATCCGTACAGCTGTGTTCTATCAGGCTTACCAGAGCTCTTCACCCCGCCGAGGATCATATCTTCTCTCCTCCAATATTCTAATTCACCCGCCAACTAGTACGTTTATTTTTTGTTTTGACTTTAGGTTTACGCTATCTCCAGATTTTCTTGTTCCCTGTATTGTCTGTTTGTCTGTCTGTATTAGCGACCTTCACGACGTCGACGCTTTCCTGCCAATATCTATCCATACGCAGTGGAACATTCGGAATCACCTGTCCCGCCGCCGCACGGAGCTTCGTCTCATCAAACCGACTATACGCAGTGTTGACTCCCGCTTTGGGGAGCTGAATGAGAGTTGGATCTACATTTATACCAAGCTGAATGATGCTCACGGAATGTGAGAGAAAACTTGGTGAAGGCCTCCTTCGGCTTCCCTTCGAACACGGTTGTCGTTATGGACCCGAGGCCGAGCGAGATCTGCTCGAGCTCCTCTTTCGTTCGCTAGTAGGCTTCGATGAAGACCGTTTACGGCAGCTCTTTCCGAACGGATTTCCGGAAGGACCGTGGAAGCTAGCCGAAGCGCAAGGTGCTCAAGAAGGAGCGGAGTACACCGAAGCTGCGCGGGGAAAGCGATGCGGTCATATTTTCCGGGCCGGGGAGGCAACATATCGATGCGTTACCTGTGCCGTTGATGATACTTGCGTCCTGTGTAGTAAATGCTTCGACGCCTCCGACCACTCGGGCCATCAGTACCAGATTTCGCTATCGTCGGGTAACTGTGGTTGCTGCGACTGCGGCGACGATGAAGCCTGGCGGTACCCTTTGTTCTGCGCGATTCATACCGATCGCGGCGACACCAAGGGCAAGCAGCGCGCTCAGACTCACCTGCCCCCGGATTGGGCGGAAAATATCAGACTTACGATTTCCCGAGTGATGGACTATTTTTGCGATGTCATTTCGTGCTCTCCGGAACAGCTGAGATTACCCAAGACCGAGGATGGCATAAGACAGGATGAAGTGGCATCCCGGCTCAACGGAGATTGGTACGGTGGTGGAGATCAGGCGGAGGAAGAACCGGAATGGGCTTGTGCCCTCTGGAATGATGAGAAACATACTATTCGGGACGTAGCTAATCAGGTCGCTCGGGCTTGCCGGGAACGAATCCGCTTTGGTGAGAAAAAGGCCTACGAAACCAATGATATTGGGAGAACCGTGGTCAGACAATCCAAGGACTTGGCCCAACTGCTGAAGGTATCCCAAGTTCTCGAGCAGATCAAAGTTACCACTACAGTGCGATCTGCTCGCGATACATTCCGCGAGCAAATGTGCGGAACTATTGTTGAATGGCTTTCTGATATTGCGGGGTGCACCATACTGGAAGACGATCAGATTTTGCGGCTTGTAATCTGCGAAGAGCTTCTCAGTCCTTGGCGACAAGGCAGTGGTGCCTATAACGCCAGTATTGGATTGAAAGGCATCGATGACCACGCAAGGCAGGATCATTCGCCATACCACACGTTGATGCTGGCTGCCGTTGCCCCTCAAGCTCAAGTGATATTCGCGCCTGAGGCGGACATTGAAGATGACGAGGAAGATAATGGTAATGGTAATGACGAAGGAGAGGGCGACGACGACGAGGATCATGCCGAGACGCATGAAGATGCGGATGACGAGGACGAGGAGATGGAGATCGATTTGAACAGATTGCGAGAAGAGGTCGAGGATGATGAAGATATGGTCATGGGCAATGCTGATAACAACGTAACCTTCGAAATGGCGACTATCCTCGAGAATCTGCGTCAGAGGCGGATGGCATTGATGGATGAGCAGGAACGACGGGAACGGGAGGAATTGCAAGCGCAGCAAGAGCAGTCTCGAGCGCAGGACGCACAACAGGCTCAGCACGACATGCATCCGGCCGGTGACGAACACAGCGCTGACGACAGCGGTGAATGCGCTGATATCTCCACCGTTGCCATTCCTAAAACTCCCTCCGGGGTGGTCAAGCCCCCTCCAGCCAGGGCGCCTGGGTATTGGCTGGCTCGGCCCGCTGGCTTTTCGAGCAGGGAGAGCGTACCTGTCTACGAGGACTTTTATCAGCGTACGCGACTGGACTGGATGATTCTCTTCGATCTAAGATTGTGGAAGAAATCGCGCACTGATCTTCGCGATCTTTACATCGGCACCGTGGTCAGTGTTCCGCAATTCAAACGAATTTTGGGCCTGCGCATGTCGGCCCTCTACACCGCATTGGCGCAATTATACCTCATTGCCGATAGAGAACCAGATCACTCTATTGTGAACCTTTCTTTGCAGATCCTCACAACGCCGTCAATAACTGAAGAGATCGTGCGGCGTGGAAACTTTTTGACCAAAGTGATGGCTATCCTGTACACGTTCTTGACCACAAGACAGGTCGGCGAGGCATATGAGGTCAATCCGAACGCAACATTGGCGTTTGACGCAGGTACAGTGACCAACCGTCGCCTTTATCACTTCTTCCTGGATCTCCGTTACCTTTTGCAATCCGAGTATGTACAGCACCACGTTCGTACCGAGGAGCAATATCTTTCTCAATTCCTAGACCTTGTCAAGCTTTCCCAGGGTATCTGTCCGAATATCCGCGCAGTGGGGGAACATGTTGAGTACGAGCCAGACGCCTGGATAAGCGCTTCAATTCTGATGCGAGAAATCAACCGTCTCTGCCGCCAGTTCTGTGAAGCTTTCCGCAATCCTGAAGTCGATGGTGGAAACAACCTGTTTAGGGCAATCAGAATGGCTACTGTTTCGGCAATTGTTCACTCCGCCGGTTTGGAGCGCCAGCGATTCGAGCAGGCAGAGGTCAAAGAGTACGTCCGTTTCAAGCTGCTGCCGTGCTTTGATTTCGAGGTCGACCACACTGGCCAAATACCGCGTCATCGCGTGGTGGACTTTGTCGTCGAAAAGGGGTCTATCAGCTTTCACCATGCACTACATTACACACTCTCGTGGTTGCTCGAATGTGCGCGTAATGTGAGCGGTGTTCAAATGCGCGATGTTCTCTTAGATGCCGCTCGCAGGGCCAACGACAATATCATTCGCGACAGCTCCCTCACACCCGATGACTTGCTGCTTACAATGTTTGACTACCCATTGAGAGTATGCGCGTGGCTGGCACAGATGAAGGCCGGGATGTGGGTTCGCAATGGCCTCAGTCTTCGGCATCAGATGTCGCAGTATCGTGGGGTGTCATCGCGTGACTTTGCGTATTACCGCGATATCTTTCTGCTGCAGACCGCCTTAGTGACCTGCGATCCAAGCAGGGTTCTGGCATCGGTAGCAGATCGTTTCGGCATGGTGGACTGGATGACCAGAAACTATACTCCACGTGCTGGTTACGAGGACGCGCAGATCATTGATGTAGCCGAGGAGTTTGTGCATTTGTTGATCATCCTGCTGACTGACCGAAATTCACTCGAGGCCATCGACGATAACGAAACTGTGACTCGTGACAATATCCGAAGAGACATTGCCCATGTCTTATGCTTCAAGCCTCTTTCGTTCTCCGACCTATCAACGCGCTTGAGTGATAAGCTACTTGATTCGAGCATGTTCCAAGAGACGTTGGAAGAGGTTGCAGGATTCCGTCCGCCTGAAGGGCTGAACGACACTGGCACTTTTGAGCTCAAGCCGGAATATATTGATCTCATTGACCCCTATAGCGCTCATTACACCAAAAATCAACGAGATGAGGCAGAGAGCATCTACAGGGAATGGGTAGCTAAAAAGACGGGAAAGAAAGCGTCAGATATCGTCTTTGAGCCACATCTGCGACCTATCACTTCCGGCGCTTTCTCTGATCTTTCCCATTTCACGAGGACTCCGCTTTTCGCTCAGCTTATCCATCATTGCCTCGATTATGTCATGTCGTCAAAGGAATGTTCGCCGAACATCCCATCTACCCGCGTTGAAACCTTCCTTCAAGTGGTATTACATCTCATCCTGGCCGCCACCCTTGAGGACAATAGCCAGGAGGACGAGATGGCGGATGAGGCGAGGGAATCATTCATTTCTAATGCATTGTCCAGAGCCAGAGGGACTCAGGCGGGCAATCTGACCATCATCGGCTTGCTAGAGAAGATATCCGTCATGCCCGAATTCTCTGCCTGCGGGCCGAAGATTCGTCACATTCTCAAGCGTCTGTGGCAGAAGCGCCCACGGGCGTATGCTTCTGCTACGGCTTCCTTGACGTTCCCATTCGACAGAGTGGACACGAATTCTCCTGCCATTGATGTTGATAGTGAGAAGGAGTTAAAGAAGAAACAGGCACTTGAGCGACAGGCTAGGGTGATGGCTCAATTTCAACAACAGCAGCAGAATTTCCTGAACAGTCAAGGCGCCATTGATTGGGGAGAGGAGGATTTCAGCGATCTTGAGTCGGAGCCCGAGGCCGCTCCCCAGGCCAAACTCTGGAAGTACCCCAGTGGAACCTGCATTCTCTGTCAGGAAGAAACGAATGATTCGAGGCTATACGGCACATTTGCCCTGGTTCAGGACAGCAATATTCTGCGACAGACTGACGTTCGAGATCCCGACTGGATCAGAGAGGTGCTCAAGACACCGTTAAGTCTTGACAAGTCTGCTGAGGACATCCGGCCGTTCGGTGTAGCAGGTGAGAACCAGGTCACCGTGAAACGACTGGACTCTACTGGCGGTGAGGTCATCAGTGAGAAGATTGGTCTTAGCAAAGGGTTCGACGCGAAGAACACGGTTCGTGGGCCTGTGACGACTGGATGTGGGCACATCATGCACTATTCATGTTTCGAAGTCTATTATGCAGCCACCCAGCGTCGTCATACTCACCAAATAGCACGAAACCATCCCGAGCGCTTGTTCCTTAAGGAATTCGTCTGTCCACTTTGCAAGGCCCTGGGGAACGCGTTTCTTCCGATCGTTTGGAAAGGCAAGGAGGAGTCATATCCCGGCCCTCTTAGCACCACCGTTTCATTTAACGACTTTCTAAGCACGGAACTCAGAACTGCGCTCTCTCAGCCGCAGAATCATGCTATCCTTGTAGAGAAGGACTCGTTGCAACTGCAGCCGTATCATGACATGTTCCTTGACTACCTTCAAAGGGCGTTTGTTCCTCCCCTTGCCAACCAGATTGAACAATTGGTATCTGGTTCTCCGCCACCGACGACTGAGCACCCGCCTCAAGTGCGAATGCCGATGCCAGGTTTGTTCCCATCCCACGAGGACGCCAACGCATCCAGCCCACTACAGCCGGTCTCGTCGACTCCGGATGAAAGCCCCATGTTTGAGCTTTTGCAAATCTACAAGCGTCTTAAGAAGACTCTCCGAACGAACCACATCCATTCGACCTTCAATCACCCCCCTGAAACTATCCACAGCGGTAACGACGATCTCGTTCACACCGACTCCTTGTTCTCGAGCTTCGGTTACAGCATTGCCGCCGTCGAAATCGCCCAGCGGGGTGTCGAATCGGAAGCAGGGTCAACTCTGCTCGATAAGATTCCCCAGTTGACGCTCACTCATCTCCGTGTGCTGGCCGAAACTGCCTTATCATATGCTGCAGTCGGGTGTTTGTACAAGAGCGGCGGTCATCACAGCCGTGCTGCCGATGAATTTCAGGAAATACATCGTCAGAAGATTTACCAGCTATTTGTTGGTCATCCTTGTTTGGTCGGCACAGCACTGCTCGATGGAGCCCGTGATATTGAGCCCATGCTGGCCAAGGATACATTTGTCTTCCTGGCAGAATGCTCCCTGTCTCTGTTGTCCGTGCTGAAGATTGATGTACGCCACCTCGTTCAGCTGTGCTATGTAGCTGAAATCGTCAAAGTGGCCATGACCTACATCTTGCATCCGCAAGGACTGAAGAAGGAACTTGCCGAACACGGAGACGCGCATTATCTCTTGGACGTTGAGCTATCGGATGAGCGGTATGAGTATACTCGCCATTTCTTCAACGCCATTGTCGGTGAGTTGAGGGAGACCTCATTCCGTCATGATGAAGGATCTTCGTTTGCTGCAGACAGTGGCTACGTCAAGGATGGCGAGGACTCAGCAACGCCAGGCATAATCATCGCGCTGAGACGGCTGGTATCGAGCTACGCCCTAGCCTTCCTCCGAAAGGTTGTCATCCTGCTTCACGTCCAACATGGCGTCGAGTTCCCTACCGCTGGATTCAACGACATGGGGGGTTCAGAGTTGGACCGGCTGACAAAGCTACTGCAACTTCCCTCCCTCGACGCAATATTCTCGTCTCTCAACCCTGCGAAGAAAGCCAACGAGCTTGATGCCATGGTTGCCGGCTGGATCTCTCACTGGAACAGTTCTCGCGTAGGCACCCGCATCACTGACCACCAATTGTGGCCAACTCTTCCTCATCCGGCTATCTTCGAGCTGATCGGGCTCCCGAAATACTATGACATCTTGATCGAAGAAGTCAACCGTAGACGGTGTCCGAAGACGAAAAAGGAACTGACAGACCCCAGTATTTGCCTTTTCTGTGGAGATATCTTTTGTTCGCAAGCTGTGTGCTGCTCGGTGGACAATAGAGTAGGCGGCTGTAACCAGCATCTGCAGAAGTAAGTGATCATATATCCCCCACGAGTCCCTCGTTTGATAAGTGCTAACCCGCACACCCACTAGATGTGGCAAAAACGTGGGTCTCTTCATCAACATCCGCAAATGCGCGATCCTCTACCTCCATAACAAGAACGGCTCCTGGCACTTCGCTCCATACCTTGACCGCCATGGCGAAGTTGATCCCGGACTCCGACGAAACCGGCAACTGATTCTGAATCAAAAACGATACGATCGACTCCTCCGTGATGTGTGGCTGAATCACAACATCCCTGCCACTATCAGTCGCAAGCTGGAGGCAGACATCAATAACGGCGGATGGGAAACCCTTTAAAGTATTCCCTGGGTGAAATAGTGGTAGATATACTCTAATCTTCTCGTACTTTTTAAAGCTTCCTATGTGGAATTAGTGTTACATGGCCCTTGAACTTGCCGAATAAAAGCTTTATGACTTTCATTAGGTTCCCTCCTGGTGGGACACAGTTGGCAATAGGCTTCATCTTTCAACGCCCGTATTTCTCAGGAATTCTTCCCTTTCCTCTCCCGTATAAAGTGCTTGGGCTTGCCCCATACGGATGTAAGAATTGGCCTCAGATGCCGCCAAGAACCCTGACGTACCCGTGCGGAGTGCAAAGAGACAGCTCCGCCGCTTTTTTCCCACTCCGCCCAACGATTATAACGGTCGGACATCGGACGCGATAAAGAGGAAATGAACGAGGAGCCAATCTGAACAACCAAAATCCGTTCTCTTGCGGGAAATATAATAGATTCGGCGTCTACATCATACTCTTGATGTAGATATTCTACCTCTACGACTGTCTCTCTACGTCTACGGTCTATCATCACCTTCATTTCTGCCATCATGAACAATCAGCAATTCCGACGACTGGTACTAGACACACCCTCTGCCAGCACTAGAGCCAACAAAACAAGTCCCGTCGATGAAACGTCCCCAAGGCAAGATGCAGGCGTGGCCGGTGCAACGCCGCGCGCTCTTGCCCTCGGATCAAGAATGCGCTCCAGCATCCCGATGACACCGTATGTAACTCCTCCGTGCCAACCACGGATCCCTTACAGAGAAGCATAAAGCAGAATGAATCGCAAGCTAACTGAATTGTCTTTCTACGGTCAGGCGCTCGGTAACAAAAGTCGATTTCGCCAGGCAATTGGCCGAACAGCGCCGCGAGTCCCAGCAGCCACCCACGAAACGGTTCAAGTCCTCCGCCGCTCCCAAGGGCACGAAACTGCCCTCAGGGTATCAGGATCGAGCTGCGCTGCTGCGGCAAGAACACGACGAAAGTGGCTCGGATATTGAGAAGCGCGTTCAGGCGTTGGAGGAGATGGTTAAGCTGGGGCAGATCGACCAGGCGACGTTTGACAGAATACGGTCTGAGCTTGGGGTGGGCGGTGACCTTAAGAGCACGCACATGGTTAAAGGTTTAGACTGGGAGCTTCTGAAGCGTGTCAAGGCAGGAGAGGATGTAACGAAAGCGTCCGAGGAAGTGCCGGCTTCGGCCGAAGCACAGAATGTAGAAGGGCTTGATCAGGCTGAGGATGTGGATGAGGCATTCGACCGTGTTTTGGAGGAGAAAGAGCAGACTGTGCTACCTTCTGCGCCGAAGGAGAAGAAGGAAAAGAAAGGAACCATGGCGCCGCCGCAGCTGCCTGCGAAGAAAACACGGGATGAAATACTACGAGAGTTAAAAGCGAGCCGTGCGGCAGCGGCAGCTGCTAATGCTACGTCCCATCCTGCTGAGCCAGCGTTGGGTGGCAAATTCAAGAGAATTAGTGAATCCAAGGTTGAGAAGAAAAGGTTCATTGAGCAAGATGAGAACGGGAGACGGAGGGAGGTGCTTGTGGTAACGGATGCAGAGGGCAAGACCAAGAGAAAAGTGAGATGGCTTGACAAGCCTGGTGAAGGTAACGGTTTGCTTGTACCTGAAAAAGACGCGAAACCACTGGGTATGGAGGTTCCAGCGGAAATCGCTGGTAAGGTAGCAGCCCCTCCTTCTACGGATCAGGATGACGATATCTTCGAGGGAGTAGGAGCCGATTACAATCCGTTAGGAGACGAGGATGAGGACGATAGTTCTTCGGATGAGGACGAAGGACAGATTCAAACTACAGAAAAGACAAGCATTAGCGCCAAAGAAGAGAAACCCGCTGTCGAGCCGCACAAACCTCGCAATTACTTCTCTACCTCCGCAAAAGATGAACCTCCAGAGTCTGACCGTCGTGCTAACCCCTTAACCACGGATCCGACTTTGCTGGCAGCGTTAAAGCGGGCTGCTGCCTTGCGGCAGGCGTCACCCTCTGCGGGGGCGGTTGCTGGGGAAGGAGAGGAAGACGTGGATCACGAAACTCTCTTGCGTCGACAGAAGTTTCTCGAGGATGCTCGACGCCGCGAAGCACTGGACGCTGCGGATTTGGACTTTGGATTTGGGGGGAGTCGCATTGAAGACGATGAAGATGACGAGGCGGTTATATTTGAAAACGAAGGGAGCAAGAAGAGGAAGAGGGGTCCCAAGAAGAAGAAAGGAGACAAGAATAGCGCAGCCGATGTGTTGCGTGTTCTGGAAGGGAGAAAGAAGGACTGATTCTGTTGTAACAGTAGCATTCATGTATGGACGATACCATGGCTATCCTTTCGAATTTGACTCATTTCCACCACTTTGTGTTTCTATTATAGGCATATCAACAAACGTTGTTTATGGTTCTCCGCAACTAGACCCCAGAAGATCTTATCTTCCCATGTTTTCCACTTTGTTGTTGCCGTCTTCGACTATATGATTTGACTGCGTGAGCACAGAGTACCAGAGTACCAACACATTCCCCTTGCTGGGTCTCTGCCTGTTCTGTTTCTTCCTCACTCCTCGTCTTCTGTGCACATCGATTACCTCAGTCTTCGTTAATGGCCCTGTGAATGCTCTGCTGACGCGAAGACTTTCTCCCACGCTCGCTTGTTTCTCTCCAGTATAAATTCCCCTCGACCCCCCATCTTCCTCCATCTTTCTTTCAACTCCCTCTTCATCTCACTCTGAGTTGCTTTAGCCTGTAGGTGAGTAGCTTAGAGATATTCCTTCGTTTCATCTTCTGACTCAATACTCCTTTGATTTTCTGTGTCCTTCTCCTTCTCTTTCTCTTTGCTTCTCTCCTCTCCCCACTTGAGCTCACTAGGCACTTCATCAGTTGAGCTCCAAACCAGAGCTGCTTGATTCCATCCAAAAGATTCACTCTTTCAGGTAAGAACCTGAGCTTTTTTCTTCTTTATCTTCAGGGATTGAGGTGGCATGGGTTCACCGAGTTATTCGTTCGAGGCTGCTTCTTCTTTCAGTTATGGCTGTCATAATGTGCCCTGGCCGCGAGCTCATCGGCCCCAGTGAAGCCTGCTGACAAGTCTTGACTTCAAGCTTGTCACACTTCACAGCTCGAGAAGAAGCTTACCAGTAAGTCCTTGCCTATGTCAAGGCTGCGAGCTTCAAAGCTCGTGCAGATATCCTAGAGGTCCTTCATGGTCCTTGGCTTCTGCTGGTGGACATGCCTGGGGCAAGACGGATAACCGTGAGAATCTGACTTGTGTCTTGCAGGTTTGCGTTCTTTGTTTGTTATATATTGTGCTGTGTGGTCCTTTTCTTGTTTGCATCACTTGCCATCCGCGAAATACGCAGATTGTACCAAGCTCTTCCATGCGGTTCACACTGCCGGCTTCTTGCCGCCTTCATCCTCTTGCCACAGCCTGCTGTCACAGACAGTCTAAGCGTCGAGAGAACGGTTGGAATTGAGCGGTACTAAGTCTGATGTCGTTTCGTGCCACGCCATAGTACTTCCCTGGATTGATTAGTTGATCGGCGGAGACGGTGGAAGACCTTACCAGTCCTTGTGCTGACGAAGGGCCCTTGTGTCCCTTCTGTTGAATAGGTTATTGAGACATCTTACTCTGTCGTGACGACACAACACGTTCCTGGCTCTGCGATGCAATCCTCGATGTAAATTCCCCTTAATTAAAAAAATAATGACAGCGAAGGAATCTTGCAAGCTTATACTGACTTTTATCCAGGTTGTCCGCCCCTATATATGCCGGCATTTGTCTCTCAGTCCTTTGATGAAGATATAGGAGGTAAGTGGCTTGATCCATTAGCAGGGCGGGCTGGCGGGAAGTTCATAGCAAGGATCTTACCAGCATTTGTGAAATCACTGTGCTGATAGTGGACATTGGGGGGTGGTCGTTTGGTGCAGGTACTCGTTCGACTCCATTCGACTTCTGCGAGATACGATATCGATCATGTGGCATCTTGAGGTAAGTGACTTCTCATAATCAGGGCGGAGCTGGCGGGAAGTTTATAGAGAGGGATGAACTTATACCAGTATCTTGTGGAAACACTGTGCTGAGGGAGGTGGTCTTGATATAGGGTTCCATCCATGATAGGATCCATTCGCCTGCGCAACACGAAGTCAGTCAATTGTGACTCCAGGTAAGTGACATCTCTTCAAGCAGGGAGGGGCTGGTGGGAAGTTTATAGGGATGGATCTTACCAGTATTGTGGAAACACTGTGCTGAGGGAGGTGGTTGTTGATGTAGGGCTCTATCTCTTCGATATTCTTTTGACGGTCCACTCGACACAACGGCAAACACACCATCGCACTAGGTAAGTGACTGATCTTTGAGCAGGGCAGGCTGGCGGGAAGTTCATAGGGAAGAATCTTACCAGCAGTAATGCTGATAGTGGACGTTGGGGGT
This sequence comes from Aspergillus lentulus, assembly GCF_001445615.1. NCBI lineage: Eukaryota > Fungi > Ascomycota > Eurotiomycetes > Eurotiales > Aspergillaceae > Aspergillus > Aspergillus lentulus. The sequence goes on from NW_028322123.1 coordinate 1,993,680, forward strand.
TGGGGCGTTGTTGTAAAACTTCAATCATTCGATCTTTCTTTCTTGCCCTCTTTCAAACAAAGTCGGGCACATGCCACGATCAGGTAAGTGACTTCCATAAGCAGGGCGGGCTGGTGGGAAGTTTATGGAGGAAGATCTTACCAGCATTCTGTGACATTATGCTGACGGTGGGATTCATCGTCGGTCTAGGGTTTTCATCTCATCAGCTCATCCGATTGATCCCGCTCCGTTCGAGCGGAATTAGGTATTTGAACACTACCTAGGTAAGTGACTTTTCTATAGGCAGGGCGGGCTGGCGGGAAGTTTATAGAGAGGAAGGAGCTTATACCAGTATTGTGTAAACACTTTGCTGAGGGAGGTGCCTTTTGGACCTCCAGTTCTTAGGATTCGATATGCGGCTCGCGTTGTACTAGGAAATACGGATGCACGGCAACATGGATCGTTGGATTCCCAGGTAAGTGATCCTCTCGTTTGACAGGGAGGAGCTGGCCAGAAGCTGATCGAGAGAGTCGGACTAGCAGTCGTGTGCCTGTCTCCCTTCGCTTATACTGTCTGACGATTTTACGACCATGTATCTACAGGCAAGTATTGTTCCTTTCTAGGCAGGGAGGGGCTGGTGGGAAGTCTATAAGGAAGATCTTGCCAGCATTGGTGCTGACGGAGGTGGTTTGACCCCTCCAGGTTATACAGGTTCCATCCGTTCAGTTGTTTCGTCTGCGCAAAAGTGGCTGGCTGACTTGTCGCTGGCGAGCTTTACTCCATGTGTAAGTAAGATATCTCTTAAGCAGGGAGGGGCTGGCGGGAAGTTTATGAGAAGATCTTACCAGCAATGATGCTGACGGAGGGGCATTTGTTCCTCCTGGCTCTTTAGGTCGGCTGCTCCTATCGTTTATGGCCCGCTGTCGTCCATCTGGTCCTCAGTCATGGCAATCATGAAAGCAGGGAACATGGCAGGCATTCCACCAAGGGCTCGGAGTTGAGCTCATGCGCTTCTGATTGAGTCTCTGATAGATGCTCATAAAAACCGTGCAGTTAAAGGCTCCTACCCTAGCGCACGGAAGGTTAAGCATTCTGGAATTCCGTTTAGCATTAAAACGCAGGGGCCTATACTAGCAGATAGAACCCTATTGCAACAGACGCATGATCTACCTGGAGATCTTCTGTCGGCACAGGCGATCATGGTTTTAGTAAGTCGTATAAAGCCATCGATGCAAACCACCAGGGTACCTAACAACCTTCGGTTCATATCCAGTCATTCTGGATTCCACAACCGCAGGAGGACTCCGTCCAAGGCCAGTAAAACAGATAGTCTTGCCCGATGGCTCTAATTGTGCGTCAAGAATGGAAAGTCTTGAGATCCGAAATACGAGGAGAATAAGATGAATAGCAAGGATATCAAAGGCTAGTGTACTATTGATTCGATGCTGGTATGCAGCGACTCTCGGTCGTTCTAATTTCAGGATGCTATCATGACGATCTCAGTCTTTGAGTCTCCTTAGACCAGGCACGGCATTGTGTCACAAATGAGGATTGGCTGGGGGCGACCTTGTTCAGAGGTCTTCTCGACATTTGCGCTGGTTAGGGGATGATCAGTAATACAGCAAGTACTCTGTTCAGCCTGATCAATCATTATAGTTGGTGGGCTCGGAGACTTGTGGAAAGTGGTCTACGAATCTCGTGTTTTACAAACCGACATGGATGATTACCGAATCGGGTAATGACTTCATGATGAGTCGGCGAAGGATATCCCTCACAAGCCGAGGCAAATCCCCCTATTCACTAGTAGGGCCCGCGGCGATTCTGAAGACAAGTTCTGCCGGCTGGAGTGCAAAGTCAAGGCCTTCTTTTGATACAGATATCGTCTTGTTTGGGGAGTCCGGGGTGTTCCTGGAGTGCTGCAGTCGAGTAAAGCATTCCGGCTTCTTCCAGATGCATCCCTCTTACAACTAGAGTTCGATAGATGGATCCGCGGATCAGACAGAGTTTGCTATCATGGTACAGTCCCCGTGGCCGGTGCTACGCCGGGGAGGGCCACCGCCAGGCAGATTTCACGCTTGCCACGCAGCGCCACTCTCTGATAGCTCAGTGGCTGCTGTCAGACGTGGAGCCTGAATGTCAGCGAGGGTCATCAGATGGATGTTCCAATGGCAACCCGGTGGCTTCCGTCAGCCCTGACGCTGACCCATTCCCGTGAATCCCGTCCAATACCTGACCCCGAGGAAAAAACGAACGAAGGAAACTGTTCAGGCTCAACCATGGGCAATCGGTCAGGAAGACCGGGGTGTCAGGCCTAGAAGAAAGTTGAAGGCAAGACATGGTTCCAGAAGTCATTCCCCTTCTTCATTAGTGTGGACGAAGGAACCCCTGGCGACAAAATTCAAGTTTGAAGAGACATTTGATAGGGCGACAGCCACATCTCCATGTCCACGTCGTCTGGCTTACCACTAACAAGACAGTCTGCGTTGCCATTTGCTCTTAAGGCCGTGATCGAATAAAGCGCACACTAGGAAGCTAGTGGGCAGACCGGCGATGCTTGGTAGTGGCGGCCCTCAGCGATCGGCGTGTTTCACGATTTCTTAGTGTGCAGATAGCGAGTCCATCCGGAGCACTAGGAGCATACGTATGCAGGACAGCCACCCTCGTCAAACTTGATGTCAGTGGTCTCATGCTCGAACTCTTGGTCTCTCATGGTGTTGACTCGCTGAGTTTCGGCTTGTTTGTCGGTCAGTTATCTAGATACCGGGTTTCCTGCATGATTCCGCCCAGAAAGTAATCAAACATGCCGAGGAACTTGAGATTAAGTATTCAGTAATAATATCTTGCGGTCAAATGGAAAGAGAAATCAGAGTTTCCGGTCTGGACTGTCGTGGATCCCACGGTGGAGCGCTACAAAGACCGCTAACAGACACTAGGATGAGACGTGGTCACTGCAGCAGTAACAATCAATAGTCCAGACCCCAGACCTGGATGCCCTTTAAATAGTGTGCACCGTTATTTCTGTCTTAAACAAAGACTGCTAATTGATGGATACCATTAATAGTATCTCTGTTTTTTTCATGAGACTCGATTATTATTGAGCAGTCTTGGACAGACTTCGGGAAATAAAACATGTGCTGACTAGTGTCAGCAGCCTTAGGCGCCCAGGCAGTCCAGACCCAATCACGTCTTCTCGCATTTGATCCATCAATCATCATCTTCATCCTCACGGGTCTTTGTGGCCCACATTCTAATCCATTCTGTCTGTCGGTGGTGCCAAATCATCTTCGCAGGATGTGAGCTGTCTCCGGCTGTACCTGTACCTGTACCTGACAGACATGTCTCTTCCATAGGCCCAATGGTTGTGCCATCCTCCACCGTGGATTGCTCCTGGTGGAGTTCCGTGGATGCGTTTTCGCTTCAGGAACAGCAACCCATCCCTACAAATCAGATTGCTGCATTCGCTGAATTTCCCGTTATTCAGAGAAAAACAAAGCAGGAACAATGGCAATAATGTCGTCTTTGATGAGGATTGGCGCCCAGACACTCGTTGGGTGTCTCTCTTTGTGGCGCCTACCCTAATAGACACAATGTTTTAAATGTGCCTCTTCTCCCTCGACCTCTTCACAATCTTTTCATCTTCTTCTTCTTCTTCTTCTCTCGTCATCCTCTCGTCACTCTCCTTTAGAATCTGCTTTAGCTGTTGTTGTCCTGTGCAGTGCACGGTCAATAGTCATTCCTTTCTTGTGACTTATCTGCTGCTTGCTTGCTCAAGCACACTTTCGCTCCCTTTCCAAATCTTTTGAGAATTCTGCTTCTCGGCCTCGCTCCCTACCCAACCTACTTGAAGACAAAGAGAAGAATCAAAATGGTCTCCTTCAAGAACCTTCTCGCTGCCGGCCTTCTGGTCTCCTCCGCCGTGGCCGCACCCCACGGCCACCAGCACCGCCACATAGAGAAGCGCTCCAGCACCAAGCGCGGAGCCGCCTACAACGATGCGTCGGCCGTGCAAGCCCTCGGCAGCAATGGCTCGATTTCCTGGGCATACGACTGGAACATGTTGGCCTCGGGTACTCTGCCCTCCGGCGTCGAGTTCGTGCCCATGCTCTGGGGTAGTAAGATGTTCGGCGGCTGGCTCTCAGCCATCGAGACGGCCCTTGCCAGCGGCAGCCAGTACATTCTGGGCTTCAACGAGCCCGACAACAGCGGCCAGTCCGCCATGTCCCCTTCCGAGGCCGCGCAGGCCTACAAGCAGTACATCACCCCCTACAGCGGCAAGGCCAAGCTGGTTTCTCCCGGTGTCACCAACAGCGGTTCTGCCGGCCAAGGCTTGGACTGGATGAACACTTTCCTGCAGTCCTGCACCGACTGCGGTATCAGCGCCCTCGCCGTGCACTGGTACGGTAACTCCGCCGAGGAGTTCAAGACCTTCGTCAACCAGGCCATCTCGTTCGCTTCAGAGAAGGGCCTCGAGAGTGTCTGGATCACCGAGTTTGCCCTCAACAACGACATCAGCACCGGCGCTTCGTCTAGCGAGTCCGAGCAGTTCCTCAGCGAGGTCCTCCCCTGGTTGGACTCGCAGCCCACGGTCGCCCGCTATGCCTACTTCATGTGTGCGGACAACTACCTAATCAGCGGAAGTGGTCTCACCTCCGCTGGACATGTCTATGTTTCTTAAATTTTTGTTATTTACTGTGGCCTTAGTCTTCCCAGAGTCGACAAATACGTATACCCTTGCTAGATAAAGTCTGTGGAAACTGAACGGGTATTGTGTACCCTAAAAAATTGGAAAACAAAGCACACTTTCATAAGGGCCAGTCTAGACTCTTGTGTTTAGCTCTGTATTTGCTTATAGAATTCTATTATTCTGGCTCAAAATTAATTACAATGTAAAGAATAGCCCCATAATTTATGAAAGATTCATTATTAGTCTAGTAGCCTATCTACAAAGGGAAGGTGAAACTGTGAAATATGTTGATCAACATCAAGAGGAGGGGCATTGTCTGTTACTTCAAAAGCACTATTTACGTGTTTATCTACTGAACCATGGATTTGTGGGAAGGATAGCATGGAAAGCAAGCTGATTGGTAGAGGTTAGAAAATGTCAAAACAAAATGGCTACAGACCCGATGCTGATTGGGAGAACCATTGTTGATCTGGTTAACCCTAATAATGAAGTACAAGCACAAAGCATTTAGAAGAATATTGGTTCGATGTTCGGTTAATAAGGGTAGAATATTAATGGCCGGGTTTTGGAGTTTCATGTGAAAACAGTACCTCGCTATGTCTCTGTCGGTCTACCACGCTATGCTGAATTGGAAATGGCTCTCACCGCATGCTAGATACGAAGCCAAAGACGTAGACTAGCGCATGAGAATATAGACAAGGTAGTACAACTCCAGACGCCGGGGTATCCTAATATACATACATCCGCAAATGCAAACCATCCGTCACTGTCATTCCATCGGTGTGTCGCCGTCTTGGTCTTTGGTTTCGTCAGGGCCGTTCCCTTCTTCGGGTTGCGGAGTAGGTGGTTCGGTTTTGAGACCGTTGACTGCTTCGTCTGCGACGACGCCGTTTGTGGCATTGTCGATGCCGCCAGCATTGTCTCCGTCTCCGTCTCCGTTCACTTCAGCTTTTACGGCGACATCGTCACTTTCGGCTCCCTCCTCCTTCTCCTCAACCTCCTCCCAGACGCGTACTGTCCCATCCAGTCCGCAGCTCACCATCAGCCGCTGCTCTCCCAGACTGCACGTATCCACGCCCAGCACCACCCCATTATGCCCTTCAAGCCGCTGCAGGATCTTCTTGCTCACCACGTCCCAGCAGAGTATCGATCCGTCCTCGCTTCCGCTGACGACAAACGCTTCCGGCGGGGCCCCCGGCAGCCCGTAGATCCCGAACCCGCCCAACAAGCTGTATTTCCGATTCACGTGGCCCTGGTACGTCTTGAGGCAGCGGCCCTCGACGTAATTCCACAGCCGCACGCAGTCGTCCAGCGTCCAGGCGAGCACAAACTTGCCGTTGGGCGAGAACTTGACCGCCGTCACGGGCGGGTTGTCCTCGTGCACAAGGGTTCGTAGACACTGGCCCGTCGCCGTGTCCCAGATCCGAATCAGCCCGTCTGTGGCGCATGAGACGATGAGCGTCCCGTCCCACACGACGTCGATCCCGCTGACCGGGTCGGAGTGCGCTGGCAGCGACCGCATCACGCTGGCGGACCGGACATCCCATAGGAAGACCGCTTCATCGTAGGATCCGCTGACCAGCATGTTGCCCTTTGGGGAGAAGGCAATTTGGTACACGTAGTTGTGGTGGCCAACAAAGGGAATCGGGTGAGCTTTGCCCTGTCAAAGGAAGAAAGACATTAGTTTGGTCAAACCACAAACGTAGACACATGGCACTACCGTCAACACATTCCACAGCCGGATGGTCTTGTCATCCGACCCCGACGCGATCGTAGCCCCGTCCGGACTCCAGGATATCGTGGAAATACCCGCCAAATGTCCCTCAAATGTATGGATGAGCTTTCCGCTGCGCGTATCCCAAACCTTGACGGCCCCGTCGGCCCCTAGATACATCAGTCACAACCCATCTCACGATCGTGCCAGACGATAAACATTACCTCCACTGGCGATCATGGTAGAATCAGGAGAAAATTTCACCGCTGAAACCCCCCGCAGATGCCCTCTGAGCAAGAACTTTTGCTGATAAGTCAGTTTCTCCGGTTTTGGCGGTGGCGGAGGGGCCGGCGGAGGCACTGGCGTAGGCGACCGGTCCGAATACTCCTGGTCAACCTCTACATCCACCGCGCTCTCCTCCTCGTCTACCTCAAGCTCGTCATCCTGATAGCGCTCCGGCAACTGCTCCTGGGCGCTGGTCTCGGAGCGCGACGGGCTGCGTCCGCGGTTGCGGGACCGCCAGTAGACGTCGGCATCGACGGCCAGTTCATCAGGAGATTCTGAGCCGCTAAAGCTCCGCGTTCGACGGTAGGGTCGTTTAGGCGGGTACACCTTTTGCGCAGTCCAGCTGACGCGACGACGTTGCTCGTCATGGTCGGAGAGAGCCGCTAGCTCATCCGACGAGGAGTCGATGGGCGAATAAACATGTTTAGTCTCGGGCGTGCTGATGTTCTGCGTAGACAGACTGTCTAGTCGGCGACGTTTAGAGCGATGATCTGAATTGTCCATTTGGGCCGTGTCAATTGACTGGTAAGAAGCTAGGGATGTGAATCTCGACGGCAGAGACTTGTGATAACAATCCCGCGATAATGAAAATCACGCGGGCCAATGACGCCTTGCGGCCTGAGGCGGTGAAGACGTGACTTCTTCGTCGTCCTCAATTTCCAGGCAGGCAATGTCCTGATTTTGGCAAGAAACAGCGCTCTGCGTCTATCTACTGCTTTCAAATAATTTCTCCGATAGATCAATTCGAGAATGCTTCTGATACAACATTCATCGACCATTTGATATACCGACAGCCACCATGGACCCCTCTCGATCTCCTTCTCCGTCTCTCCCCTCCCCGCCCTCCGAGATCCGCATCCTCACCCTCAACTGCTGGGGCCTCAAATATCTCGCCAAATACCGCCACGAACGACTATCAGAGATTGGCCGTCAACTCGCTCTCGCTGACCCTCCTCCCCAAATCGTCGGTCTGCAAGAATGCTGGACGCAGCAAGACTACGAGAGCATCCGCCAGCAGACCAGTCACATCCTCCCCTACGGCAAGTTCTACTTTGGCGGCATTTTCGGCGCGGGACTAGCCATTCTGTCCAAATGGCCCATTGAAGAAAGCACCATGTACGCCTACCCACTCAACGGCCGGCCCACGGCCTTCTTCCGCGGCGACTGGTTCGTCGGCAAGGGCGTCGCCTGCGCGCGCATCCGGTTCGGACCAGAAGTCGGCGACGTCGCAGAGGTATTCTGCACACACCTGCACGCCCCCTACGAACGAGAACCCAACGACTCGTATATCTGCCACCGGACCGCGCAGGCGTGGGAGATCGCCAAGTTGATGCGGGGCGCGGCGGAGCGCGGACACCTCGTTATCGGACTCGGTGACTTCAACATGATCCCCTCGAGTTTCGCGCACCAGCTTATCCACGCGCATGCGCCCGTCCGCGATGTCTGGCAGGTCCTGCATCCGGACTCGTCTGTTGGCGCCGCGATCGATCCACCCGAGCAGAAGCGGAACAGGCCCGTGCCCACGGCGGAGTTCAACCTGCTCGAGAACGGCGCCACCTGCGACGGCAGGTTTAATACCTGGCGGTGGAGCAAGGAGGATCGCAAGCGGCTGGAGAAAGGAGAGGATGTGGTCGTCGATAAGGACGCGCCCTGTCCCCGGGGGAAGAGATTGGATTACATCTTCGTCGGGGACGGCGGGTATCCGCCTGCCTATCCCGCTCCGCGGTGGTCGGTCCAGTCCGTCGGGGTGGGCATGACACAGCGGCATCCGACGCTGCGCTGCTCGCTGAGTGACCACTTTGCTGTTGAAGCTGTCATCAGCCGGACAGCCTCTCAGACAACAGAACCGAAGGAAGTCGTGCATCCCGTATCCAGTGCCCCGAACGCCAGCTGTACGCCGGAGACATACGAGCGCATAATTGGGATGATCGACAAGTATGTCCGCCGCGAACGCTCGCAGCGCCGCTGGCGCCTGGCCCATTTCGTGGCGTCGGTTGTTGTCTCGATCGGCTGCTTTGTTGGGGTCTGGTGGACTGGCAACCATCTCCCATATGTGGCCTTCATCCTGTGTCTGGTGAGCACGCTGAGCTTCGGGGCGGGGATCTTGGATGGGCTAATTGGTGGGTTATTTGTGTCGAGTGAGCTGCGGGCGCTCAAGGAGTTTGAGTGGGAGGTCCGCAATGCGAAGCACATCGTGGAGCGAGCTGGTACTCAGGGAACGACCAAAATCGAGGAGAGTCCATGATTTGGGTTGTTAGGCTTATAATATTTTGACTGTATATATTCCTACTGTAAGACGTCGCTAAGTGTACTAATATATTAATTTTACGAGAGGACGCGGAATAGAGTTCAATGAGTGTCATTCCGAGACTATTCGTGATCAATCCATGTCATAAAAGAGTGAAATGGAATCCATCCATCACTAAATTGCATTGCATCCAGCATTCAGAGCAGCCACTTACTCGGCACACTCGCGCTGACGCTGGTCAAAGACCTTAAGGGCCTCCTCGGCCGCCTTGACGCCGCTGAGCACCATGGCGCCAAAGGTAGGCCCCATACGGTTGAAGCCGTCGATCTCAGACAGCTCCATTCCACCGATAATCAGGCCCTTGGCGACCTCACGGGTATTCTTGACAATAGCATCCTCGGCAGAGTTCATGTCGAGGCCGCGCATGCCACCGAGTTTGTCAACGGTGTTCATCGACACGAGTCTCTTCGCGCAGAAGGCACCAAAGGGGCCGTCGTGGCCGGTCGTGCTGATGACCAGGGGCGCATTGATGGTGTTGGGGTCCATGCAAGAGTGGTCGTCGTGGTGCAGGGTGACGAGAGTCCAGTTGACGACCACACCGGCGATCTGGGTGTCCTTGGCGTCACCGCTAGCGGAAGGCCGGGTGACCAGGTCCTCGACGGCTGTGGCGTTGAAGAGCTTGACGTTGGGGAAGGAGAGGACCTTGGACATCAGGGTGGAGGTGAAGAGGGAGGCGTGCTTGACGACGACGAAGTTGGGGTTGGCCGGGTCCTCTTCGTAGGGCACGCCAATCTCGTTGAGGAAGACCTCAGCAGGACGACGGAGAACCATGGCAGAGAAAAGCTGGCCTCCGAGCCAGGCACCACCACCTGTGAGGAGTTAGCTCCGAAGCGTATGGTTTATGAAGTGTACACTGACCAGGAGAGACAGAGGCCTCGATGATAGCAATCTTCAAGTCAGGACGAGCTTTGGCGAGCACGTACGCTGTGCTCAGACCACAGGAGCCAGCACCGACAATGACAATGTCGCTCTCGGCATACTTGTCCAGATCCTGGAAGTAGCGTCTGGTCATAGCACGAGAGACCTGGCTCTCCCTGATAGGAGCAAACTTGAAGTCATCCCACTTGCCGCCGAAGTGGTCAAGGAGGTGAGTCTGTGAGGTTCCATAGGCAGGAACAGTCTCAGGGACCACAACCTTGGCCTTCAGGCTAGGAGATGGGGCCACAGCGGGCTCAAAGATGGCAGCTGGGGGAGACATTTTGAGTCTGTAACTGGTTAGCTATTCCACGGACGTGGACAACACAGAACAGAGGGAAGGCATGATCCTTTCGCTGGTATTATCCAGATCAAGTTTTGACCGTATAATCTCAGAACGAACCCATCCATTGACACCGTGGCTCCCTCGGAGATACTCCAGTCAAGAGTTACAAGCTCCAAGAAGAGATACACGTTGTTGTGTCAATGAATGAGAACGAACACCGGCCCACGCCCAAGATTTACCTGAGATACCTTGATCATTGAATGAACAGCCCAGCCAAAGTGATTCCATGGCTTCCATCGATAGAGAACGACCCAGAGGGTCGAGTCACAGGTGTGTATTACATTGCAAGTGGATAGTGTTGGCCTATAAAGTGGTTAGCACATTACGAGAGAAAATCCAAGAGAAGAGAGGAGAACTTGTAATAGCTGTTGATGAAAGTCTTCTGATGGACGATGGTAGGATGCGTGATGAAGAGAAGAGAGAGAAGGTGAGAGGGCGGGGTGAGGAGGGGTAGTTTAAATAGTGTGAGTAATGAGCATACATGCAGCCAGACAACTACATCCTACATCGTACCTTGGATAAAAGTTCTATCATTTCCCTCAATTGGATAGTTTCATTTACGATTGACGTATTAGAGGATTAAATGCAACTCAAATTTTATTCGATGGGATTCAATTGGTGAATCTATGCGCTATCCCCTCCAACGACTCCCGGAAATCCCCGCCATCGATATGGGTCAGTTTACCCGGTGAGCTTCTCAAGTAACCGAGATCGGCGTCATATTGACGGGATGGACATCATAATGTTAACAATCGTGTTAACCCACTTGATTCGATGACTCACTTGATCGTCGAGACCCTCGAGAGATTCAGACGTAAGGTGGTTCTGTGGGTGTGTATCCTTTGACCCGCTCTCCACCAGAGATGAGGATGCAGGATTAACGGAGTACAATGATCCGATTATCTATTTAGTTAGCATCCAAACCCTCCTTTGCTATATCCTAGCTGTACTGGGAGATTGGTAGCAGATCTGTGTGCCCACTCGAACGCCATACTCGTTGATCCAGTTTTTCCTCTTCCCAGCCTTCTCAGTCGTCTCCGCCTGTTCCTGCAGCATGTGCCGCCCAGTAGCAGTAGCAGCAGCATCGTCACTGAAAATTATCCGGAGCCACAACATATCGCATAATTCCTTCTTCTTCACTGTAGACGTCCAAGTTGTCTCCAATCGAATTCTCTCGCCTGTCTCCGGGACCCGGCCTGCCGGATACACGTCCCCGATCAGAGCGGCAACTCGGCCAAGGTACCGACACCACCATGCCTCCTGCGCCGACACACACTTGCTAAGCTGATGGTGGAATGTCTGGTCTGTGGGAGGGAGGTCCCCCTCCCACCGCTCGCAGAGAGTCAGAGCAAGCAACGCGCGATCAACATGCGTAAGGTTGTTGATTGACGCCAGAATCCCTGTGGTTGTGCTATGAAGCGCAGCAGCGGACTGGCAGGCCCGATGCACCTGAGAATGTGCGTAGAGCATATTGGCAAGAGCAGTTATCAAGCTAACATCAAAGGATTCTGGTGCTTGCAAAGATGCTTTTGGTGATGGAGAAGTTGGCAATGCCTGTAGAAGAAGGCCCCTGATTGCCTTTGCAGATGGAGGCGCGTATGGTGACGTCGCGGCCAGAAGAGGGTGCTCTGCCCGAATCTCCTGTGGAAGGCGATCAAACAAAAAGCCCTCGCGTACTCCCCCCTGACAGAATTGTATATGCGTAATGGCAGGTAGAGCGTCCATGATCACATTGACCAAAACAGCCACTGCGGGGATCTGTGATGCCCGCCGCTTCGACACTCCAAACACGCTGACTTCAGAATCTGAGACCGTCTCTAGAACGGAGGCCGTATCGTGAAAATCCTCCCTGCGCGCTCTGTAGCCATTGATAATCGGGATCGGGTACGGGTTGACCTTAGACTGGTTCATGAGCATGTATCCCCAGCCCCTAAACCCCCCACCACAGAGATACAAATCAAATGTTCCACTGCGCTTAGCAGCCTCAACGAGACGTTCAGGAAGCTGTAGACGCGCGTACGCATCCTGGAAATTCCTCGTCATCTCCTCCTTCAACTTTGCCTCGGCGTCCCCGCCTTGCCTCGCCTCTTCCCAGCGCAGCTTCAACGCTGCCGCCCCGTACGGGAAACTAAATGAACCCAGGGGACTCGTGCTCACCACCCCGTCCTCCTCCATCACCCAGGTAATCTGCGTACTCCCGCCCCCAAGATCCATCGCAAGTCCCGCCACAGAATGCGAGCTACTGGCGATTCCCAACGCCCCGATACGTCCCTCCTCCTCTTTGGAAAGCATCCGCACCTCCCAGCCCGTGCGGGCCTTGATCCGCGCCCGGAACTCGTCAGAGTTGGGTGCGGTGCGTGTAGCCTCTGTAGCGAGGACGTGAATGTTGCCCGGGGGTACGCAAAAGTCATCGCAGGTGATTTTGAACCGCACGAGTCGGTCCACAACCTGTTCGATGATTTCTTGAGAGATGGGCCCCCGCACCTTCTGCCCGTTCTCTGTCTGCGAGAATTGGGCCTCGTAAAGGGAGATCCCCACCCGGTCTTGGTATATTGTCGGCAGGAGCCGAGCTTTGGGCGGGGAAATGTCGGTGATGGAGAACCGAATTCCATTGCTATTTGCTGGTCAGGTTACTGGAAGTGAAGATAGCTGATGCTCTGGCAACAGGAATAGCGGGAGAGTTTCAGTGCTCATAGCTTACCTTCCCATGTCCACCAGGCCATACAGGTGGGCCGTATCATTTTTTGACTCCATAACCATGGTGACTGTTCAGAACTCGGAGACTGAGAATGAAATTAAACGCACCACAGTGATGTTGGTATCCAGAAGTCGGTACGCCCAAGCGCTTTTATGGCGACAAAGGAGCGACCAGAGCGACCTTCCAGTCAAGAAGAGGGAACTCCTTAAACCCACAAAAGAGGAGCCGGATACGATGCAGACTCTGCCTCTCACTGTAGAATAGTTGTTAAGAATTGACTTTCGAAATGCGATGGAAAGTCAGGACGATGCGAAAGTCAATCGGAGATAGCCTGCCCCGCTAAAACACACGCAAGGAGCTACTATCACTGGCAGCGACGCAGCCATATCCAGAGTGTCCAGTAACATTACAATCTCGAGAACCAGAGAAATAGATTTACAGAGATCTGTCATCAAGTCTAAACTGAACACGACTTTGTTTCCAATTGTATTGTTATATCGTGCCAACTACCCAGCTTGGCTGCACATCATAGCCCCTCCCGCCTTTATATATCAGACATCATTTCCAATCATGAAAGCCGTCATCATAATATCTCATAGTACATAGCGAAATCTAGACCCATAATTCTCCTCTGCCACACCATCATCGTTTTCATTGGACCCTCCTTCGGCAGATCCCTCGTTCTTGGTACCATATTTCTGATCCAAGCACTTGTTCTCCCAGACCAAAAGACACCGCAAAGTGAGTGCTAGGGCAGTCACAAATATCATAAAAGCGGCGCAAACAGATTGTCCTCGAACGTATCGAGGCGCGTCTTTTTCAGGGAAGATGTTGGTGCCCAGAAAAGGGCCACATTGTCCGACCAGGTTGAGAATTACAATCCCCATACCTCGTCGGGTGTCGGATCCTTGATTATCTAGATGATTGATTAACCTCTGGTCAGATGATATGAAGATGGTGATGACGCACTCAATACCCAGGGAAGTATATTAGCGATAGAGGGGAAGACTCCCACTGCTGCCAGAAAAACGCCGAGATAACGGACCCCAACTGAGGTGCATGTGGCGAGCAGCACATATCCAATAGCCCCAATGAGCGACAACAAAGTAATCATCAGTCCTCGCTGTTGCAGCCGATCAGCCAACCAAGTTGTGGCAATTGTAACAAGAAAGGAAGCGAAGTATGGCGGTGCTGTGAGACCCTGGGCGTTGATCGACGTGAAGCCCATGTCCTTAAGGATCTTGGGAAGGAACACAGGGAGCGAAGAAAAGCTCACGTTGCAGCTGAAGTACATCAACTGTAATTCCGTATCAGTACAACTGATCGAGAATCAAGGGAGAGCACAACATACCGCCGCGATCCAGGCTTTAACATCCAACAGGGTACGGCCAATATCCTTCCAGTCAATGCCTGCTACACGCTCGCCCTCACCGCTCTTCCGAAGCCCTCTTGCTCGTGCAACCTCTTTTTCTTCATCAGTCAGGAAACGGGCAGACGCTGGGTGATCTGGCAGGTAAAACCAGGCAAGAAAAGCAGCGAGTATAGAGGGTGCCCCTTCCACTAGGAACAGTAATCGCCAATTGGCCAACTTGGAATGGCCAGACGTGATCCCATATGCTAGGGCGCCTGCAAATGTGTTGGCCAGAGGCGCAGCAGAGAAAAACAGCCCGATACGCAGACCGAGTTCGTGACGACGATAGAAGAAAGACAACAGGTACGGTGTGCCAGGTCCAAACGCGGCTTCAGACACCCCGAGCAGGAAACGGAGGGCCATCATTCCCTCCCAATTCTGTGCTGCAGCTTGACAAGTCGCAACAATGCCCCTGAAACATTTAGGAGGGTGGTCGCACACGGAATCGGGTCGTCATGTGGCACTTACCAGCTCATCACAGTGATCGCTGCCCAGCGATGAGGTGGTAGAATCTTCCACATCAGGGCTAGAAACTCGAACAGCGTGTACGCGATGTAGAAAATCGTTAAAAGCCAAGAATAGCGATGTCCACTTAAATGTAAATCTTGTTTCATCCCAGCTATGTATGCATTGCCTGTATATAGTCAGATGGAAAATATTGCTCCATTCCAGTCATAAAACAAACCTATGTTAGAGCGATCGAGTAACCCCAAAAGATCTAGGCTCAATGTCCTTGTTAGAAACAACACTCAGAGTCGACAAGGCGGGGGGAGGACTCACACAAGAACCCCAGAAGGGTCGGAACCCTTAGATCTAATTTCCTCAGAACCCGGCGCTCGATAGCTGGGTCTATAGTGATGGCTGATGCAGGCATCGAGGGCAGTGCTGTGTTGTTGGCTTCATCATGATGGACCGCGTTCTGTTTCTCCGTATCAACGCCGAGGGCTTGTTCAATAGCGTCTTCCATTTGATTCTTAGGAGTATCATTATCCTCGGGGAGCCCCATGGCTGGAAGTGGTATTAAAATGAAGGGTATCCGCTATGAGTGCAAAAGAGTTGGCGACAATAATCGAAAGACATTGTGAGGACTGTAGGAGAACGAGGACATGATGTGCTTTTTAATTGCCGAGTAACGCAGTAACGTCGGCAATACTGGTGGGAAAATGCCCCGATCTATTGAGTGATCTGCAGCTTTAGGACCAGGACCGCGATCCTCCTGTCTCACAACCGGACCAGAATGGCTGAGGTTCGGTGAGGGGCGAGAGACGCCATATTCAGTGGTCAACACTTGCAGAAAAGTGGATTCATCCATAATTGAGATAACCTAATTATGAGAGTAGTATCTGGGCTCCATATCGGATCTCAATTGGATCCCCGCCATGAAAGGGAGCTTTGCACTATCATTTCTCGTAGTTTATCTTCAGGCTGAGAGTGCGGAGATACAAGTGGCGGGTAGAGGGAAAGCTTGTTCTTAAGCTCTATTAAGCTCCCTCCTGCCGTTCTTGAACTGGACGAGTCAATGTCTCAAGTCGAGAAGGCTGGAGAGGAAGTTTGACATTTATAGTTATAGTTATGACTAGATCACATTTTAACGTCTTCACTACGTAATGTCCTTGATTCCTTACAGCTTCCCCATCTCCCCAGCCTCTGTCCATCTTCATTGTGGTCGAAGCGTTCGGATCATCCCCGGTCTTGGCGTGGCAGATTTTAATGCCTGATCGGTAAGGTGTTAAACTGCGCTGTGAGTTTCTCCCGCCAACCGCACCCGGTGTCTTTCTGGAACTTCAATTTTCCCGTGTCGCGTTGATAGCTAACTAGCATTCATCTAATTGTCCTCGCCTCCGATTACTACGCCTTGGAGGTGCCCTAGTCCACCTTCTATATTGTGTTTCGCTAGATAGACTGGATACTGTCATTTCTGCGACCGCGTTGACACCTGATCCATTATTGTCCATCGATATTTGATCACAATGGACGACCCAGCGAGCCGCGTCCCGGCGCAGTTGGTGAGTCGTTCCGATTCATTGCATAGTCATTCGAGGACAGCATGCTAACTTAGTGGACTTGATTGTCATAGCTGCCGCACATGCATCTGGTGTCGCGCCATCGGTACCCTTTGATGCACATGATGCCGACAGACACCGTCGTCGAATACCTCCTGTCCGCGCCCAAGATCGTTCGCGAAGCTCAACCAATGCACTGGACGTTTTTAGATGGGCCTCAGGATGGAACGGTGATGCTCACATGGCAGCCGCTTAACCACTTAGGGACGAACTTCGCCAGCGATGGTTACGTCTGGGCCGACGTGGAACAGGCCTTTACCTTTGAAGCTCGTGGATACGTATGGCGCTTGTCCTATGCATCTCCAATTCTCTGATTCCGTATGCTGATGCCTGTCCGTGACAGATGGTGGAGATGTGGCTCCATCGCAGCGGTTACCACCCTCCCAACGAGTCTGTGGCCATCCACTGTCGCAGACGCTACCGGCTGTTGCCCACGAAAGTCCCCAACCCTAGCCTTCCCCCGCCGGACCCGTCACTATGGATTGTGCATTACTCCAGAGCGCCTCCTACGGAACATATTCCAGCGAACCGGATTCCAGTCTCCCCGCAAGTGCAAAATATGCTGGCTCAACGTCGTTTCCTCCAGAGCCAGGGTCAACTGGCGCGCAAAGATTTTATGCTTCATGATCGGAACAACTGGCCCACAATCAACTTTCCTCCACAGATAGCGCCGCAAGCACTTGCCCAACCGACGGGGCCATATCCCAATGCCATGGTCGGCCGTCAACCCTTCTATCCCCAGCCCGGGCAACCTGTGCCTGCGCCCGCCGCTGCAGCTCCGGCCAAGGCACCGCGTGGACATCGCGCCTCAACTGCGGCGATGACCGCTGCAGCAGCAGATTTTGCACTCGAAGACGAAGACGTTTCCACGGGCGACATGATGGATTTACTGACTCCTCGGGAAGTAAGCAAAATGAGATATCAGCAACACCACGAGTGGATGGAAGAGATCTTCGCCTCGCCGTATGCGATCAGTCAGATCACGCCTGTTTCTTTGGGGCTCGGTCGCAAAGGCGAGTTGGAGACTCTGACTGCAGGCTTTTTCGATGCACCGGTTGGGCCTGCAGGTGGTGATTCGAAAGAAGGCACTGAGTCTGCTCAAGCGACAAAAATGGAGCCCGAAAAGGCAAAGGAGTTTGCCGACAGGGTTGCCAAAAAGGTGGCCGACATGACTGCAGAAATTGAGAAGCTTAAGAAGCGCCATGCCCGAAGGATGGAAAAGTTCAATCGCACGTCTTTACTTAAGGATGCTGAACTCCGACTTCGGGATGCAGCAGCGAATCCTGAAGATACCGGAACAGAAATTTGGCGAATGGAAGGTCGCACTGAGATGCCAACCGAAGGGGATGGAGCTGAGGTCGTTCCCGTTGAACACAAGGCCAAGTACAAGGTTGATGACATTGTCCGAGAAGTTGAAGCCTCGTGGCGCAGGAAAATCGTACCGGA
Source organism: Aspergillus lentulus (assembly GCF_001445615.1). NCBI lineage: Eukaryota > Fungi > Ascomycota > Eurotiomycetes > Eurotiales > Aspergillaceae > Aspergillus > Aspergillus lentulus. The sequence continues at coordinate 2,011,529 of NW_028322123.1, forward strand.
ACCCAAGGTTTCCTGCGTACAAAAGGGTGGCTTGCTGGAAAAGATTGAACCCGAACCTGTTTCGACTGCAGCTGATGTCGATATCGACATGGGCCATACAGACAGCCATCTTCTTGGTCAGTTCGGCGCGCCTGCACAAGGGGCAGCTCCTGCAGCTCGGGGACAAGCGGCGCCAACAGCCACTGGACCGGCACCTGCTCAACCCACCGCGTCTTTGGATGCCGAAATGGACATGGGCGATGGCCAACCCACGAATACCGCTGTTGGGGAAACTGGCGACTGGGTAATGGTGAACGAGGACAAGAAGGACGACAATATCAACAAACCGCCTGGCGACATGCAAGCGAATGAAACGCCGGGAAGCGGATTACAAGGACTAACTCCTGGCCTCGGAGGCGCGGGCGACACCGGTCTTGACAGCGCGAATTTCGACTTCACCAACATGGACAGTGCCGGAGACGCGCTGGCAGCATACACGGAGCAGAACGAGGGTCTGGATCTCCCTGATCTGGACAACTCGGCGTTTGGGGATGCCTTTCACGCATCAGATAATGAGCATACCCACCACCATGATGCAGATGACATGTCATAAACAGGGCCGGAGGTGGTCGCATATTTTTTCTTGTTTGGATGTAGGCTTTATCAACGGGTGTTGGATGGTTCTGTTATATGCTGGGCGCTGGTTGATTTTTTTTTGTCGCCTTCTGCTGCCCACTCATCCAGGGAAAAGAACTTGTGTTGTACGATCTAGATAGGAGACACACATTGCTGTAATCGATTCGTGACGGCCTGTATCAAGGCCGCTGTTCTGCACTCTGGCATCGGTCCATCTTATATTATACTCTATGCTTTACTTCAGGGGTTGGCTCCCACAAGGTCTACAATGTGGTAAGAGTCCGATGTTGTGGTGTGCCTCCTCTATCAGTTGTCCCGCGCACATGACGGCGTCACTGGATGAACATAATTGCAACACTCACTCTGAGGTATGAGGATGAATCACAAGGCGGGAAGATCCGCATGACAGGACGGTAGTGAGATATTCATTTAAGGACTGATTGCTCAAGTAAGTCTTGGGGTAGAATATACGGCTATGCCATTGTCGCATACAACACAGTATGGTTCTTTGACAATACCATGAGCTTCCATAATTCTGTCGTCCTTTGAATCCTTACAGCTGCTATTCGGTTAAAGCCAATCGCAATACTTCATCGTGATCGTTTCAGATCTATTACTTTATATTTGCTTGCTGTACGAAGGTGCATCCCCTGCTATATTCTCTCAGTTAGCGTCGCTTGCGCATCAGTCCAGTGTCCCAACCAAAGGGCGCTCCTCGTCTACGAGCAGTCATCATTATCCGACCGACAGAAGTCGATATGTGCTTCCTCGAAGTCGACGACGGACCCGGACCCGGTATACGAGTCGTCGAATACCGCCCGGGGACGCTCCGCGTCTCGGTTCCAGGTCCTCGTCGACGCAGAAGCAGCTGCAGTAGCAGTGGCAGCGGCAGCTCCAGTTCCAGTTCCAGTGCCGGCTCAAGCAGCAGCAGCTCGAGCCATCATAGTAGCAGCAGCAGCAGTAATAGCGATGGTACTACCGTTGTCATTGCGCCGCGTCCTTCGCATCATCGTCAGCAACACCACCACCACCATTCCTGGTATGCGCGTTCAAAGTCACCAGAACCAGAACCGTCGTATACAACTGTGCAAAGAACGAGGGTGCGCACGCGGTCTGAGTCGATTATTCCTCTCAGAAGGAGGTTCTTTGATAGTCCGCCTTGTTCGCCGTCTCCGACGTATAGAAGTGTGAGATACGTTGAGCCTGGGGGATGGGAACGATCGCGTTTGCACCATCCAGGGAGAGTATGGGAGGAGGAGGTGAGATTTGTCTCTGGGAGGACAGGATGATTTGAGTCCTGTAAGACGGGAGTATCATACTTAGCTATACAAGCTATCGAGTTTAAATGCCATACTTGTCTTTTGATTGGTAGAGATGATTGTTGCGTGTTCCAAGATAAAAGGATTATGCTCCCGTCATGATCTTCACGAACCCACTCCGTAAGATAAAACTATGAGACTAGGGCACTTGGCTGGAAATGCATCACAACCCAACGCCAAAACGCGACACTTCCCACGGCTCCAATGCTTGAACTCAACTCTAAATCATCCATTAGAATTAATCGCACACATCATGAACCATCTCGACATTGACTGCATTCGGATCATGACTTCAGCTTCCGCTGATCCCGCATGACGTCATGTAAGAGCAACTGCGCCATCAGTTAAGATGAACACCCGTTCGTCATCTCCTAGGGATATCCATCTATCTGTCTTGTGTCATCGTACATCTGATCTGCAGTGACCGAGTCGAGAAGAAAACATCGTGTTCCTCTCGGTTGTATAGCAATCCTGTCGTAACTACACTTCAAGGAAGGCGCATTCCTGCTTGATCTATTCAAGTAACAGCTTCGAACTGCGTCGCCTCAATAAACTGGTTGTACAGCTTTGGTGAATAAACAAGTTTCAACGGACATCGCCATGATGTATGAGCCGTGCGAAAATATCCTATCCTCTACGTGGCTAACCGCTCCAGGAACCGAAACCTTTCCATCCGGAAGAAGGAACCGGCCCGCCACCGCTTCAGCATGTCCACCTTCCGCGGTCTGCAGGCGCCCGAGCTGAGCAAGAAGATGAGCCGCATCGTCAAACAGGAGAACTCGGCCATCTCAGCCCACGAGGCAGCCGGCCGCGAGCGCGTCAACATCGCCGCCCAGCTCTCCGAATGGGGCGAAGGCACCGAGGATGACGCCGTCTCTGACATTTCCGACAAGCTCGGTGTGCTGATGGCAGAGATCGGCGAGCAGGAGGATAACTTTGCACAGAGCCTGGAGGATTACCGGAGTATCTTGAAGCAGATCCGGGATACGGAGAGCTCAGTGCAGCCGTCGCGCGATCAGAGGGCGAAGATCGCGGACGAGATTCAGCGGCTTAAGCTGAAGGGGGAGCAGAGTAATGCCAAGGTGGAAGTTCTAGAGCAGGAGTTGGTGCGGGCTGAGGCAAATAATCTGGTTGCCGAGGCTCAGTTGACCAATGTGGTACGTATGACCTCGAGAGGATACCTGATAGAGCGCATGGGGCTAAGATTTGGCCGATAGACCAGACAGAAGCTCAAGGAGGCTTTTGATATTCATTTGGCTGCGGTCATTGAGCGCGGAGAGAAGCAGATTCTTCTCGCGCGTCATGCTCGCCGTCTTCTCAACTACCTCGACGACGCCCCAGTCGTCCCTGGTGACACACGACAGGCCTATGAGCATGCCGATGAAGCAAGGCAGATCCTTGAGGCTGCCGAGAATGACCTAAAGTCTTGGGAGAGCACCGTCGAACCCATCCATACCTCTGCGGGAGAGACCTCTGGCACGACTCTACTGCCCACTGGAGCAGGTAGAGGCCAGGAAGCTGCCGGGTCTGGTTCAACTGGGGCCGCTGGTAATGTCAACGAGACTGGCACCGACGGCGCCACACACGAAAAGTCGGATGAGCAACAGATCTCGGGCGCTACCGGAACGCAGCCCGTTGCTGTTCCATACTGAGAAACCAGCGGAAAGCAGATAGGTACTCTTTCAGGGTAGTGTCCTAGTCGTCAGCTTTTATTTTGTAGTATGGTTTGATATTGGATGGGATGGTCATGGGTATATGGATTTAGTCGGAGTCTATATGAAATTTTCGGGTCTGCTGCCGTGGTAAATGATTTGTAACAAAAGAACTGTATTTTACAGAATTTCATAAAAGTCAATATACTCTGTTATATGCACTATTAAAAGTCGTGGAAGAGTCCTATCCTGGAGAGTTGATTGCAGTAATCTCACGTGACGCAGGCGGCAGCAAGTGACGCGGATGTTGGAGCTTCGATGGAGCTCTCAGCCAGAGCTGCAATTGCTTCCCCATTCATCCATCCACTTCCGCCATCGTCCCTGTATATTATCACTTCGACTAACTTCCTGCTTGCCATCTTGCTACTGGAATCTAGAGAAGTCGGTTTCAATCATGGATAAATTAGTCGCCCAGTACTCGCGTCCACCTCACCAGAATGAGTTCTACTCGGAGCAAGAACAGCAAGACCTGACAGAGAGCCTCCCTCCTCTTTCTCTGAAGTTCGCTCTTCCTCCAGTTGCAAATGTGAGCTACAATTTGAGAACACGCCACCTGTCTGGACTTTCGGACCTGTGAGAATGCTCTGACAGAGCGGTTTCACTGAGCGGATCCTGCATTGATCGCACTTCGGAGAAGCCATCAACTAATATGTGTTCTTGCTCTTCGCATTTAGTCCTCTGCATTCCTTCGTGCCATGACCGATGACCACTCGAATCCTAGCTGTCCCATTAAGCTCGCTCACGGAACAACAACACTCGCCTTCCGATTTCAGGGCGGAATTGTATGCCGTCAACTCCCTGTCCAGCTGGCCCGCATTGTAGCAGTCTGGCTGACTTGTTGTCTCTTAGATCGTCGCAACGGATTCGAGAGCTACCGCTGGAAACTGGATCGCCAGTCAGACAGTCAAGAAGGTCATTCCCGTGTCGCGGTTGAGTCGGGGTGAGGACAAGAAGCAGGATGCTCCGGTCCCGGGTCTACTGGGTACTATGGCTGGTGGTGCTGCGGTATGCAACCTTTTGCGTCCTGGTGACATGGTGACACTAACAAAACCGCCCTTCAGGATTGCCAATACTGGCTGAGATATCTGAGTCAGCAATGCACACTCCATGGTGAGTCTGGACGTATCTCTGGCAAGAGTGTTATGTTAACGTCGTGGCAGAGATCCGGCACAAGCGTCGTATCACCGTTGCGGCAGCATCGAAGATTCTCGCCAATCTGACATACGCTTACAAAGGGATGGGCCTCAGCATGGGTACAATGTTAGCAGGCGTACGTTTGGATCCCTTCCCTTGAAAATGGGATGATGTGTGAAGCTGATAACACCGCAGATGACGCCTCAAGAAGGCCCAGCCCTCTACTACATCGACTCGGACGGCACGAGACTTCCCGGAAACCTGTTTTGTGTTGGATCCGGTCAGACCTTCGCTTACGGTGTGCTTGACGCCGAGTACCGCTACGACCTAACTGAAGAGGAGGCCCTCGAGCTCGGTCGTCGGAGCATTCTTGCCGCCATGCACCGCGATGCTTACTCTGGTGGTTTCATCAACTTGTACCATGTCAAGGAGGAAGGCTGGGTCCACCACGGTTTCGACGATATGAACCCCATTTTCTGGAAAACGAAGCTGGAAAAGGGCGAGTTCTCGAACGTTACGTCGGCCCTTTAAGGGCACATTCCGATAACTCCTGTGGTCGATATGATGATTATTTCGTAATTCCTTTTTCTCTAGGCATTGAAAACTTTTCGACTTGCGGTTGCCGTCATTGAAATCTACCCTGATAGTACGAAATAGGCAAACCATCGAGGAAATGAAATCTAGAATACAATAGACAAAAGGCTGCGCCTCGTATCCTGAAATGTCTTGATATACAGAAGATCAAGACAAAACAGTATATCAGAAAAGACTCTAGATTGTATCCCATAAAATACAAACACCCTAAGGCGACAAAAAGACAAAACAATGCTCAAGCGCTCTATACACATGCTTTTTGACTGAGCTCAGCGTACCTCGTGGAGTATATGCATCCTTTATTTTGCCCACTTAATTGTCAACCCAGAACTTCATTCTGATACCCATCGCGGCGAGTTCCACGTCAAGGTAGCGCAGGACACCCGGAACAGCGACGATAGTGACATTGTCACCGCCGACGTAGCGACGGCCGTCTCCATCCTCCCACACCACGGCACGGGAGTCCTCGAAAACAGCCTCGCGGGCGCAGCGTCGGCAGCGCACAATGCCCGGCGCACCGCTCTGCTGGGCGAAGGCGTTCTTGGCGGCCGCCGCGGCAGAAGCGGCCAGACGGGCCTTGTTGGAGCCGGCGGATGAGACGGCGACCTGGGTGGAGAGGAAGGAGCCGCAGTCGCGGCAGATCCAGGCGCGCTGGGAGTCGGAACAGTTCATCAGGCGGTCCTGGAGTATGAAGGCGGCGCCGTGGGCGATGAGCGAGTCGCGCTCCATCTCTCCGACACGGATACCACCTCCCTTGGCACGACCCTTGACGGGCTGGCCGGTCAGCTGGTTGACGGGACCGGTTGTCCGGACCTGGAACTTGTCGTTGACCATGTGTCGGAGACGCTGGTAGTGGACCACGCCGATGAAGATGTCGGCGGCGAATTCCTTGCCCGTGATACCGCTGTACAGGGGCTCGTTGCCGTAGTAGTTATAGCCGGCCTTGCGCAGCTGCTGGCCGAAGTAGTCTGCCGCGGTGTTTTCTTCCGAGAATTGGAAGGGAGTGGAGTCTTGAGGATGGCCGTGTAGAGCTCCGGCCTTGCCGGCCATAGATTCAATCATTTGGGCGATGGTCATACCTGCAATGAGTTTAGTCTCTCAAGTCGCATTGAATGCAATGGAACCGGTCTGGAAAGAAGAACTTACGAGAAGGGAAGGCGTGAGGGTTAATGATCAGATCTGGCTGGATACCGCTCTCCGAGAACGGCATGTCAATCGCAGGCCAGAGCTGGGAGCAGACACCCTTCTGTCCGTGACGAGAAGAGAATTTGTCACCGATAACAGGTTTTCTGGGGATACGGTACTTGACGCTCAGTGCCTGGCACGGCTCCAAACCAGTCTCGGCACCCATGATCCGGATGCTGTCAATGTATCCTTCTTCTGCGTCTTTGTACTTGACGAAGTGCGTGATGCCGTCAACGTTCACGTATGAGTCAGAAGCAGCATCATAGCGCACAGTATGCCATGCAGCAATCAGACTTCCCTCCTTGACTCTGGCACCCACATGAGGGAGACCGTCCTCGTCGAGAGTAGTCCGCCACTCTGCCCGAATCTCTCCGCCGGGAGCGAATCCAAAGAGCTTGGTGATCTCGCGTCTGGATTTGCTGCGTCGCGAGTCCTTGTCGTCAAGGGAGTGTATCTTCGTCTTGTAAATAGTACCATACCCGAAGCCGCGCTCGTGCGACGACTTGTTGATAATCATGGCGTCATCCATGTCGTAACCTGTATACGAGATAATGGCCACGACCGCGTTCGTGCCGTTGGGGAAGTTGTCTAATCCATATGCGTTGTACAGCGGAGGTCGTACAATAGGCGTCTGACCAGTCTGTAATCTGTACAGCTTGTTGTCCGTACGGTATTCGATCGCTGTGCCGGGTGTACCCATCGTCTGCTTGCTCATCTGGCACTGGTACATGTTACGGGGCGACTGGTTATAGTCGGAGAAAGGTGTCATGTTGGCGACGATGGACAGGATGTTCGTCGGTGTGAACTCAATGTGCGTGGACACGCCCGCGACAAGATCGTCGGGTAAGCATGCAATCTCCATAAACGGCTGTTCGAAGGGGCCAACGTAGTCAAGCTTGTCCAGAGGTAGGTATTTGACAGGTCTGTACATTCTGGCGGCTTGAGAGAACATGTAGACACCAGGATATTGGCCACCATTCGAATTGGGAACATAACCGACCTCCAATTCTCGTGGGATGTTGTGTGTACCCGAGACCTTCCAGTGCCGAACGGTATCCGCAATCATACGGGCCTGCTTGGGTGAGCAGTATCCAACGATTCTGCCATCCAGCTGCACCGTAACGCTGTCTTCCAAGGCCACGGACGATTCAGATCGTACACCAAGCTGCACCAACAGCTTTGGGAGATGAGAGACGTTGACATCGCTTGTGGCGATCAAGCACTTGTGAGCAAGATGGTTTAGCAACCCACAGGGTGCTCCATCAGGTGTGTGAACCGGGCAAAGGAAGCCCCAACTCTCGGGAAGCAGCTTACGAACAGTGGTTGTTTTCAGCTGTGCGAAGAAACTACCTCTGTGAATCATTCGGAAGTGACTGATGAATCGGTAGAAGTTGATCTTTTCCGCCATGACAGTGTAGCCAGACACCTGTTGTAAATCGAGACCCGTGGGACTGACGAGATTACCAGTCGACAGGAAATACTCCAGCTTACCACCGATGTTCTCGTTAGTCCTCTTGACAATCTTGCTCAAGAAATCTCTTTCGAAAGCTGGATCCGTGAATTTTGCACCACCGTTGCGATTGGACCAATCTCTCAGGATAGGGCCAAAGGATCTCATCCATTCCTCAAGCTGTTCCTTGAGAATCATGCCGTAGAGGAAACCGCCGAGCAGGATTTCTTGGTTAGAAACGGCATCCGGGTTGTCTGGGGCACAATCTCCAGCAACAAGCGCGTACAGCTTCCGGATCATGAACATGATCAACTTGAATTTGTCATAGTCTTGGGTCTCGGTGACATTCTGGTTACCGAGATGAGGCAAGACAATTTTGCGGAGGAACTCTGTACCAGCATCCTCGTTGGACATATCTGCCGGAACACCAAGAACGGGCCTGAACTTCTCGCCCAGATAAGCTCGGCAGGAGGAACGGGTATGTAGGTTGTAGGCTTTGTATGTTCTCAGCAGCAGTTCCACACGGTCCGTCACGAACGTATTGTTGACACCCTTGGAAGTAGCGCTGCCGACAATGCCTTCGAAGATTTCGCGATCGTTCGTTTCGACCAAAGCCTTCATGATCATCATAACGGGGATGAGGTACTCGTTTTTCCGCCAAGAGAATCGGAAGGTCACGTTTCCATCGCTGAGGTAGTGAAGAACATTCGTCTGCGATGTCTGATCAGAGCGCACTGATCGTATTTGGATACCGAACTTGGTGTAAGTGTGACCGCGACGAACGAAGGAACCACGGACAATTGCCATGGGATAATTCCTTTTGCCGACAACCAACATACGGATGAGCTTCTCGTTACCGTTGACGATAAAGTAGCCTCCCAGTTCCTCCGACTCTTCTTTGTGCTGAACAAGCTCCTGGGGAGTCGCCTTCTCCAGGTGGCATCGATTGGTCTAGATTTCAAATGCTGTTAGTGTGCGAAAAAGCAGTTAGATATCTCCTATTTCAAACACTTACCCTCAGCATAATGGGCACCTGGCCAAGTTCTCTGATCGACTCCATCCAGTCTCCATTATTAACCTGATACTCGAGCCTCGCGCGCAGCTTCCCACGGTATGTAGCATGTCTCTCTCTGGCTTCTGAAGGGTAGATATTTCGGTTACGAGTAGCGAATTTATTTGTTGCGGGAATGGCCGGTTTCTCAAGGAAGATTTCCCTGATTCGGACATTAAGCCTGTTGCGTTTCGGAGGTCGGCGTCCCTCCGCTTTCCGTGCTCTCTTCTCCTCGGGGGTCTCAGCATCTCCATCCAAGAAGGTCTTGATGCCAATGTCTTTCAAACCCGCTTCGAGGACCTTGCTACCCTCAAAAAGCGCGTTGAAAGAGTCAAGGTGTGGCCGAATGGCAGCCGCCAACGAGGGAAATGCGGTGTGGTCCTTGGGGGGGTTCTTGAAAAGCTGGTGCCGCCGGATGGTATCAAAATCGACGGACCAATTGGTATCAGTCGCTGAAGGAGCCATTTTTGGAAAATTTCGGGCACTCCGTGCCTCCCTCTCTGCTTGTCTTGACTATACCCGTGCGGAGGAATCGACAGAAGATTTTCAACTGCACTGGGCTAGTCCGGATGCGTGCCCCAACGAGATTAAAAAAAAAAAAAGTGCAATATGGACACTCAATGTCCCATTCCTCACCCAGAGAAGCGTCCTAAAATCGATGTAGACTGGACTCGAGGGAATGTATGGGACAGAGCGTCGCAGAGGTCGATCGGAACAATCTGTCGGAGACCTCGTTCATGCTGGAAATTTTTCGAGGTGGACCAACGGACACATATCATCACGTGCTGATACCGATAGAGGAGACAGATATGTGCCTTAGTGCCTTGCTGCCTTGGGCATTATAGCCAAGCGTCACAAGGATCACCCTGCAGCACAGATGCCGCCTTAGGCAATAAGGCAGACTTTTCTAGGAGACAGCAAGAAAGACTTCCCATGACACAATAATAACAAGGCTTGATTGATGGCTCAAGTACAACACAATGAATCACTTTGGTACGACAAAAAGTCACCTGTCTAAATGACTATCAGGGGGTAAATGCGTGTCAATATCAGATTTAAACCTGTTAACATTGCTACTCCTGTCCATTCCAAATTATTGTCTCATTGACCTGATTGAGCTACTAAGCTAAGCGCTCCCCTCCACCGCGGCGCAGAGGGAGTCGGTCATGCGTGCACATAGATCCCAAGCAATTCAGTTTCACCAAAACGCAAAGTATCAAGAAGGATTTCCTTTTGGTTTTTTTAACCTTCATCTCCTTGGGGCTTGTAACTACAAAATTTACTGGAAGACTTACCGCTCCTTTTGGCGCTCTATTCTCTAGCAGAATCTTGTCCCTTCACAGCCACTTGCTCGACCTTGTGTCCTCATCCTCCCGAACCTTCTGGGCGTCTCTCCACAAGCCGCTTTCCTTATTGCTCCCGCGCATTTACTATTTGCTTTTACTTTGCCTTAACTTTTCGACTGCGGTTTAGCCCATCTACACCATTCCTGCGGTAGCTGGCTACCAAATATACTAAACCACCAAGAGGCTGACTTTCAGCCTACCCCCACTTCCCGCGCTTCGATCCAAGTCTCCAGGGCCTTGGATCTCGACTTATATCCACGTCCATTCGTCATTTGTCACCAACCCAGCACGCACCCTGTTTTCATCCTGATCTTGACCACAACTGATTCGGTTTCTTGGTTCCTGACCTCTATCCGAAGTAGAAGAAGTGATCTGACGTATCCACAATATGGCGGGTATCTTTCGGACGATCTATGACTGGCTCCTGAGGATGTTCTGGTAAGTGGGCCGCGGTTTCAAAAAGTATTCGCCCTGTCGGCGATAGCTCTCCCGGCCCGGTCCCCGCAAAGACATTGAATGGTTCGGCTTGCTAAGAGGGGTAAATGTATGTTGCGAATGTAGGGCGACGGAGATGGATGTCACGATGATCGGACTGCAGAATGCGGGGAAATCGTCGCTGTTGCGGGTGCTTGCGGTATGCTTTATTTCACTCTTAAGCGACCAGACAGTTTCCTTCTCTTCTATTCGTCAATGCTAATGCGGAGTGTTCGAGTACGATAGGGAGGAGAGTTCACTGTAGAGTAAGTCTGGAGCGCGTAGGACCTGGCCTGGCCACAACTGGGCTGTCCTTGTCTTGGGTTGCTAAACCTCGCCTTTACAGCTCGATTCCAACGATCGGATTCAACACGAAACGGGTCCAGAAAGGCCATGTGACTCTAAAGTGGTCAGTGTCCGAGAGTACTCTGGGTGTCGCATTCATCCAGCTAAATATTGACACAGTTGGGATCTCGGAGGCCAGCCGCGGTTTCGACCAATGTGGGAGCGATACTGCCGAGGGGTTAATGCGATTGTGTAAGTATCAAGGTTCGTTCGTTGACCCCAAGCCAGCCATGATTAACTCTTGATGCAGGTATATAGTGGATGCGGCAGATCGTGCCGCCCTGCCCGTCGCAACAGAGGAGCTCCACGAGCTGATGGAAAAACCTTCGCTTGACGGCATTCCTCTGTTGGTTTTGGGAAACAAGTCCGACCTTCCGGACAAACTGTCGGTTGACGAACTCATAGACGCAATGGATCTCAAGTCCATCACGCGCCGTGAGGTGAGCTGCTATGGAATCAGTGCCAAGGAGGAGACAAACCTCGACGCCGTCTTGCACTGGTTGATCGCCAGAGCAAGCAGATGAGATATATGCGGGATAAAGCCTGCAGTGACGGCCTAACAACACAGACTCTCGTTATCATCTTTCGCCTTATCCTCGTCTTCAACCCAAACACTTGTAGATTCTCATAATATCGGCTCGCGCCTCAGTTGTAATGACCGTGATGATGTGATCCAGGCACATGAATGGAGCGATTGACCTTTTTCTTTGCGCGGTTTTGGAGTCCTTTGCGACAAGTATGTTCTCACCTATTGTCAAATGATAACAAGCCATTTTTTGTATCATCACCAAGGATATCTGTTCTGTCTAGCTGGGCGGGGGGGCATCGGATCAGCTGACAATAAGCTAGCCCTCTACTGCGATCTTGATTTGATTCCATCAAGAAGAACCTAATCAAAGCAGTAAAGGTCCAGAGAATGCCTGTAAGAGAGGATATAGCTGCACTGCGAAAGCGCAAAATCAAGTATCCCGAACGGCCAGCGCTACTCGGCAGTTTTCTGAGAGCGTAGGCGACCTCGCTAGGAGAAATTTAAAGACGCGTTGAGATAACGACACCCAGCCAACTTATTTATGGCTGTCACTGAAGAGGTCCAACAGTGGCCACTGACCACACACACACCAACTGATGCGTTGGCATTGCAGATGGGAAGACGGGAACTAAACAAGCCCTGCCGTGGGCTTCCAGCGAATCCAGCCCCGCCAACCACAAGCTCGCGAGACAGGCGTTGCCATCGTATCTTGGTCCTTCCCTGTCAAAAGGTAGATGGGGGATTATGGTTGGCGGAACAAGGCATCAAATCGCGAGTTAGATGTTGTAGGTTTTTGACGAGAGTCTCTAGTTGTAAACCGTGCGCTTTACAGGTTTTGTTGCGTCCTTTGTTCAAGAAAGGTAGAGTTATTTAGTAGTTCACTGAGTTGACCACTCTTGAACTGTCCACTCATCGATGCTGACAGTATCCGTTTTAGAGTACGGAGTAGATAGTCCGGGTCTTATTTGATCGATAATCCAATGCGGACGCTCAAGGCCACCGGGGTACATCGATGTCCTATGAGTCGTTTTAACGATATTGACCCAAATTCAGAAGTAGTCTATACAGGACTGACAACTTCTGACTCTCTTCTTCTGCGGACCCATCTCATGTGACAGTCAGACTGAAGTCGGGAACTTTTTAACGCCGGTTGGTTGACGGGTATATGCAGTCACAGAGGACGCAGAGAGCAAGTGGCAAACAAGAAGGACAATTGGAGGCAGATGGATTGTGAAGCCATAGAAAAGTGGTAATTTGTGGATATTCTAGAAGCTCCGAGGGACAACTACTGGAAGACTGTTTGATGCTTATTATTATTTCTTAGGGCTCGGCGCTCATTATGGCGGTCCTCATATGTAGCTACCTGCCTTATCCTCTGTTATGTGCACCTCTCTACAAGTTCAGTGATTGTTAGAAGTCTGACAAGCAGCCAATAATCTACAAAGTCAATTTGGGCTACTCTTTGTCTGCGCCTCCTCGTCCAAGACAACGATCTCGTGACTATCCATCCTCTAAATGAATTATACTCGTATGGCTAGGGTGCCTCTAGCTTAGAGTAGTAATATAATCAACGCCAAGTCACCCCAGCCATCGAGGAGTCACTTGGTACCTAGGTACCTCTGGATTTGTCTCAGGCTCTCAGCCAGGGCACAGCCACAGCCTTAACACCCAATCCGATCGGCGGAGCGTCCCCATAATTACCCGGGCCATTCGCCCATTCTCCATCGCCCACTCTTTTTGTTGCTGCCTTCAGCTCTCTAAAAACTTCACGCAGTACCTGCTACCAGACTGTCGTCTTCAATCTCTCCTCCTCTCCTCCCTTACATACCTTCTTGTCACTCCCATCAAGCATATTTGACTCGCATTCTTCCTTGTACGACCGTCTACCGCCAGTATCTGACGGTTGCAGGAGTTCTCCGTCCACCGCCTGATCTACGTCATCCACACCAGGCCGTGAATCGAAGAGGTTCTCCAACCACCATGGGGATCCTCTATCAGCGAGAAACATGGTGAGTATTTATTCCATCGAGGCCTGTGACATTCAAGTCGAGTGAGTGACTAACTGCCTTTTAGTTATTACGATAGTTGGACTGGTAGATGCAACGACAGCGCCTGGTATAGCTGGGGCCGCTGGGTTGCCTTTGCTGTGATCGTCGGCGCAGCCTTCATAATCTTCTTCCTTCTTGCGTATGTCACCGTCTTCTCTCTCCCTAGCGTCATGAATATCAGCTAATTGCTTCTGATAGATGTTATAACGCTCGTCGTCGTCGCCATCGCGGTCTCCGGCCTCATCCCGGGACCGCTTGGCTTGCACCTCCTCCAGGCCCTCCTCCGCCAAATCAGCCATATTACGGAGATCCCTACTATCAACATCAGCCGCCACCGCAGTATACACCTCAACCGCAGACACATGGTTACTTTGGTGGACAACAAACGGGCATCGAGCTGCAGTCACCACCGCACGCTTATAACGCCGGAGGTGACCGAGTATACCAGCCTCCGCCAGGGCCGCCACCTCAGAACGGACCGAAGGTGTAGGTTGCTGCGGAATGCGTGCACTGGTACTAGGAGCATTGGTGTCTGCTAGATCTTGAGTGATTCTTTGGTCAGGGAGCACTGTTGTTCGTTTCGGCGTTTTCGGCAGTGTTGGGATACCTTGTCTCTCGTTCCGCTCTTTCCTTCATAATTGGCGAGGTCTGCAGTTGTGAAGGACTTTATGATGTTACCATGAGTCTCTATATTTCGTCTCTACATCGATTCTTAATTCCATGACCTAAAGGGAAAATCTCGCGCTCGTGACTTTCAGGGCTTACTTCATGGGAGCTTTCAGTATCCATCATACCCGTCCTAGGAAATTCATGTGCTATAATTTATTTAATCAGAGATATTTATGCGATACAGAATGTCCTCTTCCCTGTTTGCATGAAGTCAAGTGCTTCCGTTATATATTCTGTTGCCACGTCCAGCCTTCCTCGGAGGAGCAGTACTTCATCCAGATCGTACTATTTACCACCATACTTGGCATTCCATTCCCTTGCGCACAAAGTAGGATGCTAATACCTATCTATTCTCCATCGGAAATATCCAGAACAACGTAAATCATGCTCTTCGTAGACTTGACTTCGTATAGAAGATCCTCCATTTCGAAGCCTCTGTGGATCACAACTACCAATTATATTGAAATCCACAGCCGAATGAAATGAGCGATCGACAAATTTGCAAGGGCAAACACCCGGTGGAGAGTACCATTACTTTATCAGTTATCGATCAACCATGTGCCTGCAAACATTTGCCGACCCTCGTAAGTAGAAGTTCTTGGCTGGTGCGAACCGTGCGATGGGAGATTAATCCTCCCGTTGGTAAACCTTTGGTTAACATTATTTAGCCCATTCCAACCGACTGAACCAACCATTCACGGCACCTGTCAGCATTTTTCCCGTCTGCTGCGATAGGCGGTCCGTGTATGGAGTACGGGTACCTACCTCTTTCTACAGGTATGATTTATTGCTGATCCCCGCGTGATAATCATGCCTATCGTTATCCCTCTGCCTCCTCTTTTCCAACCTTCCTTTTTCCCAAGTCAATGCTTTTTTTCTTCTTCCCTCTAGATCTTCTTTTTTTTTTTTTTAAAAAAAACTTATGACTCCTTCGGTTCTGCTGTTTTCTTTTCATTCGCCTCTTCACCTTCTTACTTTCTTTTAAAAATACGACCACTTGGAGGGGTTACTTGCACTCGGCTGTCGGATAAGATACTTGGAGGCGGGTGTGCATCAAGTCTGAGACGCATCTCGTCAGCAACTCGACTCGCCTTACTTTCATCTTCGATCCTTCTTATCCTATCCATTCATTCTCTACGTTTCAAAGGCTTGTGTATATACTCTTGTTCGAGTATCAACCTCTCTAAGATCCAATTCCAACGCTCTTTCGGCAGTCGAGATTACTTGCTGCCTACTTGCTCTAACCACCACAGACCGGCGAATTGCCCTGACGCCGGATGACATGCGATCTTCTGAGATCTTACTTGACTGAAACTATTCTATCGCCGGATTCTTGCTGTAGATCGAGTTTCCAGCGATCTATGACAGCCTCGTACGACCTAAATCACCTCTTTCCCCGTCCGCTTATCTCGCCCTGGCATTGTCGCATTGGATTGCACTAAATCGCCAGGCAACCAGTAGTGCAGCGTCAGAAGGGAACACCTGAATTTTTGTGATCTGTGGAAGAACCTATCTGCCAGGGGCAACAGAGGATAGATAATCCTCTTAAACCTGCGTCATGAGTCCAGTCGATCGCCCCTCGCTCTCACTATGGGCACGGGACGTAGTCGGCGACCTCAAGTCTGCGCCGGATACATTCTCGAGTTGGGACAAGTGCATGGCAAAAACTTATTGCAAGTACGTTGCGCGGTTTCTGGTCCCATCTAGTTCGATGTGCTGACTGAGCTTAAATCAGATGGCCCGTCATCGTTGGTATCATTATCGGCGCAGTCATCATCATCTCTGTGATTGCGTGCGTGATTAATTGTCTATGCTGCGGTATCCAGTGTTGCACGGGCTGTTGCCGGTGCTGCTCGTGTTGCTGCCCGTCCCCTCGCAACAAAGCTCCAAGAGCGAAGTATCTTGATGACCCGGGCTATCATCAGCCGCCTCCGATGCCGGCAAACGATGGTTATCGTGCTCCTCCAGGTCCTCCGGTTTACCGTGGAGCCCAGGTTGCGCGGTTCGAGTCGCCAACCAGCCCTGCACCTGCCAAGGTGAATGAGGATGCGCTGCCTGCGATGCCGAGTTGGAATGATGCTGTCACCAGAAGAGTGGAGGATAACAGTCATCAGGATACGATGGAGATGGAGCCCTTGAATCCCGCGCACCAGGACTATCAGCGAGTGCAGTCACCTGGGAGGTTCAATAGCCCTGGGCAAATGGGCGTCCCTCCCATTAGAACGCAGACTTCTTCTCCCGGCTATTTTCACGCGTCTTCGCCCTACGATGACGAGCGCCAGTATAACCATGATTCCTCTGGGCCCTATAATCAGGGCACAATCTCCCCTTATGATCGCTCATATCATGACTATTCTCCACAGAGCTTTTCGCAACCTATGCCCAGAAACCCGGCTCCTTACAGCTCGCAAACGCAGTACTCAAACATGCCTACAGCACTGTCACCTTCCGCTGAGATGCCCCGTCATCTGCCCTACCGCCAACCCTCCCCAGGCATGTCAAGCATGCCGCCATCATACAGAGGAATGTCCCCGAACCCTCCTACATCTCCACCTCCACCATTCTCGGCGACGAATCCTGTTCCTCTCGAAGTGAGCGACCCGGGCCGGCCCCCGAGTATCCTACAAAGCGGGCGAAAGCCCGCACCTAACTCATATCGGGATGTTTAGCATATCAACTGAGCCACGCAGGGACCCTTGAATAAGTCCTGTCTCCTTTTGTATTTTCTCCAAAAGCTTGTGACCCCATTTCGGATATATGTGATGTGTATGATCATTCTGGGTTAAAAGCCTACGGCCTTGCTCGTTTATGCTTGCCAGCCCATACTCTCAAGGAGGGGTTTTTTTTTTTTTTTTTTTTTTTTTTTTACTTACTTTTCGGTCTTATGGGAATCACGGCCGCCTGCTACATGACGGAGCGTTCGCCTCGGATTATCCCTTCTGCTTCTCACGATTACTCCTGGACCACATGTGAATGACTGTCTTGGGCCTGGGTTTTGATGTCTTCTTCTTTGATGTATACCATTCTATTCATGGTTGATTACCAGTTGATACGGATCGCTGTTAGGTTAGGTAGATGGAAAATTATCTGACCTAGTCAAAAACAAATATAAAACTTGACACAGTAGTAAATACGTCTTTCGAGATATACAGACCCCAAAACAAGGCCCCAATTAATGTGACCCCGAATTGAGGGATGTCACCATCAGTAATTACTTTTCTCCATGGGGTATCTTCTACTCAGACAACCCGCTAGCAAAGTCTATGGGCGCAAAGGACAACCGCCAACCCAGTAAAAGACCAACGCCCGTCAGTGACTCACTCCTGCAACGAGAAATCAAACTCCTTGAATGCCTCCTTGAACGCAGCAGCATCCGCCTCCTCCTCTTCCTGCGGCTGCACGCCATCCTTCCAATTCATCCGGTTCTCCAACTCCATCAGTTTGGCCATCACGCGCCGCCCGAACTGAATATCGAAACGGAATTCCGGCCCGAGGGGGAGGAGGAGCGTCGTCTCCGTTCCTTTGGCGGTGGTGGTGGTGCCGTCCGATCCGTCGGGGTTCTCAGTTTCCGCCGCGGAGGCGGACGGGGGCTCCCAGATCCAGAGGCGGAAGAAATCGCCCGGTTCGCTGCTGGGGTCGGCGGTTGCGGAGGGACGCTCGAATTTGGGGTAGTTGAGGTTCTCGGCCTCGACTCTAAAGGCGGCGTCGACGAGGCCGCGTTTGATTAGGTCGGCGGGGACGGGCAGGAATTGCCAATGGATGTGGATGCCGGACCCGCGGCTGACTTCCCAGGTGACGGCGCCGAGGCCGCCGTTGCTGCGCTGCTGGAGCATAGCGTGCAGGGCGGAGCGGTAGCGCTGCATTTCGGCGTAGGTTGACTGGCGGGCTGTCTGGTCGGTGATGCTGGAGAGGGTGGGGGTGTGGGTGAAGGGGATGATGAGGATGTGGCCCGGGAAGTTGAGGGAGGGGAAGGTTTTGGCGGTGGAGAGGGGTCCTTTGGCGGTTGTGAGGTAGCTTTCGTTGCCGATGGAGGTGATGAGATGGGTTGCGATGTTGGGGTTGGAGAGGCAGAAGAAGCATTGCTCCGGCCCTGGCGGAGGGGCTCGGGCGCGCTTGCGCGGCCGGCTGTGATCTTCTTCGGTGCCGGCGAAGCGGTGGTAGGATTCTCGCTGAGATGGAAGGACTTTTCGCTTCACTTGGATGGGAGCCAGAGGGGTTGCAGTAGCGCCGACGGGAATGGTAAGGGGTGCAGGGGCCTTGGGATCCAGAGTGAAGGCGTACATCCATTTTTGCTTGGATGTTTTGCTGTAGGATGCCAGGCTGATGAAGCGGGTGAGGAGTTTGGCGTCCGGGTTATCCTCTGATGGCATGTGGAAGAATGGCTCGCGCTCGTAGAAGAATCCATCAGACGAGGAAAGATGGTATCGAGGTTTCAAGGTAGAGCAGAGGTCCGCGATGCATTGCACCTCCTCGGGCACCTTGGCACCCTCCGGTAACGGCGCACCGGACCCGGTTCGGATGCCCTTGGGCCATTGGTGAGTGATCAGGATGTCCGCACTGTGGGCTCCATAGAGTGCCCGGGCGTCAGATTCTGTATAGCCGGGATGGAACTTGTTGGTTGCGTTGCTGTCTGTCTCGAGGTTACCACCAAGGGCAACAAGACGGATGCCTTCCGCGGTCTTAAGAGTACCGCGTTTGCCCAGGAAGTACAGATTCGGGCAAACTTCGTCGTTCGCCTCGATTCTTTCCACTATCCTGGTGGGAAGGGGTCGGTTGCCTAACCCAAAGTAAGTTGGCAGGGGTACGTTGATGTTCCCCTGCAACAGGGCAGTGATCTCATCCAGTTCATGCTCCGTCGAGCAATCTCCGAAGAGGTCCCCAACAATGATCGCGATTGAGAAGTTCTGCTTGACGTGTAACTTGGCGAGCTTGGTGAACACTTCGCGCAGCTCACAGTTCACACTCCCAATCACAACACTAGATCTCCGTTAGCAAACCGAGTACCAATTGCAGAAAGAATAACTTACATTTTCGAAGCCATTCTTCAATTAAGTATACTCTGAACCCTATGATGCAACAGCTAATATCAACATAGTTGAAGAAAGATTGTTTCTCTGAGAAAAGCAGAAATCTTTATCTCCTTTGACACTGCTGGAGTAGCGGTAAATAGGCCAATCTACTTATGCTGCTGCAAAAGAGAAAATCCTTGTTGTAATTGAATACTTGACATCAACAGCAGCGAAGACATCGACATCACCATTTTTGGCTCGAAGGCGGATCCTAAAGAAGCTTAGAGCTTTAGACTCGCTGCTCTCACGTGTTATTTGTACTATTCCAGACTAGGTTAGAGCCAATCCGGCCTAAGGCCGACGCTAATCTCCGCACCGGAACAATTCTGCTGCGGCCGCCGATGAACTTTTTTTCCCTTGTATTGACAAGCACTACGAAAGCGTTTCTCGACAGAAACACTGCAACGATTTTATCGGCGTTGCTCTCCCTGTCGCCGTCAATCTTCAAGATGGTGGCAACATCATCAACTTCACGGACAGCGTCCGTGAAGCGTGTGAAGAAAGGAACAGAGACAACGAAGTCGCATCGGTTCGAACCGTTCTCTCAGCGTGTCGCGAAATTGAAGATCGACCCGATTCATCGAGTGCGCCGTCCGAGCTTTGGCGAAGAAGGAGAAGGAGATGGAGATGAGACGTCTTCGTATTTTCGGTCGGCGTTTGACCACTGGATTGAGCTGAACCTCTCGGACAATTTTTCGCAATTCGCACGAAAAGTCAACCCGCTATGTGAAAGTCTTGCCCAGATTTTATACCACGAGGACAAGATTATGGGATTACTGGTGGAATATATTGAGAAGAGGGACCAGCTTTCTATTGAACCGCTGCTAACACTGCTTGCTCAATTTGCGAGAGATCTGGGGGTCCGCTTTGAGAAACACTTTGCTACCGCCGTAACTCTCGTGGCGTCCGTCGCAGCCACTCATCCTGATGTCGAGGTTGTCGAATGGAGCTTTACATGCCTGGCATGGATCTTTAAGTTTCTTTCTCGTCTGCTTGTCCCAGATTTGAGACAGCTTCTGGGCATCATGACACCCTACCTCGGAAAAGAACGCCAGAAGCCATTCGTCGCTAGATTTGCCGCCGAGTCAATGTCATTCCTCATTCGAAAGGCCGGACTCGTATACTACAAAAATAAGGCTCCATTACAGCATGCAGTTTCATTCTTGCTTGACGACTTGCACCAGGCGGCTGCGGATTCGAAGGATGTGGAGACGTACAAGGAAGGGCTGATGGCTATGTTCTCGGATGCGGTCAAGGGTGTCAAAGGCGGGCTACACTCGAACGCAACCGATATTCTCAACTGTCTCCTTGATAATGCTCCGACCGGCAATGAATTGCGCAGCAGCTTAGCAGTCGAGGTTGTAAGCGGGGTACTTATTAACGTCAATCACAATACGACTGCCGACACATACGAACCAATCGTCGAGACGATCAATTCCTATATCGAAGCCAATCGCAAGAAGTCCGACAAACAACACGCAAACTTGTACTGCCGTTTGATGTTCATCTGTGTTTGTACCCGCAAAGGGTCACGTATAAAGAACTGGAAGCCCGTTCACCAGACTCTGTTGCTCTTGCTTCAGAAGGCCTCGGCTGCGCCTGGCGCGTATGCCGATTCGATCCCTCAACTTCTGACAACCGTGGCATACGCACTCCAGGTGTCTCCTATGGACGAGATGTTACCGTTCATGCGCCCGCTCATGGATGCTGTCGCAAAGGAACAGCTCTCGGCTTATTTTCTTTCGTTCTGTGCTACGTTTTCGGAATGGGGCGCGGAGAGATTCCATAGCGTTGTTCTTCCTTACTTTCAGAAGTAAGTCAGACTGCATATGTGCTGATGTTTCTACCTACTAACACCCAAGCCTTAGGTTCGTCAATTCCTCATGGCAAGAGCATGAATACGAGTTATGTTTGACTTTGCTCCGGTTGAACCAGGCAGGTTGTATCACTTCGGAAGTCTCTAAACCTGGCTATGTCACCTGCCCAACTCCCTGGAAGGCCCGTATCAAGGACATGCTGGGCAGCCATGGGCCCAGTGCCACTGAAGTGGCTCTTCTCAATGCATATTCGAAGCTTCCCAGCGCCATATCTCTGACCACGGAACCCTCTCTTCTACCCGATATGACTCGCAGTCTTCATGATCATTTATCCCGCGTCTTGAACGAGAGTGAACTTGATGTATCCACCTCCACAAAATTCTTCCTTGGCCAAGGTTTTAAGTCCTATGTGAATTTGGCTGCTTCTAATGAAGGTGTCGATTCGGCCCTTTGGAGTGAAATCGGCTCTGCTGCTGCAAAATACTCGAGGGTTCAACCGTTCCTCGAAGCGATCTTGGCTTATGTGTCGAGTTGCTCCACGAAGCTGGATTTCGGACAACCCGCGCTGGAAGATTTCGCAAACGTTTTAATTACCAACCTCGCGGGCCCTTCCCAAGAAGTTAGATTGTTGTCGTTGAAAATCCTGCGAGAGTTGGTACAAGCTTCAGGAGAAGATCCTGCGCCCATTTCTTTGGCCATAGAAGTTGAAGATAGCCCGCTTAATCTGCAGACTGCACGAGTACTGTCGATGCATGTCCGCAAGCTTGCCATCCTCTACCCGCAAGTGGCTTCTCAGCGATGGATGGCCAGGTTGATCCCCAATTTCTGCTTTGGTCTATTCTCAAAGAAATTGGCACCGCTGTGGGAGGATTCGGCTGCTGCGCTAAAGTCGATCAGCGAGCATTCAGCAGGCGAAAACATCGTTTCGGACCTGGCATTTCAGTGGCTTCAGGAGCGCGGCTCGACCGATACCGCGGATAAAGCGGACGACGAGGCCGAATACCATACAACTGGAAATTTTAAATGCTTCAATGCGGCTAATATTGAAGATCGTCTTGCTTCTCATTTCAATGCTGCGGTGCCGCCCAGTTCAAAGCTATTGGAAGGGTTCGAGAGAGATCATGAGCTCTCTGATGTCGTTCCTGTGGCCCCTCGAACCCATGCTCTGCGTGTCCTTAATGCAGCACCTGCTCTCGCCGAGAAGAAATCGCGCCTGATTGTCCCCCTGTTCCTTGCGTGGGCATTACGCGATGACGATGATGCCGAAAGCGCCGACGATTCATACATTCCTTGGGGATTCCATGACCGGTTGTCGTTCCTTGGGCTGCTCGGAAAGTTTGCCAATCCTCGGGTGCTGTTCAAGGCATCAGAGGTCCATGACGCCCTTCTTGGACTGCTCTGCCATGGTAATTCAGAGATTCAAAAGTCCGCGCTCAAGGCTCTATTTACCTGGAAATCACCGAACATTATGCCGTACCAAGAAAATCTGTTGAACATTCTGGACGAGTCACGCTTCAAAGACGAGCTTTCTGTTTTCGTACATGTTGGTGGTGACGACAGCTTGATTGAAGAAGCCCATAGAGGTGAACTTCTTCCGGTCCTCTTACGCCTCTTGTATGGACGAATGATTTCGAAAGCTAGTGCAAGTGGCCAAGCTGGCCAAGTTGGACGCAGAAAGGCGATTTTGCGGACGTTGTCACAGCTCCCCGATAGCGAATTCGAAATTTTCATACGGGTATCGTTTGGTCCTCTTGGAGATGTCTCCTTGTTACAAGAGGGGCAAGTCAACCAAGAAGCATTTGCTCGAGACCTGGTTAGCCCCAGGAGGCATATGGGACTGCTAAGGATGATCGAAACAGTGTTCGACACGCTGCAAAGCCGAATGGCTCTATATGCCCAGCGATCCATGGACGCGGTCCTATACTGTTTGGTCAGAGCCTGTCGAGAGCTAGAGAAAGACCACTCCGATATCGCTGCGGATTCTCCTGAAGGAAGACTGTTGACCGTGTTCCGCAACATCCGGCATACTTGTATCCGTTGCCTTGAGCTGATCTTCGCCGTCTCTCTGGACAAAGACTGGTCTGCGTACATTCGTCTCATCTTCGACGAAGTGATCAACCCTCGTCTTCAAAATTTCGCGATCGAGACGGCTCAAGGAGTTTCGGGTCTACTGAGGCTGTTCCATACCTGGGCCTCCGCCCCCAGGTCCTCTTTCTATCTTGTGCGCCACAACAATGCCGTCCTCACCAGAGTCGTCGACTGTCTCAGCGTGGAATCTGCTCGCGACGAGGTCAAGGTGTACGTGATGGACGAGATTCTGGTCCCTCTTATCAGACTCGCTAGTGGAAAAGAGCTGGAAGAGAAAGAAGAAATGAGCGACTTCTCGGCAGATGAGATTCGATCCGAAGTCTTGTCACCTTATATCGAGCATACACTCTCTCACCTTGGCCGCCTCCTGAAACGTGGACCTTCCCGTACGGTCTTGATATCTGGGGTACAGACCATCTCTCTCCTGGCACCATGTGTCGAATCGTTCCAGGAAACCACGGAACTGGTGAGCATCACGACATATCTCCTGCGTCAACCAGCGGATAGAGTGTCTCCCAAAACCAAGTCTGGTCTCCTGCGCATCCTCGAACACTTCCTGCCTCTCTTCAACCCTGAGGAAGATCCAAAGTTATTTCAAGAGGTGTTTGACGCAGTTTCGTCCATGTTTGATTACTTCAGAGATGATGCGAACCGAGAGGTGTTGTCCAGGGTTTTCGCGGCTTTTGTGAAACACGATACTGCTCTAGATAAAGTGGCCGAGCTCTGTGCGGACCTGAACTCGATCTCTAGAAAGAAACTGGAAGTTGACTACGAGCGTCGTCTCCAAGCCTTCGCACAAATCAATGATAGTCTTTGGGAGACCCTGGATGCGAAACAGTGGCGTCCCCTCCTCTATAACATGTTATTCCATGTGAAGGATGAAGATGAACTTGCTATCAGGTCAAGTGCTTCCTTTGGACTGAAGCGGTTCATTGAGAGAGCGACCAAGGAAGAGGGGGCCGGCGCTGATGAGTTTGAACCCCTCGTCAAAGAAGTTCTATTCCCAGCTTTGCAGAGCGGAATCCGACAGAAATCAGAGCTGGTTCGGACCGAATTCGTGTCTACTCTTGGCTACTTTGTCAAAATGAATCCCACCAGGCCAAATGTGCAAGATATGCATGGGCTTCTCGTTGGTGACGACGAGGAGGCGTCGTTCTTTACGAATATTCTCCACATACAACAGCATCGCCGTCTTCGAGCTCTCCGCCGTCTTGCTGGCGAAGCAGCGAAGGGTAGTCTCCAGGCTTCGAATATCAGCACGATTTTCATTCCACTCAATGAACACTTTGTTTTCGACCAGGAAGTCGATGAAGGTGGTCACAATTTGATTGCGGAAGCCGTTGCCACAATCGGAGCCCTTGCAGAATGGTTGGACTGGAACCAATTCAGAGCCATCTTTCGGAGATACCGTGGGTACATGCAGAGCAAGTCTGAGATGGAAAAGAACATTTTGAGGCTTCTAGGGAGAATGGCGGATGCCTTAAGCAACGCAATGAGCCAAAAGACAGTGGTTCAGAAGACCGGCGACGACAGCATGGAAGGCATTGAGGTCTCCGCGCCCTCCAAGTGCAACCTTGCTCGGACTATGCCGTCGCCTGCTAAGGTCGCTACAGAACTGACCACAAATTTCATTCCTTTCCTGACTGACTTCATCCACCACAAAGATGAGGCTCAGATGAGCTTGCGTCTACCAGCTGCGATCACTACAATCAAGCTTCTGAAGCTGTTACCCGAGCGGGATATGGCAATTCGTCTGCCTCCTGTTCTTTTGGATGTATGCAGCATTCTCAAAAGCCGATCTCAAGACGCGCGAGACACCGCTAGAAAGACACTTAATGAGATTGCCCTTCTGCTGGGTCCTAACTATTTCGGATACATTCTTAGGGAACTTCGCAGCACGCTCACGAAGGGTTATCAACTTCACGTTCTTTCCTTTACAGTTCACTCGATGCTCGTGGCGACGACTGATGATTTCCAGCAAGGAGACTTGGATTACTGCCTAGCGGATCTCAGTGCCGTAGTGATGGATGACACCTTTGGGGTGGTTGGCCAGGAGAAAGATGCGGAGGATTATGTGAGCAAGATGAAGGAAGTCAAGAGCAGTAAGAGTTATGATTCGATGGAACTGCTGGCGAAGAATGCGACTGTCCGAAATCTTGCGAATCTGCTGCGGCCATTGGAGTCCTTGTTGCGTGAGAAGCTAAACTCTAGTATGGTCAAAAAACTCGACGAACTCTTGCGGAGAATTGGAGTGGGTTTGTTAAGGAACCCAGGCGCTGAAAGCCGTGACATCCTCGTATTCTGCTATGAAGTCATCAAGGAGACATATCGCGATCCGGCGGAAGTTCAGAAAGAGCCCTCCGTTTCGTTTCGTGAACAACGTTATTTGGTGAACCTCAAAGGCGCAAAGAGAGGCGACAAACGTGGGACGACCTCTTCTCATATCTACAAGCTGACTCGGTTTTCGCTCGATGTGTTGCGCTCAGTACTCAACAAATATGACTCCCTGCTCACCCCTACCAACCTGGCTGGCTTCATCCCCATCATCGGCGATTCGTTAATACAGGCCCACGAGGAAGTGAAGATCGCGGCTGTTCGCCTGTTGTCGACTATCATCAAGCTTCCTCTTGCAGATATTGATGACAATGCTCACGTCTATTTCACCGAAGCAGTCAAGATCATCAAGGAGGCACCAAGTACCAACACCGAGGCTGCACAGGCGTCCTTGAAGTTAGTGTCGGCTATGCTGCGAGAGAGGAAGAGCGCTAAACTCAGAGATGGGCACCTGGCGTACCTCCTCCAACGTCTGGTCTCCGACATCGAAGAGCCAGACCGCCAGGGCGTGACGTTCAACTTCATTCGCGCGGTCATGGCCAGGAAGTTTGTGGTACCCGAAATCTATGAGTTGATGGACCACATTGGAGCCATGATGGTCACGAACCAAACTCGTTCGGCTCGTGATCTGGCACGCGGCACCTATATTCACTTCTTGATTGAGTATCCTCAAGCCAAGAATCGATGGGCGAAGCAACTGAGTTTCCTGGCTAAGAACTTGGACTACAAGCACCAAGAAGGTCGTCAATCTGTGATGGAAGCTGTACACATGCTCTTGGCCAAGACAGGAACCGAATTGGCTCAAGACATCGTGGGTACATTTTTCTTGCCGGTGGTCATGGCCATGGCGAATGACGATGCACCTGAGTGCAGAGAAATGGCAGGTGCGCTACTTGGCGAGCTCTTTAGTAGAGCGGACAGGGAACAAATGAAGTCCATGCTCACACCCATCCGGTCTTGGCTCGAGCAAACCGAAAACCCTCTTCTGACCAGTACTGGGTTACAAGCAATGAGGGTCTACTTCGAGGTTGAGGAGACAGAGAAGGACAAAGAAGCCCGTTTTGTCATGGGAATCCTCCCCGAGATCATGCAGCCAATTCTTCAGAGCGACGAGACTGAACATTGGGAAGTGCTTTACTTCGCCTTGCAGCTCCTTACTAAGCTTTGCAAGGCCGTCCCTGCTGTGGCTCTAGCCAAAGAGCGCGGTCCGATCTGGGCTGCTGTTCGAGAGTGCCTGTTTTACCCTCATGCTTGGGTCAAGACTTGCGCCTCTAACCTTGTCGGTACATGGTTTGCAGATCTAGGCAGGACTAATGCTGCGAATGGCTATGGGTCGATTCCATTGGTTGGCTCTACAGGTCTGGCGCTCGACAAGGACGCCATGCTACAGTTGATCCGCGCCTGTCTCCGCTGTCTCCGCACTCCTGGTATAAGTGAAGAACTTGCTATGCAAACCGTCCGCAACGTTATCTTCCTTGGCCGGTGTTGCGCACAGAACGGTCTTGTGTTCCCCACCAGTGGGTCTAAAGATGCTGAATTGAGCGAAAGCGACAGTGAAGACGAAGACGAAGGCGACGAAGAAAACGTTAACGGGCACACGGAGCGCTTTGACAAGCCTGCCATCCAGTACATTTTCCAGCAGATCTCCTCAATTCTACGCAGAGAACTCCTCACGACTAAGGCACATTCACTGATTCCCAAGAGCGCGTCCATTGGTCTCCTCGCTGCCCTTTGCCGCCATCTTGAAACCGATCAGATCCGGCCCTCGCTGCCCACGATCCTTCTTCCTCTTCAACACTTGACCGACCCGTCAATTCCCGCTCCTCGCTCGTCAGATGAACGCTTCCGCGAGTCATACAAGGCACTGGTCTCGAACTGCCATGAAGTCCTCGACCTGCTTCAGAAGAAACTGGGCACTACGGAGTACATCACCCAGATGGCGTCTGTCCAGGACTCCATCAAAGAGCGACGTGAGGGTCGTCGAATGAAGAGACGCATTGAGGCGGTAGCAGAACCCGAGAAGTACGAGCGGGACAAGAAGAGGCGAAACGACCGCAAGCGCGAGAAGCGCAAGGAAAAGGGAATGGAACAACGGGGAAAGAGACGCGGCTGGTAGATGCCGTTGTCTGGTTTGGATTTGTTTGTTCACTGGGATGTTGTTGCACTGGCTCGGCGTTGGGATATATAAAAAGTGTGATTGGATTATGAGATAGAGTACATATTGAGATATAATGTTGTCTATTGCAAGAGCTGGGAACAGTGTATATAAATGAATGATATCCTATGCAATTGTGTTCTAGACCCAGCAACCGCAATACTATGCCCATCTATTTATATCTTGTCGCGACACGGTTTGTGTCTTTGCCCATCCAGCTAAAATACCAAAGTCTTATCAAGGGTCATTAGTTGAATTTGAATGTACATTTATAGGAAGTGGAGAAGATATATACAAACAATGCTCAATGCATCTCTACCAAAGTCAACACCTTCTAACGCCTCTAGTTTCGCATTGAGCATGCCCCGAGCACTCTCGCCTATCAACGCAACGACTGAACGCCATCAGCCTGTGCTAAGTCTCGTAGGAATTCTTCTGTAAAAGACTGAATCCCGGAAAAGCTCGATAAATGAATCAAGGTGTCGGTCCCTGGTCCTGGTTCGCCTCTGAGCCTTCACCCGCTTCCTCGCGCTTCTTCACTGTCCCATCCTCCCAGAACTCCATATCTCCGTCCACATAACCACGAGTCAATCGCTTCCCCTCCCGCTGCAGGATGTCCTCGAGAGTGCTCTTCTTATCCATGAAGATATTGAGGTGATCGGCGATAACGTGGCGGTTGAGACAAGACGGGCAGCGAATCAAGACCGTTCCGCGGTGATACCCATGTTTGGACATACGGTGCGAAGATCGATGGCCACATGGTTTGCAGGTGAATGTAATCTGGTATGCGGGTTCTTGCTCGCGGCGTAACCTGTTCTGTTCTTCGTTGGCTGCGTCCTGAGCGGCGTTTGGGGTTTGATCGGTGAGGTTTGGCGAGGATGATGATGAGCTGGAGTTGTTTCGGACGGTGAGTTGGGGAAATGTAGTCCGGAGGAGCCTCGGTAGAGGGGTTGGTGAGGGTTGGGTAGTGTGAGAGAGAAGCTGAGAGAAGTGTCGCGATTTGGGTTGTGAGAGCGCTGTCCGCGGAAGTGCAGAGTTGAAGACACGGAGGCCGGATGATAGCATTCTTGCTGAGCGCATTATGAGTTATTGGATCTGAGGATATAGATGGAAGGATAGAGATGAGAGGCGGAGTAATGTTCGAGAATTGGCTCAGCGAGTGAATAGCCAGATCAAAAGATTATTTGCAAACTGAGGACTAAAAGTATGATCTCCGGCGGCGATGACGACGGTTTCTCCAAATTGCGCCGGACTTAGGTTCTTCCAGCTCTTTTCACTCCGCAGCAACTTTCAAGTCTGATCTTATACCATCAACACAATTCATTAATGATCGTATTGATGATGAAGAGAACGACTTGATATTGCAGATATTCATCATTAGAAGTTTCCCGCCCCTGCTCATTCTCGCCGCCCTTCTGGCACGACCTCACTCCTCATCGGGCATTCTACTACTCTGCCCCGCGGAAGTGCCCCAACTCTACAATCTGGTGGATGGCAAATTGCCAAAATCTCAAAGATGGCTATGAGGGCTAGGCACAAGATTCGTGCCCCACGGAGGGTATGTTCTTTGTCCTTTTCATGTTCTATTTGGGCGTCTTTATGCTACTGATCGTGTGTCGAATTGGCGACAGCAGTTGGGATGACGGAACCTCTTGACCTTTAAGACGAGCAATTAGCTAATGATTCACAAAGGGTCTGAGTGCGGCGAAGACTGACGATTTTGACACAATATGGGGGGTGCTGTCATCTTCTTTGAATGAAATACATACAAAGAATGCCTCCGCTCTTTCCTTCGAAGAGCTGTACCGGAACGCCTACAGAATCGTCTTGATGACTCGCGGTGATGATCTCTACGAACGAGTAAAGAAGCTGGAGGAAGAATGGCTGGGAAGCGAAGTGAAGAAAACAGTGACAGCAGCAATTTCGCCGACATTACTGCTGGCGCAGGAGCCTGCAGATATCCAAGACCAAGCCAGCGAGCGAAGAGAAGCAGGAGAGAAGTTCCTGACTGTGCTCAAGGGTGCATGGGAAGACCACCAACTATGCATGGGAATGATTACGGACGTTCTTATGTACATGGTTTGTCCATCAGTTCTCTGTGTTTGCTGGATCTCCTACCTAACATCTTCTTATCGTACAGGATCGAATCATCATGGCGGACTTTCGAAAGCCTTCAATATATGTTGCGTCGATGGCGTTATTTCGCGATCAAGTTCTGCGATCTCCCATCCAACCTGACACAAAAACCACAGTTGCCGATGTGCTTGAGACCACCGTGCTGTTCATGATTCAATTGGAACGATCTGGTCACGTCATTGACCGTCCCCTCATCCGGCATTGTATCTACATGCTTGAGGGTCTCTACGAAACCATCACAGAGGAGGAGTCATCAAAACTCTATCTTACCATGTTTGAACCCACTTTCCTCGAAACAAGCAAGGTTTTCTATCGAGCTGAAGGGCAGCGTCTGTTGGAAATGGCCGATGCAGCTTCCTTTTGTCGGATCGCCTCGAACCGAATTGCCGAAGAGAAAGAACGATGCCATTATACCCTCTCGCCCCTTACTGAGCCAAAAATCAAGAATGTTCTCGACCAAGAGTTAATTGCCAGGAACATCGAAGAGGTCATCAACCTTGAAGGCACGGGTGTCAGGAATTTGCTTGACAACGATCGGGTGGATATTTTGCGAGACATTTATGAACTTAGCGCTCGGGTCGACAACAAAAAGTCTCCTCTCACCACGGCCGTCCAGAAACGGATCAGTCAAATGGGTCGAGAGATCAATGCGTCGTCTATTGCATATGAGAAGTCGTCAATATCTGCTGGTTCGAAAGCAACGGAAAAGAGTTCCAGCGGCGAGAAGAAGCCCGCGGAAAAGGAAAAGCCTGTGAACCAGCAAACAGTGGCTGCTATCAAGTGGGTTGACGATATCCTAGCCCTCAAGAGGAAATTCGACAATATCTGGGAGAAGGCCTTCTTGTCGGACCAGGGCATGCAAAGTGCCATCACTACTAGCTTTTCGGACTTCATCAACTCGAATGCACGCAGTTCGGAGTTTCTTTCTCTCTTCTTCGACGAGAATTTGAAGAAAGGCATCAAAGGCAAGACCGAAAGTGAGGTGGATTCCCTGCTTGACAACGGCATCACTCTGCTGCGGTACATCAAGGACAAGGATTTGTTCGAGACTTACTACAAGAAACATCTTTCTCGCCGTCTCCTCATGAAGCGGTCCGCCAGCATGGATGCTGAACGGCAGATGATCTCGAAGATGAAGATGGAGGTTGGAAACCAGTTCACACAGCGCTTGGAGGCCATGTTCAAGGACATGACCATCTCGGAAGACTTGTCTGCCAGCTACAAAGAGCATATACGAAAGTCAGGGGACCCGGATCAGAAACGGGTTGATTTGGAAATCAACGTCCTCACCAGCACCATGTGGCCCATGGAGATCATGTCGAACCCCAAAGAAGGCGAAGTCCAGCTCCCATGTATCCTTCCGAAAGAGGTTGAGAGCGTTAAACAGAGCTTTGAGCAATTCTATCTCAACAAACACAACGGCCGCAAGCTATCATGGCAACCGAGCATGGGAACCGCTGATATCCGGGCGACGTTTCAACGATCGAGTGGGAAGGTCCAACGGCATGAACTCAATGTATCAACATACGCCATGATCATACTCCTCCTTTTCAATGACGTACCTACAGGCGAGTCACTCACGTTCGAGGAGATTCAGGAGCGGACGCGCATTCCACAGCACGACCTGATTCGCAACTTGCAATCACTGGCTGTCGCACCGAAAACGCGGGTTCTGAAGAAGGAACCCATGAGCAAGGATGTGAAGCCCACGGACAGGTTCTTTTTCAATAACGAATTCCAAAGCCAGTTCATGAAGGTCCGTATAGGGGTTGTTAGTGGTGGTGCCAACAAGGTCGAAAATCAGGACCAGCGAAAGGAAACGGAGAGCAAGATGAATGAGGAGCGAGGGGCCAGTATTGAGGCGGCAATTGTTCGAATCATGAAGTAAGTTTTCTCAAGTCTTTCAGTGGCAATGAAACTAATTGGCTTTTAGGCAACGCAAGACGCTGGTCCATTCGAGTCTTATGAGCGAGGTGCTTGGCCAGTTGTCTGCACGGTTCGTTCCCGACGTGAATATGGTCAAGAAACGGATTGAGAGTTTGATTGACCGTGAATATCTCGAGCGTGTGGCTGAGGACCCTCCGACCTACGGATACATTGCTTGATCACAGTCGCATCTGGACTCGTTCAGCTTTTACCTACGAGGACATATGGCCATACTCATACTGGTCTCTTTTGGCGAGCAATCCCCTCACGGTACTTTTGCATGGTATATTATTGAACTTAGCGGTGACTGGCGAAAGGGAGATCATGGTTCATTGATACAGCTTTTGCTCGCGTCTTAGCTCACGAATAAATGCATCTTTGCCCCTGCGAGTGATGATTACAATGGCCCTTTGGCATGTTGATAGCGATCTTGGGGGCTTATCTACAAGAGTAACTACCATACGCTAGAAGAATGATCACAATCATATCGAATGCGTGATTTGACTTCATATACAGCCTGTCTGGGTATGTATGTACCATCCGATAAAATCAACTCCTCAAAACGCCGGCAGATGCTATGTAGTGTAGTCTCCCCCCAAAATAAAATCAAATCAGAGAACCTCAACCTCCCCCCTCTCCCACGCCCCTTTGATCCCCTCCCACCTCACAACCCACACATCCCCCATCCGCATCGTCGTCCCAAACTGCTCCTCCTCAATCCCATCCCCCGGCGGAATAACAACCCTCACCTCCTCCACAAGACATCTCACCACAACCGCCTCCCGCATCTCCGGCCCCTGAACCATACTCGTCCCGCCCGCATTATCATCCAACCGCCTCAGCTGCGGCGGGAACGAGTTGAGAAACGACGCCCCGTAGTGCCCCGCCAGCAGCGTCTGATGCGCATGCAGGAAGGCAGCTTCCTGCACGGAGAGCGGGGCCGGGTCCGGGTTCTCGGTGGGGTCAGGTATGGAGTCCTCTGGTGTTTGTGTGTGGGATTGCTGCGAGGAGGGGGTGGGGGAGGCCCGGGGCGGCGCGACGAGGAGGAGGTAGTGCATGCTGTGTTTTGTGAGTTTTGCGAGGCGCTGGCGGAGGAATGAGCGGATGAGGAACTGGGTGCGAGCGAGGTCGGTCTGCAGGATTGAGAGTTTAAGGTTGAGGGTGGGGTTGTTGGTGCTTGTTGCTGTTGTGGTGTAGGGGTCTGAGGAAGAGGCGGCGAGGTCTTCGATTTTTTCGATCTGTAGGTTTGTCAGGACTCGTGTCTTTTTGTAAAAAGGTTGAAAATGCTGACCTGCTTCCTAACTCGCTCCATCATCCGTTCCATTAATGGTCCAGGCCATGGGAGGAGCTCCGAGACGGCTCGCTCAGCGACCCAGAGACGCGTCAGGAGCTGGTGGTCTAGGGCCGCGGATTCGGGCGAGGTGTCATGGCGGTCGACGGACGCGAGAATGTCATCGATGTCCATGACAGATGTCCTACAGCATTGAGCCTTGAGAGGGAGCACAATGGCTAGTGGATGTCACTGGGAAGAGAGAGCGGGGAGGGATTCGGAGATTGAAGACAAAGCGGAGCGGAGATTGATGCCTCAGGATTCTTCCTTTGTCCGATTCGAGTAAATCCAGGCATCCATGGGAGAGGATATTACGGACGTAAGATACATTCTACACTTGGTGAAAATATGTATTGTAAGATTTTTTCATTGATGCTCTTCCAACAAACGAAATCATAATCTTCAGCTTCTGAATTCTCTCCCAATTTTCTCTCCATTAGAAGTCGGATGGACCAACCGACCACGAGGCGTTTATATGTACAGTTGCAGTGACACTCCACGAAGAATTTTGCTGATTCAACACTCGTTAAGCTGTCATGCGCGCAAAATTATCGCCCTTCTGATCTGGCGAGCCGCGTAGTGATATGTACTTCGTACGGCGAGATTTTGGACTCACTCCTCAGGAATTGTACAGGAACGGGGGAGGAGGGATTAAACACTTGTAGGGGGTGTAGATGAGGAAACTCAAGCTCCGAGTAAGGAAATGCCATGATGGCGAGGTATCATAGTGGATGCAAGTGATTGCCGCGCAGATGCTGGTTTCAATGAGAAGAAAATAGTCGCAGGACACATAGGAAATATTGTAAGAGAGCGGCTGGTAAGGAGGAAAGGAGATCGAAATCGGCCGTAGATGAATCTGTCAAAGATACAATCTCGAGCTCGAGAAAATGCGTAGAGATGCAAGGTCAATGCTGATCGTGTCATCAAAGGTCGTGTGGGTCGGTATGTCGCAGCCGCCAGGGTTCGATATCGACGCCGCGGTCACACTCCCGGTGTGAGAGTCTGAAGGTGTGAAAAAAACGGAAAAGGAAATATCAAGCGAGTGGAAGGAGCTTGTAGTAGACGGTGAGAGGATGTCCTCTGCCGCAAGGCGCTGTAAAGTGTCATTTTCCCCAATGTCCAGCTGGGTCTGGTGGTCCAACGAGGATAACGGCTGCCTGAAGGGGTCTGGATAGAATTGGAAGGCGCAGGGAGAAGGAGAAAGCAAAAAGAGATCAGGCTCAAGAAAAAAAATTGGCAAAAGAACTTGCGCCGCGCTTGAATAGCATCAAATCATCAATCCATGCGCCGAGGGCAGCAAAAGAAGAAAGAGAAAAGAAAAAGCCAATCGGCTGGTCGTGGTAATCAGTACGACAGCATACGGCGGCCCGGACCGCGAGAGGAGGGCGTTCCCTCAAAAGGAGAGTCCAAGAAACGGGTACGTTCGCCTGAGTTATTACGGCACCTTCCAGTAGGGCTGTCTTCCATTTGAGGCGAATGTTGGCCAAAAGCGAATGTTTGTGCGCGATTCAATTTCGATCTCTGCTTGACCTTCCCGAGACCACGTTCGCAGGCAAATTCGTGCTCCTTTGCATTCATCTCCACGTAATTCTGGGGGAAGCATAGCGATCGATGCTCAGCAAAGAAGGCGCTGTAACCTCCGTCCAAAATGTACATATCCGGGTAAGTCAGCTGTGGATAGTGGTCCACATTAACAGCGCGGTCCCGGTGACGGATGTATTTGGCCATGATGGGTGCCCGATGTGCGGAGTATTCGCAGTGTAAAACCAATGCAGTCCGAGGCTTTGGGTCCGCAAAAAGCTGAGCGGCCAGGTACTCCTTGTCGTTGTAGTTGACAGCTCCGTTGATGTGGCCGCCCTCGTATTCATATTCAAACCGGCAATCGACAACCATAATGTGGTCGAATCGATCGTTGTACTTCCCATCCATGAGATCCACGAGGATTGTCTTGTCGATGCGAGGCAATGTATCAGCCGAGTCCTCAGGGATGAAGTGAGGTAGCTGCAGGCTGGGTGTGGTATCGACATCTGTGATCGATTGAAGTGGTGCATTTGTAGTATAATTGGCCTCTTTTTCGGCAATCACATCCTCAGGGTGCTCAAACATGCTCAGTGACCGTCTGCATTGTTTCCGAGGGCGCATCAGGGGGTGGGAGCTCTTGCGAATCGACGCAGCGGAGGGGGATCCGTTTCCACGGGCATGGCTCCCATTGCTGCCACTGCCGAGCGGCGGTCTAAGGCGAGGGTTGTTCAGGAGAGTGCTGGAATTGTTGCGTACAATCGGCCTTTCTCTCTGCGGCGATTCCCCAAACATATCCTCCAAAGAAGTTGAAGCGCTCAACGACGTCTTAGCCCCTCGGGTCTGGAACTTGAAAGGCGGTGCTTGACTTTCCGGTGCTGGTCTCGCCATGCCGAGCTGGAAGGACTGAGCCTTGGTTCTCGCGAGACTGGGCCTCAAGAAACTCGGACGCTTTCTCCTACACACACGAAATGTAATTAGACATGCACATGGTTGACACCAATCTCCAGCGTGTATAGACTTCATTCTCTTACTCTTGTTTGTCCTCCTTTGGGCCCATCAACGGGGATTCTTGAAGCGGACTGGGAGCAGCCGACATCATGGGCGAATCGATTGGAGAACCTCCTGGTGTAGGTGGGTTCAATTCGATTTCCGTTGTGACAATGAACGGCGGCTTGTGAGGCAAGGGAGACATGTCCATGGTCTCCATGACGGGAGCTGGTGAAGAAGATGGAAGAGGAGGAGTAGTCATCGCGTCTTCTATATAACAATATGAGCAAAGACTGGGACTCGAACGAGTGTGTCCTCGATAGTAATGTCATCTCTTACCACGTCCGCTGCCATGTCCGAATAAATTGGAGGAGAACAAAGACCGTCGGGGCGTAGCCAACTGTGGACTATTTTTGGTCAGCACACACCCTTTGTCTTGCACAAGTCAAAGAAGTCACAAAGCATGACAAAGAAAACAGAATAAACAGCGAAGGGCATCTGCCAACCTTTGGTCAATGTGAAAATTTTGGGACAGGTCCGCTGCCAGACTAGCCGTTGGAGACGATCCTCGAACCGGCTTTATGCCAAAATAATCGCCGGAGGCTTTCTTCATGGACAAGTCTTTGAAGTTGAAACTGTTCGGACCAAGCCCGGACCTTGGACCAAAGGTTGGGTACGATGTGGGAGCATCCGAACGAAAGCAGTGTCCGAACATCACGGACGGGGGCTGCATGGCAGCCAGCGGAGATGAATGTTCCATTGTTCGCTAGGAACAAATCTTGCCTTCCCTCCTAGATCTGCAAGGTAGTATCGACCGAAGTAGCAAAGCGGACGCAAGGGGATCTCCTCGGCAAACGACAGCTCCTGCTGCAGACTATTCTACCTGGCATATACTACAACGGCAAGATGAAGTATGGTCAAACGCCTTGTAACCCGGTCTTCGACTCTCTGTTCTTTTTCCTCAATTGCGTGTCCTGCTTGAATTCCAGACCTCACAAATCGTGGAAAACGCCTTTCTGAATCCCACGAATCCACCGGCCTGGACCGGAACTTTTTCCCTGCACTGCGAAGGTCGAGTGTTCAGAGGGACATGGTTGCGTAGATAGGTTAGGGCAGGAGGACCAATCAGGGTATCGTTGAAGACGGTATAGGATAAAGGAGGACTCGAGGACGGGAAGAAGGACTATGATGATCAACACGGGCATTGATTAGCAAAACCACTCCCTATAAGCAGCAAACCAGCAAGCTGAAAGCGAGGATAGTTCTGGTACGCTAAGTAGGCCGGGGGGGACAAAGTTACCGATGAGGAAACGAGAACCGTAAGCGGGATGGAGGCCGAGAGAGGATCACAGGCGTAGTGACCATGGGAAAAGAGAAGACGGCGAGGTCTTAAACTCGAAGAGAAAGACGACGACTTGTAGAAAAGGAGGAGGAGAGTGAGAAGAAAAAGGAAGTGTGACCTGGAAAAAGGTGAAGCTGAAGGGATGTCCTGTTGCAATGGCAACGAAAAAGTGGGGAAGGATCTCCAGATGCTCAAGAAAGAGCTTAAGCGACGACGCAGCGCTAGATAGATGAATACCACCTCCGAACCGTATCTAGGTATGTCTTCGGTCTGTACAGAGGACAGAGGAAAAGAGAGTCGGCAAGGTCTACTTTTCAAAATAATTGACCACGAAGGATCTTATAAAATCAAGCTCTAGGAAACCAATATATCAACTTGTGAGGTTAATCTCCATATAGTCCTTCTCGGAGGATAACCCTTGGCTACGACCAACTTGCACCTAGTTACGTAGGGGCTTGTAGTAAGTAGGTAGGTAGTAGGTAGGTAGCAAGGCAGAGAGGTACCTAGAGAGTACCTATGACGAGAGGGAGTTTACCTTAGCTGGGTAGGTACCATACAGGTTACAGTCTGTATGGACTACTCCATAGTCCATACGTAAGTAGGTACCCGTACAGACGGTACAGTATGGGACAGCGAGGTACCTGTACCTCGTCCCCCACTGTAGCTGTAGGTAGTTAGTCTAGGTACCATGTACCTAGTACATAGATAGTTAGTGTGCCTGTACTCAGCCAGTAGCCAGCGTCTGGGGCCTCGTTGCCGGGACTCCCTTGCCGCCATTATCAGCGCTACCGGCTGCTCAGCAACCCCTCGCCTATCAGCGTCGTTGCTGCGCCGCCCACTTTGTCTCTACCAATCTGGGCTGGCTGGATGAAGTATCAAGTATGGGTCGTGCAGTGTCTCACGGGTTACAGAAGGAATTAGTTTTTCTCTACGTTTTCCTGATCCATTCTTTGTGGTTTCCTTGGACGGGGCGTATGAAGATTTCTTTGGGTCGGCGGACTGGTACGGAGACAGAATGGAGCCTGAGAAAAGCCTTAGGTCTCCATTTCTTATTCGCGTTGACGGCTGAGACTTTGGAGCAAAAGGCCGACAGATGGTAGCGAGTCTCGAATAAAATTGATAGTCGGTAAGAAATCGGGCTGGACAGTATTACAATTCAATAAGCAAATAATAATGACTGAGACGCTAGATACCACCCGCTGTAGACCCTATCGCAGGAGGCTCAATTGTTCGGAGTAGAGAGGTTCAGCCGCGCTGACTAGTCGGGGCTGTAGAATTGTAGATTTCCTTTGAGGCTTTGACAAGCAATACTACGATAACTACCTACCTTTGCGGTTCTTTCATCACCCTGTTGTATGCTAGGGTAAAGGATAAAGTCAAGCAGCATACTTTTACCTTCTTTGCAGTGTTTCAATGTTTGAGCCTTTAGAGACCCTTGAAAGAACCCTTTCTAGAAAAAGTCGATTCGAAGAGAAAGGAAAAAGAACACGGCACAATCGGGAACAGACTATGAAAAAGCAATCCATGATTGATTGATTCGGCCGATCTTTCGCCCTTTTTTAGTCTCTTTTCCTCTAATTCGAGTTTCATACTGTCCCAAAAAAATAGTAAGATCGAAACTAATAAAATCTCCACCCGCTCCACTGTCGGGACAAAGAGCTTATGCGGAATCACATGAGTTTGTCCAGTTTGTTCGTCAAAAGGATAACAGGTCCGTACTGTGTACGGAGAAATATGCTAGCAAAGGAGATTGAAGAATGGGGACTCCCTTAAGGACGATTATGCCGACAGTCGGCCCAGAAGGGTGTTAGCTACATTTCAGAGATGTAGGGGAAGGTGACACAAGACATAACTTCAAACCCGTTTGTAAAACAGTTTCTCTGCCTTGTGCCTGAGGCATGTCAAGTGAGGTATGACATCTCCGTCTGGATTCTGGATCCGCAACCAACTTTCTAGCTACTTCTCCGGCATCTGTGTTAGGCCATTATGAGGTCTGATGGTCAGTCTTCTGTAATCTATCCATCCTTGATCAAAGTCTTGCACTTGCTTCTTGACTGAGATCATTATCCTTGTTTTGATATCGCCCCTCTGATCAAAGTCCCGCAATTCTGCTAGTGCGAGTGAACGAACCTCCACAAGCTAGCAGCAGCACAAAGCGGTTTTCCGTCATAGTCCATCCTGCTGAGTATTGGCCTTGTCGCGTTCGCAACTCTCCCCCGCTTTGGATATCCTTTGTATGCCCTTACTTGGGTGCAGACATTCCTCGATCCTTGACTAGGGGTTTCTTCCGCATACCATCCCTTCGCAACGGTTTCAAGGGCATTCTGTTATTGGTTGGCCCCCGTGCTGCAGTCTTCACAGTGCTTTTAGGAACCTGGTACTCCGTTTATTCAATCAAGTCAACTTTCATCAATTACCTGGGATTCGCAGGGGTTGAGGAGAATTCTCCGGGATTCATCGATGTGCTGCGGGGGTTGTCCGCCTCGCAGGTGCTCCCCACGGTGACGATCAATGAACGCCGACAGCCTCACTGAGAGTCTGAGACACTAATAATAACACATTGACGCTAAGTCTTATGTCTATCTACTGTATCCACTAAGCTACCTTCTCGGGCCTTTACGTGATCATGACGAAGGCCAATAAAGCTATGGAGTCATGGGCTCGACGATCAGTATTGTTTTGGCGTTTAGACGGCAATAACAAGGCTGTTAAGGACCTTCAGTACTTTGCTCACAGTGCCCAGAATAATGCCTAGCTTGGGACCTGAACCTTACCTAGTAAGGATCTGACCGAACTATCGCGCCCTCGGACGAAGTCAGTCCTGTTTTAACCATCTCCGTTACTTCGGACAAAAGTGTCAGCTCGATTCAACAATCCCCACAGGTTGAATGACACCTTCTCCCCAGCTTTTGATCTGAATGCGTCTGTTGACTTTGAACCAGGCAAAGTGCGATTGCTCCATTGACGTCGGTCGCTATCTTATCTGACGACCGGAAGAGACTCCTCAACCTTGAGACATGGCTTCTCCTTTCTGTTTCAGCGACAATCCTCATCGCACTAGTCTGATGGTGGCTTGGAGGATCTAAGCTGAAAGTCTAATCAATGGCCATGGTACGAATGCGGCTGATGTTCTGCGTCATGACGAGATCCTGGGCTATCTGTATCATCTGACGAGGTGCACGAACATTGAGAACAATTATCTTCTGACCCGAGGAAAAGCATTAATGATTCATCCCAGCCGACGGATATAGTCAATTCTTTTTCTTTTCAACCGGAGCTCTGACACACTCAGCAAAAGCCCACTCAGGTGTCCTCGTTCGTCTATTTTCTGTCCATGCGCGCCAGTCTCAGCTGGACTGTCATCAGGATGATGACAATAATCTCCGTAAGAGGGTCTGAGCAGGATACTAGCTAAGCTTACTACCTTATTATGATGGTATCATATCCTCGTATGTCGGGCTCCCCGAAGACTCCGATTCAGCAGTGGAGCTCCAATTTATTAGTGGTTTGTGTACACTTTCTTATTGGACAATGCTATAAAAAAATAAAAAATAAAAAACGACCAGATTAGAAACTATCAACTGCGCCGTCAGGATATGACCATGTGCGAAGAGAGCGAAGAGCTAGAAGACTCCCGAGGCTCTCGGGGCTCGATGGTAGCATCTAGGCCATTGAGAAGTGAGCTGTGCTGGGGCTTGCTAGTTGCTACAGTGCTAGGCGCGCTGAGGGGATTTGTGTTATCGCTGCCTCAGACAGTGGTGCGGGGTTATTGTACTTACTCCTCTGCTGATTGGACAAGAGCAGTCGCACTAAACTAAACTACTCGTGCACTTGTCCACTAACAGGCTGTCTGTGGACTCTGTACTCCCGTCTCTCTGCAGCCTTACTCTATTTCATGGCATAGCCAGTTGCTCAATTTCCACTTTCAAGTGATCCTATGGGCCCATCCATCAGCCAGTGTTATCATGGTGATGAACTTTGTCTGCAAACCCCTCCATGTGGGATGAGATGTGATGTCACACTGGGGGAGCTCTTGTGCTCATGTACGTATGCGCTGGCACATCTTCTGCTTTGATGACAGTCATTGTTTGTTTTCCTCTACACGTCTCGCGTCATGTAAACAAAGAAACAGATCGCTCACTACTCTCTTCTTACCAGCGCTTGGGAAGAGAACTAACTGCTTGTCTGTCTTTGGAAAGAGCAACCAGCGACCAGCGGCCATCTTGCCAAGAAGTCCTGCGACTCGCCCTTTACTTCTTGATTGAAAAGGCCCTCTATGACATCAGTCACTCCTTCCTTCCTGCTCCTCGATGACTGGACCTCACTTGCCTACCTTGCTCCCATTCTCCCTTCCACACGTGCTCTCCTAGCCAATTATTCTTCCTCCGTGCTTAAAATATCGAAATTTCGCTATGATTCGTTGGCGTCAAATAATTTACATACCTAGTCTATCACTCACAGCATATTATCCAGTCACTAACTATGCGCAATCCCGTGGTTGCTGGAATGTCCTGACAAGAGATCGGCAGAACTATTGACCAAGACCCGCATTACTCAGCCCATCTTTGTCTTTGACATTCAGTGCCCGCATTGCCCGCGCCCTGCGCCCAATGCCCATGGTCGTTGCTCAACCCCTCGAGCAATCTAGCTAATGCTTAACTGTGGAGTGCATTAGCACGCACCCATAGCTTCCTGGTCGACCTATTTTTGAAGCACGTACCTGATCCAAAACCTCCTTATCACGTACTATTGGCCTTTCTAGGGTGGTTAGATCAATAGCCATTTATTCTATCATGCACTGTCCATCCCATGATGGGGTATTTCGTGCATCAAGGACGCACGTCCAAGAGTGTCTCTGATCTCCACTCGTCTTAGCTGCGGGCCATCCCTATTTCAGAAAATGGATTGCACCCCTTGAAAAGTCCGGTATCTCGACGGCCGTTCTGGACGCCTGGGTTGCTCAGATATTGCATTCCAGAGGCCGTACTGGTGGATCTGCCGCAGTTCAAGAATGCGAGATCTTCATGCACAATCCTCATTGCGGGAGGCAGATCGTCATGGATATGGCAGATACGCACGGGGTAGATACGGGGTACTCTTACAGAACCCTGACTTGGACAGTTGTCACTGAGCGCTTCAAGATCTTTGGCGATACCACTGATACTGCCTTGCATGCAGCTTGGTAAGCTAGGTGCTGCCATTGATCAGATGCAGATTGTGCAAAGCACACTTTATCAACTTTACACTCATCAAACGGTGAGCTGATTACGATTAGAGTACTCTGGTCAACAGCCTGACGGGGATGACGGCCTCATGA
The DNA here is from genome assembly GCF_001445615.1 of Aspergillus lentulus. Lineage (NCBI taxonomy): Eukaryota > Fungi > Ascomycota > Eurotiomycetes > Eurotiales > Aspergillaceae > Aspergillus > Aspergillus lentulus. The sequence goes on from NW_028322123.1 coordinate 2,054,022, forward strand.
ACATTGGTTCAACTAGACACGTGTACATCTACCGTCCTGAACAATCCAATGCTCCTATCTAGGGTTCCATCCGAAATCATCAACATCTCCCTGCAGCCAATGCCTTTGACCCCTGGCCTCAACCTTGATGGAAGAATAATCATCTCGATTATCGTCGTGAGAATCAATCTTTGTCCCTGGCTGATCGACAATCAGCGCACGCTGATAACAAGACTGGACAACCATCCCCTTGCGTCTTCCGAGTCACGATATCGGAAACACTAGTCTCTCATCCTACCATTTAAAGACAGGGATGTAGATAAAATCCTGATATCTTGCACGCTGCCAAATCTTAATCGCTCACCGCAAGAATAAAGTTATGTACCTTGCAGCAACGCATGCAGAATTGGAAGAGCGAAGTCATGAATTTTTACATCTAGCGTTGATTTCATCCTTGTCATTGGACATTGACAAAGTCTTTAGGTAGTGACAAGCATTGAGCAATCCATTGGTACACTCAGCTCGCGGGCCCTGTAGCCTGCAAAAATTGGCTGTTCTTGTCTCTGAGATTGATTCAGGCCATATCCAGGCGATGCATTATGTCTTCGCAACAGCATGCAGTCCCTCAATAATCGAGTACAGGGATCGCATTGTCAGTTGCTGCCCTTACGCCCTACTTAGAACTGGGATACCTATTTGAATATGCCGTGTCTAGCTTCAGGCTGGACTATGGACATTCCTCGACCTACCCGTTGCCACGTCCGAACCAAGATTTCCCGCGTGCCTTACCACTTCGGTTCTTGCCGTGTTCCTCGTCCCTGATTTCTTCCGGGATATTCTTGTTCCAACCAAATCCCTGTACCGGCCGTGCTCTGGGCCTCGGAATGGTTACTAGTGGATGGGATTCACCCCGGATTAGCTATGTGGTATGAAGGGAGCGCACGTCTCAAATAGGTGCTCTATAGATGAGGACGATGCAAGACATGCCCCTTGCACAGAATCACTAGTGTGATTGAGGACAAACTACTCGGTGAATGTCGATGTTCAGCACTGGTGTCTGCCTTCTGTCTGTCAACTTTGCTTTGCAATATTGCGTTAGCCGTCTGTGACATACTACCAAAGGGTCTAGGAGGGCACACTACAATAACGAAGGAGACAGACTGCCGCATGCATCTACGTAGGGTGTAGTACTGCGTACGCTGTATCTGTACATAGCAAGGGGCGTGGAGTCAGCCATACTAGGTTCCCCGTACGTCTCTAGTACCTGACTTGTCTACGCTTGGCGAATACCCCATGGTGATGTACGAACTGGCGGTGAGGTCGATTCATACTTCTAGGATCAGATGCACGAACGCAAGTCGGCTAAGTAGGGTGGATGCTCTCATCATTGAAGTGGGCATCTTTGTTTGGCTCTGGAAGTAGTCTCCTTGATTGGGACTCAGCTACTTAGTGGGGTTACCTGCAGTGTACACTGTGGAGATAATGCTATAGACATGCGGCTGCTATACTTCTCTCAGCCAGGATGAGTCCTCGTATTGCTACTTCTCCAGCGGCGAGACTTGCAATTGTGAGGGCAGAGATGGCTGTGCTGCGTGCTTCCAGTGCCTAGTATAACTGTAGCCTAGATGAGACCACGGATGTGCCATTTGGCGGAATGTATTTAGTAGATGCAGTCAATGCCATCATATCATATCAAGTAAATTTGCATTGTATGAGGGTATTGACCTCCCTCTTGTTGTGATACTCTTGCTCTGCCAAAGGCCACTCAGGAGAAGTATATGATTGTCTTCTGTAACACGGAAGCAATCTGCCGGACAACGCAATGAATGTTTTCCTGGCCTGTTGTCTGCTTGTTCGGAATATTGTGTTGCTCTTCTTGACATGGAAATATATATTCAGCTGGAGTTATCCTGGTGCGAACCAGCAGCACCACCACCATGAACAAAAGTAGTAAAACAAGTCCCCAGGGTAAGCTCACCCCTCTCGCGCGACACTCTTCTCTGATTCTTCGATAAAATTATCCAGAGTATATCGTCTGTTGCAAAGAAATCCCAAAGCGGCAATCGGTTGCCTTCACCAGACCGCGCTAACCCAATTTGGTATGCAAGCTCATAAATTTTCTGCTGTCACAGCATATCACCACCACCCAATCGCTGCATTCGAAACAAGCAGCTACCGCCCTGAAATTGTCTGCTTGGGTCTCAATAACCTACACCAGATACATAGTCGGGCGTAAAAGCAAAGAAAAGCAATTAACCATGGCGCACACCCACGCCAGCTCCAAGAAGCGGCGGCGCGAGCCAGTCAACATCGACACCAAACTCGTCGAGATCTACGAGGACCTCGCGAATGAAAAGGACGAGATCCGGCTAAAGGCCGCGCAGGCTCTGGTGTCGCAGTTCACGCCGGACAAGAAGCCTACCGATGAGCAGATCAGAAAGGCCCTGCAGAGACTTTTCCGCGGGCTGTGCAGTAGTCGCAAGGCTGCGAGGATTGGCTTTTCCATTGCGTTGACTGAGATTCTGACGCAGATTTTTGCGGCGCAGCGAGAAGCGTCGGAGATTACTATCCCGGCTGTTGTGGGTATCTGGGAGGCGCAGTCTAATGCGTCGGGGAGCGAGACCGGCCAGGTAAGTTGGGTTGATTCTGTATACTGAGATTTACTTTGCTAACTCTTGTCGCAGGAACAAAGAGATCATCACTTTGGACGGCTGTTTGGCGCGGAAGCTATTGTCAAGTCGTCGATTCTGTTCAAGGGCGAGGTGCCGCCTGCGGAGTGGACCAAGCTTTTGGATTTGGTGTTTGATCTCGCGAAGAAGAAGCCCTGGATTAGAGAGGAGTGCGGGTGGATTATCTACCGCTGTGTTTTCGATCTTGCTTCGCAAAAGGCTGGTGCTAAGTATGTGGAGGTCGCGCTGGAGCGGCTCTGTGCGAACGATCTCGCTCGTACGCCGGAGGGCGTCTCGATCTGGGTTGCGGCCAAGGAAGCCTACCCTAAGGCTGAGTTCCCCAGCAAAGTCTGGAAACATGATGATCCGTTGGATTCGCGGGAGAGGAACCAGCTCGCCAAGGTCATGAAGGATTCCTCGGCTGCGGACTCCGAGGCGGGAAGCCAGGGGAATAATCCCAAGTCCTCTGGAGTGTGGAGCTCCAAGTTGCACTTTGCTTGGGATGCTGTTATCAGGCAGTTTGCTGATGCGTCAGCCAAGCAGTCGTCTCGTCTCAGCTTTGCTGAGTTCTGGACGGAAGTCGTTGACAGTAAGTTCACGTTCTTTGTTTTTTTGTCGCTTTCCAAGGGGCCACATCTAACAAGTCTTCAGATGGCCTGTTCGCCTCATCCTCGTCCGAGGAACGCAAGTACTGGGGCTTCCTCGTCTTCATCAAAGTCCTCAATGAATGCCCCCTGCAGCTCGCTTCTGTTGTATTCACCAAGAACCTCGTTAGATGCCTGACGAACCAGCTCGCCGTCGAGGACCGATACCTGCACCGGATGGCCGTTAAGGCCGCCAAATCGATCCAGGCCCGTGTCGCAAAAGATCCCGAGTTCGCCGCGGCCTCTGTCATCGGACTCATGGGCTCCGCCGGTTCCGTCAACTTCGACCAGGCCACCAAGACGAAAACGATCGAAAAGATTGTCGTCGAGGCAAACCCCGACGCACTGAAGCAGATTGTGCCTTTCCTCGAAAAGCTCATCGCGAGTCCCGGGACGGACGATGCCAAAGCGGCAGCAGCAAGCCGGCAGTCTCTCGCCGGTCTCCTCTTGTCCATCGTGAGATCCCGAGCTTCGGCCAGCGACGAGACTCAGGACGGTTTGCAGGCAGTCCTGGAGCAGATTCTGTTCACTTTCGTGCGGTTCGGCTATTTCATGCCCAAGGACGATGCGGCTATTCAGCCGGCCTTGACTGAACAGAGCCAGGAGCTTTTCCGGAACAGGATCAGCTCCTGTCTGAACAGTCTTATCGCCAACCCAAAGTATGCAACGACCCTCCCATACGCTGTCGTAAAGAAGATCCGTGACGCCGCCAAGTCGGAGGAGTATGGCAAGTTTATTATCAACATGGATGAGACTCTGCGTGACTCGGTCAAGACTGCTTTCAAGTCTTTGAAGAAGCTGTCCAGCATGGTGAGTAATCTGACGTTTCCGACAGTTACTTTTTACTGACTAAAAAATAGGAAAAGAATGAGGTCTCGGGCGTTGAGGCGTTCAAGCTTCTGTATTCGATGACAATCCTGCAAGTGTACAACGGCGATGCCGATGCGGTGTCCATGCTTGACGAGCTTGATTTCTGCTACACCAAGTTCTTGGGCGACAAGAAATCAAAAGATGACGACGCCTCCGATGCTTCTGACGCGCTGGTGGAGATTCTTCTGAGTTTCGCGTCCAAGCAGTCGCAACTCTTCCGCCGTATGAGTGAGCAGGTTTTCAGCGCTTTTGCCGACAAGGTCACCGAGAACGGCCTGGAGTCTCTTGTATCTGTATGTCCGCTTTCTTCCTGAGATCAAGTTCCAGTGCTAACCACTTATCAGATTCTGGAAGCGAAGGAAAGTCTTGCTGGCCAGCAAGAAATGTTCGAGCAGCAGGATGACGAAGAGGACGAAGAAATGATGGACGTCGACGAAGACGACAGTGACGTCGAAGTCATCGACGCAGAGAATTCCGGCGAAGACGAAGACGACGAGGAGGACGAAGAAGCCGCGTCCGACGAAGGCGAAAACGAAGAAGAAATGGCCGCCTTCGAAGCCAAGCTCGCCGAAGCCCTCGGCACGCACCGCGCCGACCAAGACCTCAACGAACAGTCCGAGGACTCCGACGCGGACATGAACGACGACGAGATGGAGCAGATCGACGAGCAGCTGATCAAGGTGTTCCGCGCGCGCCGCGACGCCCTGGGCCAGAAGAAGGACAAGAAAGACGCCAAGGAGAACATGGTTAACTTCAAGAACCGCGTGCTCGACCTGCTGGAGATCTACGTCAAGAAATGCCACTCGAAGGTTCTCGCTCTTGACCTCCTGCTCCCGCTGCTGCGTCTGACCCGCAAGTCGACCGTCAAGCAGCTTGCCAACAAGGCGAGCGGTGTGCTACGCGAGTATACCAAGTTGTGCAAGGGCAACGCGCTTCCGTCGCTGGACTCTGCCGAGCCGGTGTGGGAACTGTTGAAGTCCATCCACGCCGAGGCGACGCATAGTGGTCCGCCTGCGCATGCTTCGGCCTGCAGCCAGGCGAGCCTGCTGGTGGTCAAGGTGCTGGTGGCACACGACAAGAACGCCATTGCGGATGTGGTGGATGTGTATGCGGCTACGCGCAAGGAGCAGCTTCTCAGCAAGAAGTGTCATGTCCAGCCGCAGTTTTTCTCCGACTGGAACAACTGGTGTGTTTCTGCCAGTAAGCAGATGAAGATTTAGTTAGCTACCTAGATACCTTCATGCAATAGTGTACAGTACATATATGAAATACTTGATCTGTGGATGTAGCCAATGTTTGCTACCTCAAAACCCTTTAATATACCGGTGCTGCGTCGTCTCCTCCAACACCTCCAGCTTCATCCCCACCTCAACAACCCCCTCATTCCGCGGCGCACTCAACATCCCAAAACAAGGCTTATACTTCATCCCTTCATCCACCCGCCGATACGCCATCAGCGTATCCCAGGGCTCCCGCTTATGCTTCTCCGCCGTATCAGGATCAACATTCGGCACCTGGCACCGCGCACAGCGCGCCACGACGTCCAAGTCCAGCGGCTCTTGCCCACAGCCACTAATCCGGACCGTCTTCCACGAATCCTCCGCCCAAGGCACCGTGCCCCGGACGATGATATTCGGCCGGAACCGCTCAACGGTAATCGGCTGCGCACCGTTCCGCCGCAACCTCTGGTTCAGCTCCGTCAGGGACGCCTCGGAGGCAATCTGCACGGGATGCACGTCAGGGAAGTTTGTGCTTTGCTGCCGGCCGAGCAGGCGTGGGTCGCCGTTGCCCTGCAGGATGCGCGGCGTGGGACCCTTGTAAACTAGACAGACATCGCGCTGCAGGAACCTGGTGAACGGGGCGTTGACGGCCTGCCCGTAGAGGTAGCCGTCTGTCAGGGTGTCCCAGACCTTGACCTGGGCGAGGGTCGTGTGGGCCGCTAGCCAGGCGGGGTCTGGGCGGGCGGGGATTTGGATCTTCTCGTCGGACCCGGTGATGCTCAGCAGAAGGGAGGTGCCGTCGTCGCTGAGGGCGGTGTTGATCAGAGTCATTTGGGGGATTTGGCGGATGGTGAGGAACTCGTGGGTTTTGGCGTCTACGAACATCCATTGGCGGTCGAGGTCTAGGCCGTGTAGGCGGAGGGTGGTTTTGGAGAGTTCAATCCCGCGGCAGGACTTGATGGGGTAGATGCGTAGAGAGACGATCTCGCTGCTGGTCTCTTTTTGTAGTCTGAGGGCTTGTAGCAGACTGGATTTGTTGGTGCTTGCCCAGCTTATGACTCTTCGGGTGAGGACCACGAGGAGCACCCCGAGGGCGGCTACTGGGAGGACTTTAGAGGAGAAGTCCATCTTCAATTGCCTTGTTGACAAGCAGTTATTCAGATACCGAGTCTTCCACGGTTCGACCTCTGTTCTTATGCTGCGTATAGATATCTAGATGTCCACGGATTGATAAGCAAATACGGAATACAAAATTCTGCCGGAATATGCCGCCTTTTATCTTATCATCTCGATGAGTCAGGTCATGCATGCTTGGCCGTTAACATTGCTGATAATCATATCGAAGCTCTATCGTTCGTCCTAGTGGACCACAGTCCTGTAATGGCAGGAACAAAAATAGTTTAAGCATTCGTTGGGTGAGCTCGACCATTCGGATGGATGTAATCGTGAACCTCGGCTGATTACCGAAGAAATATTAGTAAACTATCAATGATTAAGTTAGATCCAAAACTAGATGTGGTCATCATCTAGTCGTCCAAGCTATGCGTATAAGTCATGCAAATCATGAATGTACTAATCCCGTATCACCATGCATTTACATCGTCCTGTTCACCCAGCATGTGATTAGAGCCTTGATTAATGCAATGGTAACCTCTCGCCCCGTCTGGATAGCTTGATCATTATGGCCACCAGGGACGTGCAAGAATGCCACATTCCGATCCTGGCCTTGTTTAAAGGCATGCGCCAGACTGGTGTAGAAGATGAATTCGCAGAGATAACGTCCCGCATCTTCTGAGAGCCGGACGTCGGCCCCCGCAGCAAATGACTTCCATACGTTAAGGAGTTTGTCGTCCGGTGGATGTGGATTCCAGGAAGACTGTACAGCTTGCGACGATGGAGTTACCACTTGATCATGTGTCTTTTCTGCAATGTCCGAGATAGACAGGGGATCGGTGGATCTGCCCGCCCGCAGCACAGGAGGCAGGTCAAGCTCTCTCCATCGTCTCTCTCCAGCTTCGTAACCCGAGCGCCCTTCGATATCCGACATAAGATACGAGTCTCGGTGTGCCTTTGTCTCGACGGAGTAGTATTGTCTTGTTGCTGCTATGCCCATGTGGATGACAATATCTGGTCGTTGACCGCCGTGTGATCTGGCATAATCATCGACTATGGAAGGGACGGTTGATTGGACCGTCGAATAAGCGACGGGGATAGGGTTCGGATGGACATGGATGAATACTCGATGAGTCGTAGTGGGTCCCTCTGGGGATGCGGACGAACTTTGGGGAACAGTAAAGGTGAACGAAGGAGGAAGGGACGAGGCGATCAGGAACGAGGCATTGACGAGGTTAGTCTTGAACGGCTAGTGGCTAGTCAGTATGAGCTTGCACTTGTGACAAAGCGTAAAGTGAGAGGAAAACTGAAGCTGCCGGACGAACTTACACCAAACCCAGTGACAAGAACGTTGATATCATCCGAGTCCGCAGAAGATAGTGAAGGATGCCCCGCAAGTTGAGTGTGGATGGGTGGGACAGCTGGTCCGCAGTCACCCATGATGATAACAGATAGTGCTAACTGATCAGAATGTGTCAACTAAGACACCTAAAATCTTATTCCTCTGGTAATCAATAACATTCAGAGCTTCAGTCCAACCCCCTTAGAGCAGCGTGGATATATGAAATTGGCTCTCAAGAAGGGGACATGTTCTCCGAGGTCATATGTACATACCATTTGGAGGTGGTCCTTGTCCTTATCTCTCTTCCGGGGACCCCGCATACCTTACTAAACGGGTTAAGTGGGTCTTGGCGTCACGGGATCCCCACTAACCTTTCCGTCCTATATTCTGGCCTGAGGCCTGAATCTGGGGTCCTCTTATTCTTGATATCTCAGGTTGTTCTTGCAATGAGCATGGAACACCTTAATACCTAATTTATAGTGCAACGAGTGTGCTGGTGCTAACATGACTGTTTTGTTTATACAGATAATTCACTAACAGCTGCAGTTTCCAAGAGTGAATATCCAGTCATAGAGATGAGCATCAGCGTTCACATTACTTGACATAAGAGAGTGAATAAAAACAACTTACATCTCCTTCTTGTACTTTATAGTCCATGTTCTCTTCTCGTCTCCAGTATCTCATACACTCAAATTGTGGAATCGGACTAATTGGGACTTACCAGCAAAACAGATATCCTAGGGACCTTATCATCACACTGATCTACTATACACTTTCGTATCCTATAGCAAGTGACTTCCAGTCAATTTCCAAAAGCCTGGTCGGAATTCCCGAGCGGCAGAGTGAGACTATCAACGAGAGGTCGTTCCGCCTGGTTCCTTGTGAACTAATGGAACCAATGGGCGAAGTTCCAATCGTGTATGTGCGAATACAGAGAGGAACGAAAGCCATGAAAACCAGTCACTCAAAGTACCTCAACTCCCAATTACCCATCGTCAACAAGGCCACCAACGCGGATATCGAGGAAGTGGCCAAACCTGGTGACAACGACGCATTCAATATGGGACACATGACACATTGGCCAGACCTCCATCCAACACAAGATCAATTCAATGTGGAACAATTGATGCCTTCCAAATGGAAACTCTGACTGCCCTGGGCCAGAACCCCGCGCAACACAAGGCCCCTTTTGACCACAGAGTACCAAGAAATCCAGTTACTGAAGGTACCCATGGTATCAAAACGGATAGTATAGCTGCTACCTGGGAGATCAATACAGAAGAAGACAAGATACGCAATGAATCAGTTCAATTGCTCATATGCAGCAAAAGGCTTACAACTACTATCGACACAATACAACATAGTAGATGCATCAAAACGGCAACGAAAAATGGTCAAGAGAACACGCGAGGCTGGTACTGCAAAGGAGAAAGGGCCTCACTAGGGGTCATAATTGGGACAAGGCAACAACAGGAACATGGTTGTACGCCTTGAAACAGGGCCGAATACTACACCCTGGACTGGAACGGAATGCCTGTTCTTGCTGAGCGACATGTCATCTTCCCAGCGCCGCCTCCACACCAGGCTCAAACGCAGACGTTGAGCCTGACCCGAAGGATCCTTTTCGGTGATGCCATGGCCGCAGGAGCAAAGTCCCTATGATGTGTTTCGTTTTCGTTTCGAAGACCGTCGAGGTATTGCAAGGCGCTGTCTCGCTGACGAAGGGCTTGTGCCGGCATAGATGGGAAGTAAAGCCTGTTGAACATGCTGCTGCACTATCATTTCTACTAGCTAGGAATTGTTACCTTAACGTCTTTTTTGGGTTCGGTGGATTGAGTGCATTCAACAAAGTCTGCTTTGCTCTCTCCTCTTTCGAATAGACGATATAGACCTAAAACAAGGAAATCCGATATGACTTTTGAGATACCTTTGGCACTCTATAGTTTACTTCACTGTACACGGGGACACTATCTAGCAGCCGGCATCGCTTCACCTCAGGTAGCAGTAATAATTGATAAAACGCGGAAGCCAGGTCTACCAGGAGAATCTACCGACATAGATTTGAAGAAGTAGATAGTTACTCCTGTATCCTAAGGCCCTCGCAAGCACCTAAGTTAAGCGCCTGCCTGCCTAACCGTACAGGCTGTGATGGCACCTAAGCAGGTAACACCGTGCAGGGTTGATATATACATAGGGAAGCGATTATCTACACCCCAAGGATAACAGCACAGCCTCCTGGATTCGAGATACTGTAGGTTCGCAAACAGGTAGAGAGATAATTTTCGGTCGCATGATACTCTATCTGCGGGAGGATGCAGTAGGGCAGCAGGGCTTATTTGTATCTAGAACCTAGGTGCTGTTATGCAAGTCTCAGCAAGGATAGTACAACATGTATACTCAGCAGTATGATAGGCTATGTATCAGTCAGTGAAGTCAATGAATCCTCATTGATTCTAAGGCTCCTTCCCAGCCTCCGGGGATGAATGTATGGAGAGACCTGCCATACATCGGCTGCGCATAAGGATTCGCAGTACTACGATAGTAGAGCTAGTGTGAGACAATATAGTGGCTGTAAAGAGGGGACTTAACATAGAAGGATAAAAGAGAATATGATAATATATAGAGCTATCTAAGAGCAGAGAAAGAAATGAGATGAAGGGGGATCTGTTCGTTCATCGAGTTTGGGGATAACGATAGATATAAGCTATAGGCATACCCCTTTACAAAATTGTTGTATCCTAAGAGGCGAGGCCATGGGTCTAACCTCAAGCCACAGCAAAAGTGAGATCACGAGATATCTATCTGCTGAGACATAGGTCCGACCGTCCGATCCAGCGCTGGGGGCTGCAATAACCCTAGTTATCTTGCCAGTTGCCAGCGGTCACGTTCGAAGCGAGTCTCGAAAGGGTAAACGCTCATCAAAGTCCTAGTCCATCACCTACACCTGTCTGCACTTGATTCTGTCAATCTGAAACCGGACTTATGAGACCAAGGCGGGTTGTCGTATTGCGTATAGGACAGCTGTTACTTCGCTTAACGTCAGATCGACAACCAGAGGATAACTTCAGCCAATTACGGGTTGCTGATTCCTCCTCCTCGAGCCAACGAGTATAGGAACCTTTCGGTACCCGTCTCCATGGACCACATCTGCCTGACGATTGGGCAGAATGGCTTTTGGACTGAACGTCGCGGCCCACCTTGAATGCCGCGATCAAGTAACCCATCTGCAGCTAAAGCAGCGAATTTCCCTATTGGGATAAACGTCCAGATTGAACTCGTGCGCGGACACCGCGGGGATTTCCCTAGTGTCATGCTCGCATATATCTCTGAATTGTAGAACTGACCTGCCGGATATTAACGATGAGACGGAAGCTGAGGCGATGCAATGATCTCGCCACAGACAGGCCAGTGCAACGGTTAAAGGCTGATGTCGTATCCGACGTATTCTGTGAATGAGTCCCCGCACGGAACTACAGATACCCGTGCATCCAAGTAGAGGCAACTCTGCTTTGTATAGGGCCTATATAGGTCTGTGAAGGCAGCGGGGTTTCATATATACCTCACCACTGTAGTGGCGTGGTCATTTTCTTTTCTCCTTTCCTGCTGCAACACTGATCCCAAAAAGCAATCAACAATCAACATGGCATTGATCTCCGAGTTGCTCCAAAGCCCATACTTTCTCCAAGGCATCGCTGTGTCCTTGCTTTTGGTGGTTGTGTCGAACTTTTATCGGGAGCTTGTGGATGGCTTTCCCTACCGGAATATACCCCTTGTTGGGAGGAGCAGATGGGAAATCACCAACAGCAAAGCCAAAGAGCGCTTCGTGGCGTCCGCGAAAGACCTCTTTGCGCAGGGCTTCAGTCAGGTATGAGCTTGTGTCGTGCTCCATAGGTGCGAGGAGCTAACATTGCGTTAGGGCAGGACTGTCTTCCAAATGATGTTCTCTCACTCTCCCATGATCGTCCTGCACCCGCGGTACCTGGATGAGATCAAGAGCCATCCGCGTCTGTCCTTCGACGAAGCTAATAAGAAGGTGAGAGTCTAACGCAGCCAAAAAGTGAAGTTGTGCTGACAATGCAGGCCTTTTTTGGCGCCAAGATTCCCGGATTCGAGCCTTTTGAAGGACTGGACAAGGAAAACATCGCCTTGGATGTCATCAACAAAAAGCTAACTCATACGCTTGGTATGTGACGTTGGTGTGTGGTGCAGAGGTGCCTCTTACTCACTGACCGACTGTGCAGGTAGCCTTACCATCCCTCTTTCCAGAGAGTCCGCGGCTGTGCTCAAGGAGACATTGCCTCCGAAATCTGATGGTTTGTCCTTCCCGTAGGCACATTTTGCCCTTTCTGACATGACAACAGAATGGCAATCCCTGGTCTTCGCTCAGGAGATTCCATACGTAGTTGCCCGATTGTCGTCCCTTGTATTTATGGGTGAGAAGGTCTGCCGTGACAAGGAATGGCTGCATGTGTCCGTCAACTACACTATCGACACATTCGTCGCTGCGCGCGATCTCAGACTCTGGCCCTCGATTACGCAATCGCTGGTGCACTGGTTCCTGCCGTCAACGCGAAGAGTCCGGAAGCACATTAGCGTCGCGAAGAAGATCGTGCAGGAGGAGGTTGAAAAACGAGAATTGATCCGACAAGGCAAGCTCCCGGAAGAGAATCCTGCAAAGACCGACGATGCCCTCGACTGGTTCAGAGAAGTTGCTGCCGGCCGCCCTTATGACATGACGAAAAGCCAGATCGGTCTCTCTCTGGCAGCGATCCACACCACTTCTAACCTGTTGACGAACGTCATGTACGACTTGATAGCCTACCAGGAATACATCCAACCCCTCCGGGACGAGATTGTTGCCGTCGTGAAGGAGGACGGATATCTGAAGAAGACCAGCCTTACCAAGCTGAAGCTGATGGATAGCTTTATGAAGGAGACCCAGCGGCTGAACCCTGTCAGCATTGGTAAGTGATTGCTACCTGAGGAGCTCCTGGGCCCATAGCGCTGACTCTTCCAGCCTCCCTCCAGCGTTACGCAATGGCAGACATCACTCTGTCCGATGGCACCTTTATTCCCAAGGGAGCAATGCTCACCATCTCCGCCCACACCATGAAAGATGAATCCATCTACCCCCACGCGGACACCTTCGACGGCTACCGCTTCTACAACAAACGCAAAGTGCCCGGCAATGAGCACCGGTACCAGTTCGTCACGACGAGCAACGAGCATTTTGCCTTTGGACACGGCCTGCACGCGTGTCCCGGACGCTTCTTCGCCGCGAACGAGGTCAAAATCCTCCTGATCCATCTGCTGTTGAAATACGACTGGAAGTTCGCAGAGGACCGCGGCCGTCCCCAGCCGTTCATGCACGGCACCGAGATCATCTGCGACCCGACTGTGAAGCTGCTTTACAAGGCACGAACACCGGAGATCGATCTATCGAAGCTGGGAGAGTTGCCAACGGATTGTTAGTCAGTCTAGTGGAGAGCATGGCAGAACCATATGTATGGTACTCCCGTACGAGGTATGGCAACACGCACATATCTTGTCTTATATCATGTCCTACCTACTAGCTGTACATAAGCCACGTACGACGACATACCACTCTCACTGTTCTTTCTGTTGGCCTTGGAAACTGCAGCTGAACCTGTTTTCATGACTCGGCAGAGACCACAACACATCATCTCATGTAAGGATTCGATTCTCAACAGACGCACGTAGCAAGGAAAGCATTCTTTACTACCCACGCAGTAGCACGTTCAATTCGTCCACTCCAAATCAACATAACTTCTGATCACTCTGTGATCGACTGCTGTTTCGTTCCTACTCAGCTGGATACCATTATCAACCGGATAAAAGTAAAATCCCAAACTCAATTGAGCCCATATCCATGATTTCATGCGCGACCTGAATCACTGCAGCTTCGTGCTACAGCACGTCAGCAGTCAGCATGACTCGATGCCGAGGTACATGCGCGTATGCAGTCAGTCGCCAATGGTGGACGCAAGGGAATAGCAGGATCATGCAGGTAAATGAATCTTTTCTCCATAGTAAACAAAAACAAGGTTGATGTTGATGGTTGATGTCAACTACAGTACTACCATTCATCTCCAATATGCTACAGTCATGGACCCTGATGCGTAGCCCTAGTGAAAGTCTAGGTTTGTCCCGAGCAGCTCGTTCCATGGAAATATAGAGCACGGATCTCAGGTTCAGCAGATCAGAGCTGGGTCTTTCCGACTCCCGAGATCCTTAAAATAAGCCAAGGAGGGAACAAAGATATCAGATTCAGGATCTAGTGTAGCTCTAGCTCAAGCTCTGGCTGGCCCATGTCCATGATTCAGGCCAAGTACGGAGTCTCCGTACTCCGTATGGGGTTCTATGTTCCAGATATAGAATGGAATCTTTGTAGTCTGTCTGCAGCTCCAGCCTCCACGAATCACGACCAGGAACTAAAAAGAAACCCACTTCTCGGTATTGACTATGGGGAGTAGCAAATGCTTTGATGTCCAGATTGATGAGTTGCTCTTTTCTTTTTTACTACTGTGGACACCATCGACAGTGAATCATACCGTAATTTACGACGCGCGCGGATACGCGTAGTAGACGCGTCCAGACGCGTTATTTACCCCTCCTTGACGCGTTGGTCTGAGCCGTCCGATAAGCGAGTCATAGTGATAGTCTCAAAGGTCCTCCCGCAGAGAGGCAATGTGAACAAAGACTACTGCAATTCTTTGTTGATTGTCCGCATCAATGAAGCTCTGCTCTTTGTGGTAGTTTATTTCGACTTCAGTTGACCATCGTATACTCCTTGCCAAAAAATACTGATGACTGCAGGGTAGAAAAGGAAGTAAGATTGCTACCTTGCTTGTGAGGCGGCTAGTCACGTTTCTGTCTCCGTCGCTGTAAGTACGTGGGAGTCTGGCAGTTAGTGACTAATGCACGTTCAGCCCGTGTTCACGTCGTGGTTCGTCCGTCTGGTGGTGGAGAAACCGCTTCTGCAGGAGACTGGAGTCTAACTTTCGAATTTTCTGAAAGTTTGAAACGAACCCAGCGCTAGAAGGGCTTGAATCGGGAAGGTTGAGACTGTCTTTTTCCTTGGGATCTTGGGCCTGGCGGTATGAGCCGGAGGTCTCTCCCAGCCACCGGATTTTCACTTCATTAGTGATCTGGGCTGGAATACCTCTCTAGACCGCTCAATTGGATACCGTTCTGCACGGAGTACAAGAGTTAAGGTCATCAGTTGGGTTGGTGTACCGATCCATGTTTTCAGTCGGCTCTCAAGGTCATATGGTTGAAAGACGTTGATGATTCACCCGCATCCCGCGTGCGTCCTAATATTAATAGTGGCACCCTTGCAGTTAAAGCAGTAAATGAATCAGCAAATAGTGATTGCAGTCTTCGCGGGGTCCAAAAGTCACAGGAGGACCAAGCCATCACACCAGAATTAGCAAACTTAGGAGCAATTCGACTGGCTTAGTGGGAAAAATACTCCATCAGGACGACCGCCATTTGTCGAGCAGGGGTAATTTCTCAGATTTTCGGCCCTCTGACCGTCCATAGAGCATCGTCGGGTGCGGTGAGGCGGATCTGAAATGCTGACCGACTGATCTTTCGGATATAAGACAGTCCAATGACTGTTTTTAAATGTCTCCATTCCGGTAGAACTATGGAGAACTACGGATAGTACAAGTCAGTCTTCTAGCGTAGAAGAGTCAGAACATACCACGTTTGCAAGACAGAATCAAGGAGATACGATAAATAGAAATCATATGAACATGAAGTCGAGACATCAACTGCAAAACACCAATCACGAGACGATTCTCAGCATTCCAGAGAAGGCAGGATGATGTTGTTGATGATGTCTGAGGATCATGTTATGGTGCCGCATACCTGACACCACATAGATAGATAGAACAGCAGAACAACAGCAGAAAACATCTTTCTCTCTGATCTTCAAGATCATCAATTCATCTTTTAGGAGCATTATCCTTGACGTGTTCATTATTTCTTAAGTGTATCCCGAGCGATTGATTGATTGATTTTGCAAGAGTGGAACCACTACTGCTGAGGCCCTGGCCTGCACCTAACCACTGTGAACCTGAGGCGTCGCTTGCGTTTCCCCTAAGCTAGCTTAGGTACATACCTTAGGTACCGCTGTTAGTCCTCTCTACTTTGTACTGCGGTGCCTTAGGGGGATACTGCGACGTTTGGTATTATTACCGCTTACCAGCCCTCGCCTACTACTACTCTCTCTCCGATTCTCTCCCTCACTCTTCTTTCCTGCAACCCCCTACTGCTGATTCTACCTGCGAGCACATTGCTCGCATCATTCCCATCTCTTCGTACCTTTCCTTTTCCTTGCTTTTCTTTTGTGTTGGTCTGGCGTTTTTGTGTGTCCCCTTTCGGGTGTAAATGACGACTTCGCTCTCCATTACGTGCCAAATGCCCAATGGACCGCGGGAACCGTTCGATGTGATACTACTACTACCGCCATTGCTACCACAGCTGCTACTCCAACGAGCTTGAGTCGCAACCAACTTCTCGTGCGCATTATCGCATCAGCTTAACCCTTGCACACAAATTCGATCGCTTTTCCTTACACCGACCACTCACACCTTGACGAGCTTCATCTCCTTTTTTTTTTTTTGTTCTGTTGCTTTGCCTAACGACTTACGAACCCCTCCTGTACCGCCCACTGTTGACCGAAGACGTTCAACAATTGATCGAAACGGATCTCACATTCGACTCCGATTGTATTTGCGCTTCTGCTAGATTTACTGTTCCTCGGAATAGTATCGCGCAGCAATTGAGAGTGAGAAGCAGTCTGCGACGATTCCGAAGCCCGCGCCTGCGGTCCGACACTCAGAAAGACTTGATAACGCATTCGCGCAAGCGCAATGATATTCGCTTAGGGGTACCGACCAGAAATAAAAGAGAATACAAACGACAATCGTTGTTCTATTCTATTGGTCGTACTGCAAAGCGACCCCGACACCCACGCCATGGCTTACCGACAGCATGGGCTGTCGCGCACCTTGCCGAAGAACTTCACCTTCTATTCCGCAGGCACCGAAGAGCCTCGGACGCCTGAACGTGCATCCATTCATGTGGACGGACCACCTCCACCTCCCCGCCATTCGAGTTGCCGCTTACGAAGATCGCGCATTCGCTCGGGGACCGACCTCTTCGCGCAGGCAGAGTACGATCGCACCACGCTTACCGCCAACCCCTCGGACATCCCACTGCCTTCTATTGAGTTACCTCCGTCGCATGACGCTTCTATAGCTCAGTCATACCCTGGATCCATTGCCAAAGATGATCGCTTCCTGGCGCCTCCTCGTGACCGAATGGCCCTGAAGACACCCCCGGCCCAGATCCGCGGCAGTCCCTCTGAACCCAACGACGGATGGTCTTCGTGGGACTCTCAAGCTATTGGGCAGTCGCTGCAGCGCCCTGGGTCTGCCTGTTCCCAGGCATCTGACTCCTCAATTTCCTCATGTGAGACTTTATCTTCGCGGCGTTCCGTGGGTGGAAGTTGCACCAGCGCAGAAAGTGACAGTTATGATCCCTTCTTCTATCTCGAGATTCCGCCGAAGCAGATGGCGGAAAAGCCATCCGTGCCTACGGCGAACCACAAGAGAACGAATCGCGGCTTTCCCAAGAGAGAACGGTGGACTTTGGATATGGACAACCACCTCTGGAATACTTATCAGCTATACATACAAGATCCGACCATCACCCCTTTCAAAATGACACCTGGTAGTATTCCCCCGCTCGGTGTTACACACCGGGTTGCTAGAGAGGCCAAGAGATCGTGGGAACGGAAGCGATACAGGCTTGCACGACCTTTCACATCCTCCATACACCAACCGCAACAACCACAGAGCGGCGAAACGACACCAACACCACGGACAGAATCTCCAAAGACTACCTGGCCCAAGACTGAAGCCTCGACTAGGCGTCGTCTGAAGCTTCTTTGCAAGCGCAAATTTTCAATCGCGCCTCATTACCAGAGGCTCATGCAGTCCCGCAGCCCCACTCCGTTCCTGGATTTGTTCTCGCGGCCTTCGCACGAGGAGCACCCTCTAGACAGCCCTGGAAACAGCTCAACTACTTATGCCACCCGTGATCTGGGTGTTTCCCTGGTCTCTAGCTCTGTGCCTGGACCTCTTTCACAGCTTGCAGCCGAGCACCATTCTCCGCAAACTACAGCGTACGACTGGCCGCCAAGTCAAGCAGTGCCTTGCGCGCCACAGACCAGTTGTGCAAGACCGCTTGCGAAAACAACACAGCTCCATGCAGAACATCCGGGGTCTACCCCGCGCCTTGGGTCTCCATTTACATACCACACCTGGGGCCCGACCAATTCAAGAAAGAGAACTTCCAGGCATACACCCAGGACCAGGCGAGAGACAATACACGTGACCGGGTCCCGGTTGTGCTCTCCTCCACGCACGGAAGTCTTACCAGCTACCGACGACAGCAACATCGTATATTCTGTGCCACGACCTGCTGAAGTGTCGTCAGATCACGAGACCGAGGACCAACTGGAGACTCTGATCCGGGACGGCAAGTTGAGTGACATTGGTAATCGTCGCCTGCGGATCCGAAGTCGTGGAGCAACAACAAGCTCCATCACTCCTCAAAACCTGGACCAGTTCTTCTCTCCACCCTCGTCTGCGTCCCGAAACGAGGAAACGACATCTGTTGAGAAAGCCCTGCCCAACCCTCTGTTGGACTTGAGCGGGGAGAACCTCAAGCGCCTCGGCTCTCCTTTCAAGGTGGATGCATCGAAACGCCACGAGGGACGCCGAATCAGGCACGTCCCCTCTTTGTCTGACCCTTTTGCGAGCGGACTTTTGCCCCAAATCAGACCCGTCAACCGAGGTGCTCCATCCAAGGACCAACAGAACATGACCGGTGCACAGCCGTATGACCCGACTGAGAAGGGCATATCCGATGCGGAAAGAATCCGCAGACAGATCTTGAATATGTCCTACTCGAGGCGACAATGCTAACCACCTTTGACGAGTCACTGATGGCAGTGTCGGCACCGCGATCCTCTTTCATCTTGGAATCGACCTGGAATTCGATCCCAATGTACTAATGCCCTGGACGACTTTGGCCCTGACAAACAGTGATCAGGAGTATAACGACAGAAATGGTACTGACGATCTTGATGACAAAATGACTTATAAACCAGTTCGAGTCTGGTTTTTCTCCATTCTGATAGAAACGAGACGATAAAATCGAAAACGCCTTTTGACGAAAAAAATGAAAAACGCACACCCCCAAAAGAAACACACATGGACATCCACATTGGATTTGCGCAGGTCGGACAACATGTCATATTGCGAACCTCTGTACGATGATTTTCAAGTCACAGGGACATTGCCTTGACTTTCTCCTACCGACATTCCGAACACAGCAGGATTGTCTTTTCCATTTTTCTATATCTCTGATTCGTTGATTATCTTCGTTACTCCCTGCATGACCGAGGTAGCCGCTTTGGATCAGATTGAGCATGGGTGGCACACGACATGCCACTACGCTCCTGATAGACTGGACAAAATTCTGAAGATGCCATGGCCCTTTACGTCAAGCACGACATTCATTGCACAAATTTCATTTCCTACTCTCTACCGACTCTTCGTCAGTCCTTGAATTCCATCAAGAAAACCACAAAAATCCACGAAAAAAAGATCAACCGGGAAATAGACCCTCCACTATCTTTAACTTTCCTTTCTTCACTCTTCTCTGTTTTCGCCGATTTCACATCATAAAACACGCAAGACATTCGTCTCGATCATGCCACCAATCTTCAATTCTATGGGCCACATCACCCGAGCTTCTTCACATATCTACCCTCTCATCTCAGACACAGACATGCTTGATGAAATGATACGGACGACCCGCAATGGACTTATTGACTGAAACGACCCACCTCACCTCATAGATGACACGATTCAATTCAAGCAAGCACAGCAAGCAAGCAAGCGTGTTCGTTCCTGTTCTGCCGTTGCAGCGTTTCAACGCACTTGATCTCGTTCAATTCATTCAGTTTCTTACTTTGCTTCGTGGCTTCGTTGCTGCCTAGCTATTTAGTTGCATATGCATCTATGCATTTTCATTTTATGCTCTTTTCATCTTCTATTCTTTCTTCGATCTTTCATCAGATTATGAATTCGATTCATTTGATTTGACTGGTAGCGCTCAATCGTAGCCTAGGCTTATTGCTTGCGTTAGATTCAGATATCAGACTTCGACAGCAAGTGCCAATGTCTGCGATTTAATCAAGCCATCCATTTACTTTCTACTCGGAAGAATTGCTTAGACGTAGGCATGACTATGAACAATCCATTTTGCGAAATAGGTAGAGTAGAAGTAAAGTATGATCAGGAATTAACCGGAATCTGAGATCCAACGCCAACGCTGCCGGAGAGGAGAAACAAAGGCAAAGAAAGGCAACAGGGTATAAGATGCAAGATCATAACCATCATTACAATAGGAGCTAGAGGAGGTATCAATCAATCAACGAAAACAACAAGGCAGCTTAGCTCCGTTCCAATCTCTTCTTCTTTTCGGCAAAAACAGCCTCCAGCTTCCGAATCTGAAGACCAAGGCCTTTCTTCTCGGCGTTAGCGAGCAGCCAAGTTTCCATCTTCTCCCGCACATAGCGCATGGAATGAGTGACAGGGAGGATCGGCTGGTTCTCAGCGTTGAGGAGGTCCCGATCAGGGCCCGCGGCGTCGAGTTCCATGCGTGCCCAGCGCTCGGTACATGGGTTGAGTAGGAGGTCGAAAACGTCGGTCCAGATCTCGCGGTCCCAGTACCGTTTCAGCGACTCGCGGATGCGGTACGTCCGCACGGACGCCGAGCCGCCTTCGCTTTTCCGGACCGGAGTTGATTCAATGTATTTGCCGAAAAGCATGACGTGCACGGTTCCTGCGAGGCCGTACAGATCGATCTGGTGCGTCCAGGGCCGCATCTCGCGGATCTCATTGCATTCGTGTTCGCCGGTCTCCCAGTCGGCAATAAACTGGACTGAAGGCTGGAATGCTCGCATGTCTATACCGCGACCGAAATCGATGAGCGACAGGCCCTTGTTGCGCCAGCCGCACAGACCGCGGGGGGAGTAGTAGATCTCGCGGGGATCGGTGATCTCTTCTTCCAAGCCGATCAGAGAGGGTGCAGTGGCCTTGTCGTCGAAGCGAATGAGACAGTTGTCGGCTTTGATATCGCCGTGCAGGATGCCGCACGAATGAAGGGCCTCAACGGTCCGGAATAGTTCCACAGTGAAGAACATGGCAAGAGCCTCGTCCAGACCACCTTCTCCAGTGCCATTGGCCTTGATTGACTCGTTACGCATATGATTGACCAGATCCAAGAGTGTTCCCTGCCCGCGGTAATCTTCCACGAGAATGCTTTCCCCTTTGTACACGTGAAGCTCGTGGGCGCGGATGATACTATCAGTCACACGAGATAGCTCTGGTAATTGGCTTATGCGATCGTGAGCGATGCGAATCATGTAGAACTCCCATGCGTTCGGAGGCCCGACTTCCAGTTTGACCGCCTCGAAGCCATAACGGGAGTTACTGCGGGCTATCACTTTTCTTCCGTTCGTAAATTGGGAATCTCGACTGCCATCGTCTGCGGGTTCGGTTTCCGAATCGGAGGACGGGCAGTTCTCGAGGCTATCGACGCTTTCCGCAAGGTACACTGGCGCATAAGCTCCGGCTCCAAGTTCTCGCCTGATGATATAACATCTCTGTGCTCCGGGTAGTTCGAGAATTGGCACATCAAAGGACGCTTCGTCACCGCTTCGAGGACGCTTGACATGCGTTTTGACAAACTTCTGGATCGCAGACGCATAGTGGCTTTCCACTTCAGGGTGACCATGGTACCCAGGGTAGGATGCAAGCGGCGGATCCACGGCGTGAAGAATGGTGTTGCGAATGCTCTTGTCTGTGGGATTACACTGGGCATCGTCGATAATAACCCGATGTTGTTGTTGTTCCTTCAAGGGCGACAGTATCTTAAGGCCGGATCGAGCTTTCTTCACCGTTGGACTCATCGCGACATCCTCAGAGAACACAGTGAGATTCTCGGTTTGCTGCGGTGTTGCACCAATCAGCGGAGTGGTAAAGAGGTTTCCCATCTGCGGTTTGGATGGTGTTTTGGTGTTGTACAGTGTGTTTCGAGCTGCTGTCATCGAAGGGAGAGAGTGCTCGGTTTGCTCCACGATCGGTGTCATAAAAGGTAGACGATTTTGTGCGACTACGGCTGGATCTCGATACGGACCATAAGGTGGATTATAGTCCTCTGGCATCTCAGGCACGAACCTTTCTCTCCTGCTTGTCTCTTCAGCGTCCAATGTGTTCTCATGGGGTGAGATGGGATCCACTCCCAGTGAATGCGTTGGGCCCTCTTTAGTGGAGAACTGAGTCCATTCACCGTCAACAACACTCTCAGCCTGCGTCTGGTCTTCAAAGTCCTCCTCAGCTTCATCCTCAGATCTGTGGAAAGTAGTGGTCTCGTCGTCGCAGAAGTCACTGGAAGTGACGGAGATGCGACCAGTGCATGTGCTCTCACCAGCACTCGTGTAGTCGTCATCCTCAAAGTCACTACTATCTGCTACATTCTCTGTCTCTGCTTTGAGTGGCTGGTTGAAGATACTGTAGATCTCGTCGGTAGCAGCGCGAGTATG
Source organism: Aspergillus lentulus (assembly GCF_001445615.1). Taxonomy (NCBI): domain Eukaryota; kingdom Fungi; phylum Ascomycota; class Eurotiomycetes; order Eurotiales; family Aspergillaceae; genus Aspergillus; species Aspergillus lentulus. The sequence continues at coordinate 2,076,569 of NW_028322123.1, forward strand.
GATTGTCATTGTCGGCTCAGCCGTGCTCTTGCGCCGAATCTTGCCTCCTGTCGGAGAGTCGAACTTCATTTTGACTGGACAGTTCGCCAATGGTTAGTGAGGAATTCAAAATTGAGGGAACGAGAATGAAGCCAGGAGACGTTGCTTACTTGTTTGTGTCTCGCCTTTGACTTCGCGTAGTTTTATTTTCCGTGCTTTGCCAGCTTTGCTCTCATTCAATCCAACTTCAATCGCCCGCTGCGTCCCTTGTGAGCCTGTGTCTTTCACTTTCAACTTTTGACTAAACTGCTCTGACAGTTCCTGATCCGGGCTTTGCTCAATCACATTTCCCACCGGTTGCTCTGCACCAGCAACATTGCCGGATAACTCCTTAAAAGGTGCTTTGTGCGAGCGCCAGTCTTTATCCATCCATCCACGGTGCATGGCCCGAAGTTCTTCAAAGCTGACCTCTTTGGTCGGGTTCCTATAATCAGGATATACTGCTTCAAGATTGACAAAGACACGCTCTCGTCGTCCGGTTCGAGGATTTACCGCTTCCCTTACATGATGATCTGGAACTTGTTTTGCTTGCATCGTTTCTGTGACAGATAGATTTGGATTTGACTGAATACATGAAAACGTAAACCGAGATACGGTACATGCCACCAATTAGTCCTGTGATCGTAAATATATGGAATTTCAAGAAAGGGTGACAAAACAGTGAACATGAACTCACCTCATCCCTGAAGATCGGCATCTTCTCCTTCGGAGCAGCCTTCTTTCCTGCCTTCAAGGTCTCCCCGGCCCACGGCTTCGCCTCCACACTGTTCTCCTTACGTCTCTCGTGCATCGACCCAATGCTATCCCATCCCTTGGTCTGTCCTGATACAGCGGGCTGGCTTACTGCCGAGTCGGCGTCCGAAAAAATAGCCATCTTGGGCTTCCCAGACTTCGTCCGCGGGGCAGCCGCAGCGGCAGGAGCGGGTCTTTGAGCTTGCGTATCGGCAGCCGGGGCTGCAGACAGAGAAAATGGATCAACCTTGGCAGCCAGTGCAGGTCGCACCGCGGGTAAAGCGGGTGATGATGGTCCATTATCCTGCGTGCGTTGCTCGTACCGCTTCTGGAACTCGCTGTATTTGCGGATCAATCGTTCAGTTGGTCGAGCTTCGCGGTCAACTCCCAGTCTATACACTTCCTCAGCTTGAGTCCAGCGTCCTGCGCCTTCGAGCCAAGCGGCGAACTCTTCATAAAAAAGAGCTAGTCCTTCACCGATATGGTGACGCGCCAGAAACGCAAAAGTCTCGCGCGGAGAGTCTGAAAAGAGCCTGATATAGTGAAGCCATAGCCGCAGATAGCGGGGATCATTCTTGTAGTGAGTTGAGGAGAGGAATGCCCTGACGGCGCGTTCGAGTAGAGGAAGAAGACCGGACTCGGCGGTCGCTTGTGCAGAAGGGTATGCGTTCAGTGTCCATTTCACGTAGCGGTCATATATATCAAGCGGGTCGTCTGAGTCGTCAATAGCCTGCAGTTCTGCCTCATACTCCTGTCGAATGGCATCATTCAAAGTCCTGGTTTCGTTTGGTGATGGAGCCGCGAGTTTGTCACTAGGATCTCTGGGTGAGAAGATGCGAGCAAGCTCTTTGGCTGAGCGTCCCCCTGGTAATGATTGAATGTTCTCCTTCTGATTCTCGATGATATCAAAATTGATGAGATCCTCGGAGGCCGCCATGGCGGCGACAGATAAACAAGCGTGCGGCCAAAGGAATTGTTCTGGGGTGAGTCGTGAAAATATTCGTCAAGGGCACAGAGCCGTCAATCACGGCTTGAGTGCGTCAGTTTGCCGATTGGGTAAGTCGAAAAAGTCGTCAGTCGATGGATTGTCGAGCAAGGTCGAGATAAAAGTTGAGGTCGAGAACTACGCAAGTTTCCGTTTATCGATAAACAGCCCCTTTCGGTTGCCCTGGCTACTGATCACGTGCACGCTATCCTATACTTGGTAATATTCGAAGGACGGCCTCGCCTCTGGGAAGCTGCAAATTTACTAGACAAAGTCTCAGATGAAATAATGAAAGACTTATAGATATTTGTGGTTTTGGAGGCATTTGATAGTCTGTAAAATGATTAGGAAATATTGATAAACTGAGTGCGCAATGACACTCGGATGTCATGTCGCAGTAGCAGGCGTCTAACTAGGATTCTCCGCCTCCGCGAACGTTGAAGCATCAAACCTGAGCCAACTGAACTCGTCACCTTGAAGTGAGGAATTCTCACCTTGAGACAATTGTTGCGCCTTCTTCGTTTCTGTAACATATTTTATGGTCCAGCAGACTCGATGCCACCACGATCCCGCAATGTGACGTCCAGCGCCGTCTCCGAATCCTCCCCTCAAAGTCCGAGAAGAAGCGACCCAACGAAGAACAGAAAGCGAGACATTGACGAGCTGCAAGAGCAGAGCTCTCCGCTGAGGAGATCCAAGCGCTTCAAGTCGACCGAGGCATTGAGAGCTTCGCCAGCCCCGGGCAAATCGGAAATCATCGACGGTCCAGCTACTGCCGATTTGGGGCAAAAGAAGCCGGGAGTGTCTCCAAAGAAAGAGAAATCTAGAGTTTCGGTAAAGGAAGAAGTCGAGGAAGAGATTGAGATAACCGTTGATACGAAGGTGGGAAAGAGGAGTCAGGCAGAGCCAGACAACGCAGACGAGACCACTACAGTGACGGGAAAGATCTCGAGAAAGAGGAAGACCAAGCGGGAAAAGGAGCTCGAGATGCTTCCTCTGAGGGCCAGAACACAAGGTGTGCGCATGTGCGTAGGGGCCCATGTCAGTGCCGCAAAAGGTTGATTCCTCCTCTGTTCACTCAACACGCATTTCCTGGCAGGGCTAATCATATTCATGACGTTAGGAGTTTTCAATGCCGTGCATAACAGCATGCACATCGGGTACTATAAGCAGATTCTGGCCGATTGAGTGGGGATTTTGGCTGATGTACCCTCTAGTGGTAATTCATTTGCCCTCTTCCTGAAGTCGCAGAGGAAATGGGAGAACCCTCCCTTGCAAGATGATCATCGAGATCAGTTCCGTCAGATGTGTCTGGAACACAAGTATGACGGCGCGAAGTAAGCACACAGAGTCATCGTACTCTATTGATCTGACAATACTGACCAGGCACAGGCACATACTCCCCCACGGCTCATATCTCGTCAACCTAGCCCAAGAGGACAAGGCCAAGGCCAAGCAGGCATACGATTCATTCCTAGATGATCTCCGCCGCTGCGAAGCGCTTGGAATTACTCTCTACAACTTCCAGTAGGCTCAGATCATCACCGAGAATACCAATCCGGCCGTTCACTAACTATCCTCTAGCCCCGGAAGCGCCAACCAAAGCAGCCTCTCAGACGCCCTCTCAAGGCTCGCCAAGGCCCTGACCAACGCCCTTGAAGCCACCTCAACCGTCGTCCCCGTCCTGGAGACAATGTGCGGCCACGGCACCACAATCGGCGGCTACCTCCCCGAGTTCCGGGACCTCCTCGCCCTGATCCCACGCGAGCACCACTCCCGTATCGGCATCTGCGTAGACACCTGCCACAGCTTCGCAGCAGGGTACGACCTCTCCTCGCCAGCCGGCTACCAGTCCTTCATGAAGGAATTCGAAGACCAAATCGGCCTGCAGTACCTCCGCGCCCTGCACCTCAACGACTCCAAAGCCCCGCGCGGCAGCAAGCGCGACCTCCACGCCAACATCGGCACAGGCTTTTTGGGCCTCCGCGCCTTCCACAACATCATGAACGACCCGCGCCTCGAAGGCCTCCCCATGATTCTCGAGACGCCCATCGACCGCCCTGCCAAAACAACACCCACCACCAAGAAGGACGAAGCGAGTGACGCCGAGGCCGACCCGGAAGCCGGCTTCGACTCCGACCCTGAACAGACCAGCAAGAAAAAGACCCCCAAGCGGATCAAATCCAAACCCACCGGCGCGAAAGCTCTCGTCCCGGACCCGGGCGTCTGGGCCCGCGAAATCGCCCTCCTCGAGTCCCTCATCGGCATGGACCCCGACAGCCCCGGGTTCAAGGCCCTCGAGGCACAGCTCGCCGATGAGGGCCGCGAATTCCGCGCGAAACACCAGGAGCAGTATGAGCGGAAACTGGCGGCCGAAGAGAAGAAGAAGAATAAAGCTGCGGGGGCGGGGAAGGGCCAGAAGACGGTGATGGAGATGATGCAGACCTCGGGGAAGAAGAGGAAGGGGCCTCAAAAGGAGGTTGAGAGCGAGAGCGAGAATGAGCTAGAGAGCGAGGATGAAGGATGTCAGAGCCATTGATTACCGCAGTTTGACCCTGGCTCTTGTATACTATACTACGTGACTATAACCGAAGAACGAATGGCACTACGCAGGATGATGCTATCTGAGAAAATGATGGCTGGAAATAATGCTGCCGTTACTTGAACTCTGATAGAGCGAGGTATCAAACAATATCACGTTGCGACATGGGTATTGTCATGCGAGATCTCAAACTAGCTAAGGAATCAAGACCAATAGGCCAACTCGGAGGATATATAGACAGCATTGTCAAAGTAATCATTGGTATCACTCGAAAACGAAAACAGAAACATCCCCTCAACATAGGATGTCAATTGCAATATGTGCACGAGCTATTCGCAGCTCGATCATCTATACCTTCCCATGAGTTCGGTGACAGAAATCTAGCTGAAGTCCACCCTGTATGTCAATGACGCTGCTCTGGACCATCCAAGCACCGCCGTCTTCCTGTCCCGCTAGTTCCAGACTGACAGGAGGGAAGACTCGCAGGATACGCCTCGGACACAGGCAGAAGCCGAGAACACAGACTTGAAACCAAACCAGTGGCTTCGATGAAAGCGTCGTACAATCCAAGTCGCTCCTGGTCAAGGTCTTTCTCCCGACACTGCCCGGTCGGTGGACGGCTGCAAGTTCCCTCCAGAGCTGGGGCCTCGTCCCACCCGAGGCGGAAATTGGGAGTCGGCGGTCAGGATTACGGGCGGTGCGGACTTGAGCGGAGACGGACCGGCCAGACGCGGGGAGAACGGTCGACTCTCATTATCGCTCAGATTCCCCGTAGAAATTGTGAGTCCATGAATGTTGCTACTGGCCCCGCTGGCCCGCACTTGGAACGAGCGCCGATCGCCAATCAAGCCATCGACGGGAGCGAGGTTGTCAGCTGTAGGCACTTGCGACACCGGAGTGACGATGCTGGTTTCCGGATCGCTAATTCTGTGATACGTTCCACGCGAACGGGAACGAGCACGACCGGAGTCGTCACTTTCCGAGTCCAGGTTCGGGCTGCGCTCCCAGGTGCCTCGTCGTGCCTCGGAACGCATCTTGGAAATCTTCATGTAGTTGTAGCAACCAATACTGGCAATGGTAATAAGCAAACCCGCAATATTGACCGCGGTCAGTTGGTCATGGAACACGACGCCTGCTGCGCTGATCGTAATAACTTCCTTGAAGATGCCACAGATACTTAGGGTGACGACGGAGGAACGTTTCAGTAGAGCAAACTCGGCTGAGATCATGCAAAAGGCCAGCACACCGGGGAAGATTAGCAGGAAGACGGCAAAGACGCCGCCATGAGTCTCTGACAGAGCGGCAAAGCCGTCGGCGATCTTGGCAGGGCCTTCAACGGTCAGAGCGATAATAATCAGCGAGAAAAACATGACGGGAGTGAGGAAGAAGAGGGTGGAGAAGGGGTTGGAGGTAGCCGGATGCCTCAGGAGTAGAATCTGAGTCAGTCCCCAGCGGAAACCTGAAAAGAAGGCGGAGGCGATGACTAGAGCGAAGCCCACAGCATTGAAGGCTGTTTCTCCGGCGACCATCATGACGACGCCGACGGTCATGGTGGCTATGACAAAAATCAACTTGACGGAGGGCGTCTCCAGTCGGAAAATGAAAGCGAAGAGAAGGACGAAGGCGAGAGCGGAGGATTTGCACATGGTGAGGAAGGTGAGGGAAATGAACTTGAGGGACATGTTGCCCAGCCCGATGTCGAGCGACGTCGCTGCGCCGCAGGGAACGAGCCGGGTGAGGTAGAAGAGTTTGGTGAGAATGGGAGTCGATTCGGAGGCATCATGACTGTTTCTGAACGGTGAACCGGACGAGGAGGACGAAGGGTGTCGCGGGCGCAGTGCCGGGATCAACCAAAGAATGAAGGACGCGAGACTGAACTGCACGAGCATATGCAAGCTAGTCGTAAAAAGAGGAAAAGGAAACACAACACGGTCTTCTGAGAACATCCATTTATTGTACTAGTTGACCAGAGGAAAAAAGAGTCAGTATGCAAAGTCCCGAGTCGGCTTCTCCCCGCCAAAGGCAGGGGTCAGGGATGATGGATCACTTACAACGGAGATTGACAAGGAAAAGAAGTACCACAAGAGGATGAGACACGCATTGACAAGCAGTCTCTTGACGACGTTCCGATCTGCTAAACCCATCGAGAGGATATCATATCGGGAGGACTTGACATCAGCTATGCGAGCATCCAATTGCCTCCGTTGTTTCCTCCGTCGGCGTCTCTGACGTCGTTGTTTCGCTGTGAGACCGGTTTCTTCATCATCGTGGAGCTCATCGTCAGAGCTCACATAATCCATCTCCACACTTTCTGCGATTGAAGACAGATCGGAGACGTCTGCGTCATCGGCCGTCAAGGGTTTCTGTTCGTCGCGCTTGTGGTTGACCGCCTCGCCAATGGCTCTGGAATGATCCTCCCTCTGTTCGGTCGGGGCGGCCAGCGATGAGGGTCCTGCGCCTGTGAGGACGGAGCTTCGACGTCGATGGTGACTTCCAGCCGGCGATAGCCCCATTTTGTAAGGTTATATGTAGAGGTAAGACGGGAAACAGGAGTATAATCAAGGGGAAAGGAAAAAGAGAGACACAACGAGGGAGGAAGAGACGGATCTGCTAGGGCGCAGTGGAATCCATCAGCGATTGATAAATAAACGCGAAGATTTGCCTCAGTGGATGACAGTCGGGTTGAATGAGATCACAGCTGGAGAGCTCGAGGGAATTGATAAGGGCACAAAGGAATGCAGAGACGAAGATCAATTGATCTGACAGGTCTCGTGGGAGATGCAGGGATATTGACCGTCCTTCCGTATGGCAGAATGAATGATAATACTGACAACAATAAGATTGCTCACAGGAGGAGCAAGAGGGAGCAAGGAAAAAAAGAAAAACAAAAAGGAAAGGAATCAATGCAGACCAGGACGAAAGGGGTAAAAATGAGAGATATTGCAGGTAGGCAAACTTCTTGTCGTAGATACAGAGAAAAGAAAAAGGGAAGACACCGCCCCGACCTGATGCAAGGGCGCGATGGATTGGGGATGGAGGAAATAAAATGAAGTTTATTAGGATCAAAAGAGGAGGGAGACTGAGATGGTAAGGTACCTAAGAGATAGATAGATCTATCTCGTTAGTTAGTTCTTAGTTTACAGTCATCAATCAGGATCATGCCTAACTGACCTTTGACTAGTTTATCTACTTACTTTTAATTCTGCTTTTGCTCCATAGTTATCTGCCCAATTATTATTCTGGTTAGTCTATCAATAACTGCATGGGTTATTAATTCCATTGTGCAATATCCGAAAAAGTCGTGTGAGTTGATCAACAGACAACAGCCCCCAGATCCAAAGTTTAAGGAGAGAGGGGTCAGGTAACTTTTGGCCGACGATCCCATACAAACGGTACCTTGGGCAGGACATCCTCCACAGACCATAGCTATAAGATCCATGAGATCATTGATTGCCTGACTTGACCTGGCATGATTTCTATCCCAAAAGAAAGAAACCTTCAGCAAAAACAGGTCTATTCTGATACTGACTGGAGCAAAGAACAGTCATAGAATGACTCTCCGCTGCCTGTGATACCTCGCTAATAATAATAATAATGATGATAATAATAATGGAGAACTGACTCTTGGCTGCTTTAGCCCCCTGTTAGTCTCGCCTAGGAAGAGTCTAGTAAATGGGTCCGGCTGACCCTAGATTCCTTTTAACCTCCCTGTAAGAGTCCCCGACATCTCTGCTAATGCACGGAAGTTGTGCCTTGTGGATGAAAATCTTGTAGGGTCATCATTTTACTGTTGGTCCTTCCGGACGATCCGGGGTTAATTATCCTAATCATTCTTCATGATCCTTATTATCCTTAGTATCCTTCCTTGATGCATAGGAAGAAAGGATCCGATAGGAGTCTTCCAGGCCAGCCCATGGATATCCATCTAGGATCTAATTAAGTTGACCTTGACGAACGTTTATCAGACGGTTCGATTGCCTACCTAACCATGAAGAATGTCTTAACTGATTAATAATAATAATGCGGTCAATATTAATATCGACCCTGGTGGATTCATGGACTTCTTCTCAGCCACAATTGGTGGATGCCATGTCCGAGGCCGATACTCCATACCTTACTTACTCCATAGGCCGAAGCCCTACAACTTGTGCAATGATGATGAAGGCCATGATATCACAGCCTGGACTAAATACAGGGATTATACAGGTCTTTGACGACCTTGACGACATTCCATCCTCATTGAAGATAGAAATCATCTGGAAGTTGCCAAGATTGACTAAGAGGAGTTTGCATATAGAAATGAAAGAAGAGACGGTGAGAAGTCACGGGAGCAACTGTGATCATTATTTCTTGGCAAGTCAAAAGGTACTACTACTCCATAGAAGTCTCGATATCCACTCTCCAGGCTGGACTCTTCCAGTCCAAATAAACAACCTCCAACCGAGGATGTATGATCTATCACATACTGGATAAAACTCAATGAGCTTCGGATGTGCATATGATTCGGTGCCTTCGAGTCTCTCACCGTGATGGTTCAATTCCATCATCTCTTGTCGCTGGAAGCTTTCGGCCAGACTCTTCTTCATAGTACAGTCCCGATACGGTGACTGCATCCGAATAGCAGAAAGCAGAAGATATCACGGTCATAACTACCACCACCATCATCATCATCATGTCGTTACTATGTCCAGAAGCACAAGGGATGAAATAATCCTTAGATGGATATTACGAGACAAGTTGGCCCTATCCCCGGGCCCCTCATCAGCTTCTTGCATCCTCTGTGCTGTCTAGCAGCTCCAGTCATTGCAGACACGCAATAGCTGTTTTTGATACTCAGGAGAATCCCCATTATCATCAACTACGTCCGTGATCTCTGAGGATACTCCTCTCTCTCTGATTATCCGTCATGGCCACTACGTACAATGCCATAGAAGACTATGGGCTCATCGGGGACATGCACACCTGTGCCCTTGTGAGCAAGCATGGCAGCATAGATTACATGTGCTGGCCTGTCTTTGACTCTCCGAGCGTCTTCTGCCGCTTGCTAGACACCCAGAAAGGGGGCTACTTCAGCGTTTGCCCGCCTTCGTCTGCTCCCAATATCCTCAATAAGCAGCGGTACCTGCCGTACTCCAATATGCTCGAGACACGATGGACCAACGAGGATGGCGTGGTGACCATGCTGGACTACTTCCCTGTGGCGCCCAAGAAGAGCGCCCAGTCGGCCAGGATCCTGTCCGGGTATTGTCCCTGCAACGAGCCCGGGGTCAACCGGTTCAAGTCCGGGTTGCGGCACTCCGGCGTGATCAGGAAGCTGGACTGCAGCCGGGGAAATATGGACTTGCAGGTGGAGATCTTCCCCGCGTTCAACTACGCCCGGGACACCCACACCACCCGGTCCAAACTCAACGACGATCTGAGCAAGCATCAACTCCAGACCGTCCACTTTGAGAGTGACACGGAGAAACTCCAACTGGAGATCTTCGCCCATTCCAAGCAGGTCGAGAAGGTGGGATTTCCCCAGGTGAAGTTCAGCATCGAGGACAAGCCAGGCATGCAGGGCCGCGGCCTGGTCGCTTGGATCAAACTGTCCCAGGGCCAGAGCATGACCTTTGTCATCCACAGCCCCGAGAAGATCCTGCCCAGCGACGCCATGATGGAATCCTACCTCGACAGATTGGAGGAGGAGACGTTCGACTACTGGACCTGGTGGACCCGCCAGTGCACCTTCCGCGGTCACTACCGGGAAACCGTGGAGAGGAGCCTGCTCATTCTGAAGTTATTGACGTACAAGCCCACGGGGGCCATCGTGGCGGCGCCCACCTTTTCCTTGCCGGAGAACGTGGGCGGCGGCCGCAACTGGGACTACCGGTACTCCTGGGTCCGCGACACGGCCTTCACCCTCTACGTCTTCCTCAAGATGGGCTACAGCGAGGAGGCGGAGGCGTACGTGAACTTCATCTTCGACCGGATCTTCCCGCACGCGCAGCAGGAGGCCGGGCCGGGCTCGAAGCGGCCCTTCCTGCCGCTCATGTTCACCATTCGCGGCGAGTACGAGATCCCCGAGGTCGAGCTGAGCCATCTGGAAGGGTACAAGTGCAGCAAGCCCGTGCGCATCGGCAACGCGGCCGTCTTCCACACGCAACTAGACATCTACGGCGAGCTGCTGGACAGCATCTACCTGTACGACAAGCACGGCAACCCAATCACCTACGACCAGTGGCTGGCGATCCGGCGCATGGTCAACTACGTGATCGAGGTGCGCCACGAAAAGGACATGTCCATCTGGGAGTCCCGCGGCCAGATCCAGAATTTCCTCTACTCCAAGATCATGCTCTGGGTGGCGCTGGACCGCGGCGTGCGCCTCTGCGAGAAGCGCTCCAGCCTCCCCTGCCCGGAACGCCTCAAATGGATCCAGATCCGCGACGAGCTCTACGACGAGATCATGGAGCGCGGCTACAACTTTGACCGCGGCCACTTCACCCAGAGCTATGAGAGCCGTGACGTCCTCGACGCCGCCGTCATGATCGCCCCGCTCGTCTTCTTCTGCCCGCCCAACGACCCCCGCTTCATCAGCACTCTCGAGAAAATCCTCCAGAATCCGAATGAGCAGGGCCTCTCCAGCGCAAAGATGGTCTTTCGCTACGACCACGAGAAAGCTCGCGACGGTACCTCCCATCCCTCCTCCCATCCCAGCCCATTCCCCATCCCATCACTAACAAAAACATAACAGGCGTCGGCGGCCGCGAAGGCGCCTTCATCATGGTCACATTCTGGCTCGTGGAAGCCATGGCCCGCGTAGGTTTCAGTATCCGTCCCTCCGCAGATCAGCTACTAAGAAAAGGAAAACAAAACAGGCCGCAAAATACAACGTGCCCATCCCGAACCTCTGGAAACTCGCCCTCGCCCACTTTGACAATATCCTCTCCTACTCGAACCACCTGGGCATGTTCTCCGAGGAGGTCGCCATCTCCGGCGAGCAGATGGGGAATACCCCACAGGCGTTCAGCCATCTGGCCTGTGTCAGTGCGGCGCTCAATCTTGAGAAGATAGGTCGGGATCAGGATGAGCAGAATTCTTAATGTGGTTGCGCATGGTGGGGTTGGTTTCGTACGGTCTGGAGGTTATTTCAGTCTTAGACTTTCCGTAGGTCGATTTTAGGTTCTTTACTTTTCACAGGCTAGAAGCAAAATAGGATTTGTTCTCTTTTCTTTACTCTAAGAGCAATTGGATTGTTCGTATGATCACTTAGGTTGTTTGGGCAGGTCTACCAGCCAGGGACACTTGCATCCTATTCCCTCCCGACCACCTGCCTTCATAGGAACTGAGACAGCTCAGCATCCGGCGAGTTCTTTCAAATGTATATTGTTGTCCGTTGCTTATTTCGTTTTCCACATCCCCGCCTTCTATCTGTCTGGTTAAATGCATCATGTCGTCAAGGCGCTACTCTCCCGCAATATGCTTGCTCTGTTTTGGCGCGACAGGTGGTTTCACCCCACATACCTTCGCCTTGAATGAGCCTAGGGAGTAAGCCTCTGAAATTCAGATCCACGTTAACCCCCTTTCCTCTGCCCAGCAGCACCAGGCCCGGGTGAAGGACTTGTGCTAGCTGAGGTACGAGTATCCTTGACCGACGCAGACCGTGAAAAGGCCCCTGCCGTGCCGATCGTCGTACTGGCATTGCGGAGCTCAATCTTCTTGCGCTCCATTTCAAGCTGTAACACGAGACCTGTTAGCTTCGGGTTTCCCCGGGCTGAAACGAGACTGAAGGGGTTGATGTACGTACCACTTTGCGCACTCTGCTCAGAGCAGCCGTATCACCGGCCACGATTGATCGACAATCTTCTACATGATAAGGAGGCGCAATGGTGACAGCATCTGCCACGACAATGTTGGGCCCGTCCCACCGTGCCGGCATTGTGCGGCTAAACGCATCGAAGATCTCCTGTGCCTCCTTCGTGACACCCTTTCCACGCCGCGCCTCACTCTCCTGCGCTTTGCCAATGGCGCTGGCCTCTCGAGCCCTCAATGCCCGAATATCAAGCGCATGCAGCGGAGGTACGGCATCGGAGAAGGACGGGCCTTCAGCGGAGTTGACATTTGGAGCAAGCGACAGGAGCTGGAATGACTGGATCCGCGATACCGGGATAATGCGGTAATCGCCCGCTTGTGTCTGTTTGCCGTCGGCTGTGTTGATAGCAACGAGATTTGTGATGGGACAGGCGGTGAATAGAGTGCCCTCGATCGTAGAAGATGTGGGGGGTGCAGTACTAATGCGAATGCTATCATGGGAAACACTCAGCTAGAGAACATAGGGGGCTTGCAGGCTCCAGTTGCGCCAGAGCATCCCAAGGGAAATAGTACTCACCGTGCGCCAATTGCGCCGCTCAATGCCACCTCCAACGGCACCATGGCAGCTGCCATTCCCGCACTCGTAGCTGCACCCGCGGGACCTTGCGCTGGTGCTTTCACTCCGACACCGTGGCGCTTATTCTCTGCCATATGAATGCCGCCCTCGACAGAAGCAAGTCGAAAAGGAGGCAATCAAATACCCCTAGGTCTGCCGGGAACTGGAGCGAAGGTAGCTGCTGTATCGACGAGTATGCGCCGACCGAGCCGCAGTGGTACAAAACGGCAAGCCGACCGTAGGAAGTTGCTCCCAATTTTCACTCAATGGAGGTCGTCCTTTAAGGTCAGGATGTCCGCCGCAATCAGTTCTTCGCCGCAGTGATGAAGTCGACCAGGTCGAACCAAGTGGGACGTTGCGGGAAGACGGAAATAGGTAGACAAAGGAGCGACGGCAGAAAGGAATAACGACAAGAACGAATCGATGCAACCAATACAAGAATGAAGAAAATCAACAATATTGGAAAAAAAGTCACTGCCAAGCAGACAGGATGATTGGCTGTGGCTGCTGGCTCAGAAGAGGGAAGACGGTGGACGTCGTCGACGGAGAGGTCAGGGTGTTTTGGAGATGGAACAACGTTGCACTGCGGGCAGCTCCTTCGCCGCCCAATCGAGTCTAGCGGCATCACTGATGAGCAAATCATGTACACAACCACTTCTTCTCTCTACAGTAGCAATATGGTGTCTAATGGCATTTCTACATCATTCAAAGGTCTTTCGGTTCACTATGACTCGTACTACAGCCTTGTACTAGAACAGAGAAACATTCATCCATTTCCGTGAGGACCATTAAAGAAACATGCATCTAAGTACATTGATATAAGTCATTTTTTACCATCATCATCTATGTGCCCCCAAGCCATAGACAGGCCATCCTGCAGTTTCGAGTCACACTTTCCTCTCAGGGCAACGAGGTCTTACGTCCAGCGCAGTGCGTCGTGTCTCCGTCAGATTTTAAACAACGTAGGTGGAAGCGGACACGTCACCACCACGGCCGGTCCAGTTGACGTGGATATCCTTGCCCTCGGGGTAGTTCTCGTTGGCGCACTCGGGCTTGATGCGGAAGGTGTGAGCACCGAAGTAGTCACGCTGAGCCTGCAGCAGGTTGGCAGGGAGGTCCCGGGTGCGGTAGCCGTCGTAGAAGCTCAGAGCAGTGCTGAAGGCGGGAGTGGGGATACCCCAGAGGGCGCCCTTGCTGACGACGTTTCTCCAGCCCTGCTGAGCCTTCTGGATGGCAGCCTTGAAGAAGTTGTCGAACAGGAGGTTCTCCAGGTCGGGGTTGTTGCGGTAAGCGTTGGTGATGTCCTTGAGGAAGACGGAACGGATAATGCAGCCACCACGCCACATGAGGGCAATGGAAGGCTTGTTCAGCTTCCAGCCGTACTCGCGAGCAGCCTAATCAATTCTTGTCAGTCATTGCGTGTAGCCTAGGGAGATGAGCAGTGTCTTACCTCCTGGATGAGCATGAAGCCCTGAGCGTAGGAGATGATCTTGGAGGCATACAGAGCCTGCTCGAGGTCATCGATGAAAGCCTGCTTGTCACCGGTGAACAGGGGGGTAGGGCCATCGAGGAGACTGCTGGCACGGATACGCTCGTCCTTGATGGCGCTCAGGCAACGGGCGAAAACGGCCTCACCGATCAGGGTGACGGGCATGCCAAGGTCGAGAGCGTTGATGGCGGTCCACTTGCCGGTACCCTTCTGGCCGGCCTTGTCAAGGATCTTCTCGACGAGGGGAGTGCCGTCGTTGTCGTTGAAGTAGAGAACGTCACGAGTGATCTCGATCAGGAACGAGTCCAGGACACCCTTGTTCCACTTGGCGAAGACATCGGCAATCTCGTTGACGGGCATGCCCAGACCACGCTTCAAGATGTCATAAGCCTGTTGTCACGTTAGTGGCCTGTCCCTGCAGAGTATCTGAGAAAAAAGACGTGGCATACCTCGCAAATCAGCTGCATGTCACCGTACTCGATACCGTTGTGAACCATCTTGACGAAGTGACCAGCGCCCTCGTCACCAACCCAGTCACAGCAAGCCTCGCCGTCGCTCTTGGCGGCAATGCTCTGGAAGATGTCCTTGATGTAGGGCCAGGCCTCCTCGTTACCACCAGGCATCAGAGAGGGGCCGTAGCGGGCACCCTCCTCACCACCGGAAACACCGCTGCCGACGAAGCGGATGCCCTTCTCCTTCAGGTACCTGGTGCGGCGGTTGCTGTCGGGGAAGTGGGAGTTACCACCATCGATAATGATGTCACCCTCCTCGAGGTGGGGGAGGAGAGACTCAATGAAGTCGTCGACAGGCTTGCCAGCCATGACCAGCAGCATGATACGGCGGGGGCGCTTCAGCTTGGCGCAGAACTCCTCGACAGAGTGAGCACCGACAATGGACTTGCCTGGATTGAATCTGTTAGTTTGGCGTTCCCTCAATTGAAGACTTATCAGTGAGAGCCTCACCCTTGGCCTCATTTTCAAGGAAGCGGTCGACCTTGGAGGTCGTACGGTTGTAAGCGCAGACAGTGAAACCGTGATCAGCAACGTTGAGGATCAGGTTCTGGCCCATAACGGCCAGACCGATGAGACCGAAATCAGCACTAGGTGAAGGACGCGCCGGTGCGCCGACATTGATGCCGGCCAAACGGGCGCTTAAGTCAGTTGGTAGATTCTCAGGTAAATAGTTGAAAAAGAACTGGGAATTGATTTATTGGCGGAGCTGGAAATGCATGGTTTCAACGGTAGTAGGGTTGAAAATTCCAACAAGCTCAATTTTGAGCTCCTTATAGCTCAAGAGCCAGCTTGTCCAGCGCAACGTATAGCTTTGCGACGTTGCCATCAACGCCGCAAAGATAGCGTAGGGGATTGAAAACCACGGGATAGAGTGATGATGATGTAGTGGATGGAAGCGGACAAACTCAAGAGTACTTACACAGCTTGGTCAGACATGATGTAAGACAGAGAAGAGGGGTATAGGTGGGATGAAGTTCAAGGAGATAGACCGTAGATAGGGAATCTACAGAAACAGCTCCAATAGAAGATGATGAGAAGACGAGGGTATAGAATGGATAACGGAGAAGAAGAAAAGGAGAAGAAGGGAAGAGAGAAGAAGATGTCAGAGCTGGATTATTATTATTTTATTACTAGGGATTAGGTGTAGTTAATTACGGACCTTGGATGCTGACGGAGCAACCTTCCGTCATGGTGGGACACTGCACAGGACAAGAAGTGGACAACGGGCGGGGCACCAGAAGGAAGTGAGGGAGCAGAGTCGTCCGGTGAGTTGCAGTCTACGTAGATAGAGTAACGCTGGAAGCATCCATGGGAACTAGATACAGATGATTACTTTAGATTAGTTGATCATGAATCAATCCCACGGATGGTGGGATTGTTCGACAACTGCACATGGTCTCAACACTGACTACATAGACAATTGTAATCCTCCTTTCTTAAGAACACTGGATATGCTACTGCATACTCCGTACACACTCTCACAGGGTCCCTTAACAGTGAAAGAATATCCCCCCTCATTGTAGAAACAGAGCAAGGAACTTCGGAGATGACGGTAGTTGATGGCGGGGCACAGGAGCTGTACATGGAGGGGCAGACAGCCAAAAAATGTGGTGGACTAACTGGTAGTGGTGCTAGTGCCTCCAAGTCAGGCATGCTCGGTGAAGCAAAAGAGCCCATATACTTCCGATCACGATATGAAGAATAATTACTCCGTCTATCAAGATTAAGATATTATTAGCCATGATTGCTAAGGCATGGCTACCTTTCTGTTATCTCCGTGGAAACGTTGGCTTTTATACTCGTCTGTACTCTGTATTATCTAGTACCTCAGACCATCCTCCTCCGGGCTTTTGTCGCATTCGGTCTAGCACTCTAGCAGTTTCACTGGCATGAATACAGAACCCATCTGATAAGCTGTCAGTAGCACTCTAGGCTTTGCTACACCAAGGGAGTTTAGATGCCAATTGCCGCCTGGAAGATGACTTTTTCTACTCACTGGCATTTCAAGAACAATACAGCATCTCATGGATTACTCATCCAGAAGGTCTCGTCCCCAATGAAGCCGTTGTCGGCTATTGCATTACCCAAAGCGGCTTAGAGTGGGGGTTGCATCATTCTGTGGTCAATCCGTTGGGCGGCTTAGTCATGGAGTCAGTGGCTGAGCCGCTGCTCGGGAACAATGAATTGCCGCTATCCGGAGACCCGTACGGTAGGCCGGAGGAACCAGCAGTGTTTTCTTTCTCTTGGCGCAACATGGACAGTAAGGTGGATTGACCTCTCTTGCGATTCAGTCATCGCTTCTCGATAAAGACAAACCTCCTGTCGACGCCTTCCGCGACACACTCTCCCCGAAACATACGGCTGCTGAGACACTTCAACTTATCTTTTCGTCGCCTCAAAAGAGTTGACTGCCTCTTGCAACTGTCGAGGCTACCACCAATCTTCCATTACTTTCTACCCAGTTGCACGGCGATTTGAAGGATACAAGTCGAGAATTCAGACTGCGGTTGTGCATCATTCACTTGCCTCAAATCATATAGATTCAGGATTCGGGACCTTTTTCAGGCGTGACGTCTGACGTGTGACTGCTCGTCAGTCAGGCCCTGAAGGTACGTGTCTGCTGCTACTCCTGCACGCGGCGCAATCCAACCATCCATACCGTATCTCTTGTTTCGAACGCTCCGTTCATCATGTCCTTTCCGCCACCTCCAGGTCTCAAACAAACGCCATCTTCGCTGCCCGCGCGGCCACCAGCATCCGCAAGCACATCCGCCGCATCTTACCAACCTGCATATTCCGCCGCACCCTCATACACGGCTCCAGCTGCCAGCAGCGGATATGGCGGAACTGGCTCTCGGACAGGCTATAATGCCTTCACAGCGTTCCAGCCTCGCGCCATAGCTTCCAGTCAGCCTTACCGAGCCAGCAGTCCGGCCGTCTCTACGCCGCCAGCTACTGCAGCGGGTTACTCGGCGCCGGCCGCTGCAAATTACGGTAGTTACTACTCTCAGACACCGCAAACATACCAGGGTGGACCGACTTATTACGGTTCCTCACAGTACAGTGACACCACATATGGCCCCTCTGTGCCTCACATTCAGAATCCGTTCACCGCTACAGGGACGGGGAAGAATTACGGACGCAATGACTCCGGTCTAGATCCCGAGACAGAAGCTCAAATTGCGCAGTGGCAGAGCGCCTATGCCAACAAGGAGGAAGTTCCGGGAGGAGGCAAGGTAGCAGGTCGTCGCGACGGAGCTACGGGAATGCCAGGTGCTACTGTGGGAACCAACACACCGACCAGTGCGACAGCGGCGAGTACACCTACACCTGTGCCAGGCCACCCAGAGCAAAATGCCAAGACCGTTGTGCGTTCCGGCGGTGGCCAGACGTGGTCCGATCCGACTCTGCTAGAATGGGATCCGGCGCATTTCCGACTCTTCGTGGGGAACCTCGCGGGCGAGGTGACCGACGACTCGTTACTGAAAGCGTTTGCGAGATATTCATCTGTTCAGAAAGCGCGAGTCATTCGGGACAAGCGCACCCAGAAGAGCAAGGGTTATGGATTTGTCAGTTTCAGCAACGGCGATGACTACTTCGCGGCTGCAAGGGAGATGCAGGGCAAGTACATTGGCTCACATCCGATTCTGCTGCGACGGGCCACTACGGAGATCCGTCCGACGACGAACACCAAGGGCGGGAAGAAGAACGCTGGCGGTCACGGTGGAGGTCAAGCCGGGGGGAAGGTCAAGCACGACGGCGTCAAGAAGCCGGGCAAGACGAGGGGCGGACTGAAGATTATTGGTTGATCAGCATTTTTCATTGCGTATATCAATTCTATCTATTAATGATTCGTAAAACGTGTCATTTTGTGTATATGTACTGATCGCATGAAATATAGTACAAATAATAAGGTACCGTCGCAAGTATTTTCAAAGAATCGGTTGCATGATATACCCAACTCCAAGCACCATTGCCCATACTTGGACATCAATCAAACCCCAGAACCCATGCATAAACCATATCCACGGCGGGATGGATGCAAATATCTATGAGACATAGATCAATGTATAAATATTTATGTTGTTTGTTCGTTTCTCGCTTCGACTCAACCATCAAGTCCGAAATCGAGAGCGTCGAGGGAAAGGTCTGTGACAGGCGCTGATCCTCGTCCCCCATAGGTACTCTCGTCGACATCGAGCACAGACGGCGTGATTCATGAAAGACATGGCGCAGTATAGTGTAATTCAAATCGTAATGCATAAAGTCATGCACAGCATAGAAGGAAGCTCGTGATCGTGATCGTGATCGTCGTCGACATAATCGGTAAACAGTGATAAAGTGGAAAGGAGAGGTCACCCCCCCTCTTCCACGGTCTCCTCATCCACAGCCCGTTTCTTGAAGAAGGAGACGTGGTTTTGCATGGCATAGATGCCGAAGCCGGCCAGTGCAAGGATGATGAAGATGACGATTATGATAATCGCGATGGTGATATTTTTTTTGACCATTTCGTTCGGTTCTTCTCCTCGGGGAGAAGTGTGTATATATATAGATCTAAGAGGGAATGTCGGTATGCAGATGAAGGCCAACAAGACCTTCAGAAACGGAAATCCTCCGTAAGGGGTGAAGAAGAGGAAGATAAGAGAAAGAAAGGAGGGATGGAAAATTCTTCGAGGGACCATGTGCATGGCCGGGTAGTTTTAAGGGACGTGGCAGGCCCAGCCATGTTGATTTCCTTGTGAAGTATCTATCGACTGTCGGGGTGGCTGGGCTGTTGGACAGACAGCATCGTGTTCCTTTGCACGGGAAGAGATGTATAGATAGTCGGGCGCTATTCGTTGGACAAGCCGCCCTGATTGGGTTGAGGGTACTTAAGCTGTCGGGCTAGTTGTTAGGCTGACCAGGTACCAAGTACTTTGGGTCCAGCTCCCAGCCTCCGCATTTATCGAGGGCCACAGGATTGGCGATCGACAATTGGCAGAGGCACGTAACTCACTCATATTGAGGGCCAGTTTTTGACTATCAAGGAAGTTTGATGCTGTTGAAAGGTCTTCTAGCTCATAGGGAGATACGAGGATAGTATCCATTTTCAAGGCATCATCCCCGGCTTAAATTCGCACCATGCGGCAGATATACTGCGCTAACTGCAGGCTCAGTCTAGGAATAAATTTGCTTTCATGATGTGTTCGAGCGGTGAAGAGGATCTTGAGCTGCGAAAATGACCTGAAAGTCTCACAAGAAAAGGCGATGCAATATTATATGCTTCGTACTACGCCAAAACATGGAGAAGTCGTTGGTCTATAGAGTTTTTCCCTTTTAGGGAACATTCTCTACGTCACTAACTACTCTTCTCGGTTCGGTTCGATCATCAATCCGATGCACTTCTGTACGATGACCCAGTTGCTCGACAACGGTCCGATTCAGCTTGAATTACAGAGTTATTCTGAATTGTTCACATGTCTTGGCTAATGGTTATCGGAATGCTCGGGTCTATCCAGATCGCAAGTGATGATCTCATTGTGATCCTCTGGCCCATCCCATCGATGAACACGCGCACCTGACTGGGCAAATCCCTGGATCGGAACACTGCATCGATGGGAATCACAATACAATCGGACAGTCGGCTATTGTGTGTTCCGATATGATGCTCGCATCGGCGTGAATCCAGTTGACGGACATCTGGATCATGCCGAGCTCATGCTTCTCGCCAATAGTGATGTGACCCTGAGCTTATTGATCTACCTGATAATCACAATTATGCTCGGTCAAAACAGATTAGACATCCGGGGAAGACATTGCATTGGAAAGTCCCTGACGTAATTTGTTTTCTTCTCATCCCTACGGCTGTCTTGTCGCCTGTATTCGATATCTATAGGGCCTTTTCTACGCTTCCTCTATGTCTCCAATGTGCAAACCGTTTATCCTACATGTAATCTAATTTGCGGTCTGCATCATGGACGCTGAGCGCGCCGTAGAGCATCGAAAGGAGGTGGATGCTTCCCCACAAGGGCGATATTCTCATGACATTGCGAATTCTGCAGCTTCCCCAGCAGTTTCCGGTTCCGACACTGAAGACTCTTCTTCAATCGACGATGAACCATCGACTGCATTCGAGGATGTCAGTTCCAAGTCCACTCGTGATGGACAGTACGGTGACGACCAAATCAACCGTGTTCTCTCCCGTCGACAGACCAGCCGCAGCGAAGAAGGCCCTGAGGATATGGCTCAAATTGCGAAGCTGATGTCTCACATGTTTGGCAAGGAAAGGAAATCAGTTTCTGACGAGGAGAAAACTCGACATGCTGGTGTCATATGGAAGGGCTTGACAGTGAAAGGGGTTGGCCTGGGAGCTGCCCTGCAGCCTACCAACTCTGATATCTTTCTTGCTGTGCCTAGACTCATCAAAGGTCTTTTGACAAGAGGCAGGAAAGGAATTGGTGCCGGCCATCACCCATTACGGACAATACTTGATGACTTTACCGTCTGTGTTCCTTCATAACTTTCGTCAATGCACTATCTGACTGTGTTCAGGGCTGCGTGAAACCAGGCGAGATGCTCCTCGTCCTTGGACGGCCGGGGTCTGGATGCTCCACTTTTCTGAAGGTGATTGGCAATCAGAGGGCAGGATATAAAAGCATTAAAGGAGATGTACGCTATGGCGGCGCAGATGCCGAACTTATGGGCGACAAATACCGCTCTGAAGGTACAGTTGCTACTTTTATTCTCACCGCAAGTATACTTTCCCTGATCAAAACTGCAGTGTCCTATAACCCCGAAGATGATCTTCATTATGCGACGTTGACCGTCCGGAATACTCTGTTGTTCGCTCTAAAAACTCGCACTCCCGACAAAGCTTCGCGCATTCCAGGGGAGAGCCGAAAGGACTATCAAAACACGTTTCTCTCTGCCATTGCCAAATTGTTCTGGATTGAGCATGCGCTGGGCACAAAAGTCGGCAACGAGCTCATCCGTGGTATCTCAGGAGGAGAGAAAAAACGTGTATCCATCGCCGAGGCCATGATTACCAAGGCCAGTACACAATGTTGGGACAATTCGACCAAAGGCCTTGATGCCAGTACTGCCCTGGAATATGTGCAGAGTCTGAGAACTCTTACCGACATGGCGAACGTCTCCACGCTTGTAGCCCTCTACCAAGCCTCTGAGAATCTTTATAACTTGTTTGACAAGGTCATGTTGATCGAAGAGGGCAAGTGCGCATACTATGGAAGCGCCAAAGAGGCAAAGGCATATTTCGAACGCCTAGGGTTTGAATGTCCCCCGCGGTGGACCACCCCGGACTTTTTGACCTCGGTCAGTGATCCACACGCGCGGCGTATCAAAAGTGGATGGGAGGATCGAGTCCCGAGATCTGGTGAGGACTTTCAGAGAGTGTACCGCAAGAGTGATACCTACAGGGCTGCCCTGCAGGAGATTGACCAGTTCGAGAAAGAGTTGGAGACGCAGGAGCACGAACGTGAACAGGCGAGGCAGGAAATGCCGAAGAAGAATTACACCATTCCCTTCTATGATCAAGTCATCGTTCTAACTCGTCGACAATTTCTGATCATGTACGGCGACAAACAGACCTTGGTGGGAAAATGGTGCATCTTGGTCTTCCAAGCTTTGATCGTAGGAAGTTTATTCTACAATCTTCCCCCCACAAGGTCCGTCGATATGTCCACTGAAGGATGATTTTCAAACTGATCCATGTCCTAGCGGTGGTGTATTCACCCGAGGAGGCGTCATGTTCTTCATTCTCCTCTTCAATGCTTTACTCGCCATGGCAGAACTTACAGCGTCTTTCGAAAGTCGACCGATCATGCTGAAACACAAAAGCTTGTAAGCCTATCTCCTGCAGAACACAGTACAAGACTGACTCTTTCAGCTCCTTCTACCGCCCATCCGCCTATGCTCTAGCCCAGGTGGTTGTTGACGTTCCATTGGTCTTCGTCCAGGTCACTCTTTTCGAGTTGATTGTATACTTGTATGCATCCTGTCAGGTTTCGAGTCATGCACTTTCGCTAACTGTTTATCCAAGTATGGCAAATCTCTCTCGCACGCCGTCCCAATTCTTTATCCAGTTCCTGTTCATCTTCATTCTCACAATGACAATGTATTCTTTCTTCCGAGCTCTCGGGGCAGTGTCTGCTTCTCTTGACGTCGGTACGTACCAACCGTGCTTTCCTCGACGAAAGCTTCTTGCTAATTGAGCAGCTACTCGTCTTACCGGAGTTGCCATACAAGCACTGGTCGTCTATACAGGTAGGATGAAATTCTCTCCCAATGGCGCCATTTCTCACGTCACTCTAGGTTATCTCATCCCGCCATGGAAGATGCATCCGTGGTTCAAATGGCTGATCTGGATAAACCCCGTTCAATATGCGTTTGAAGCTATCATGTCCAATGAGTTCTACAACCTCGACATTCAGTGTGTAAGGCCAAATATCGTACCAGACGGTCCCAGCGCGCAACCCGGTCACCAAAGCTGCGCGGTCCAGGGAAGCACTCCGAACCAGCTAGTTGTCCAAGGCTCGAGTTACATCAAGACTGCTTTCACATACAGTCGGTCTCATTTATGGCGAAACTTTGGCATCATCCTCGCGTGGTTGATTTTCTTCGTCGCCTTGACGATGCTCGGTACGGAATTGCAGCAACCCAACAAAGGTGGCAGCTCAGTTACAACTTTCAAGAGGAACGAAGCGCCAAAGCATGTTAACGAAGCAGTGAAAAATAAAGAGCTTCCTGAGGATGAGGAATCAGGCCAGAAAGAGAATGCTGCCAATGCTGAGTCCGAGAAGACTCAACCCGGAGAGCCTGGGGGTGAAGTCAAAGACATCGCTCAGAGCACGTCTATCTTCACTTGGCAAGATGTCAACTACACCATCCCTTATGAGGGCGGGCAAAGGAAGCTTCTGCAGGATGTACATGGATATGTTAAACCCGGCCGCCTTACTGCCTTGATGGGAGCTTCTGGAGCAGGGTCAGTCATGCCCATTATAACTTTGAAACCAAGTAGCTAACACGGCCCATTACAGGAAAACAACTCTATTGAATACTTTGGCACAGCGGATCAATTTTGGCGTCGTTACTGGCACCTTCTTAGTAGATGGAAAGTAGGTCTTACTGCCACGGTTCGCATCCATGGACGTCACTTACACCTTTAGGCCACTTCCTAAGAGTTTCCAGAGAGCAACTGGTTTTGCTGAACAGATGGATATCCATGAGCCCACCGCAACTGTCCGGGAGTCTCTCCGTTTCTCTGCGCTTCTACGGCAGCCTAAAGAAGTCCCCCTTCAGGAGAAATACGACTATTGCGAGAAGATCATTGACCTACTTGAGATGCGCCCAATTGCCGGTGCAACTGTGGGTTCTGGAGGGGTGGGCCTGAACCCTGAACAACGCAAGCGGCTTACCATTGCAGTAGAGCTGGCAAGTAAGCCTGAACTTCTACTCTTCCTGGATGAACCTACAAGTGGCCTCGATTCTCTTGCTGCATTCAATATTGTCCGGTTCCTTCGACGGCTTGCGGATGCTGGACAAGCGATTCTGTGCACGATTCACCAGCCGTCTGCGGTTCTGTTCGAAGAGTTCGATGATCTCCTGCTGTTGCAAAGTGGAGGTAGGGTTGTGTACAATGGAGAGCTGGGACAGGACTCGAAGACTCTCATTGAGTATTTCGAGTCGAACGGGGCTAAGAAATGTCCGCCTCATGCGAATCCTGCAGAAGTACGTCTCACACCTCGTCCGCTTAAGCTTAAACTGACATAGTTCCCAGTATATGCTCGAGGTCATCGGCGCCGGCAATCCGGACTATAAGGGGAAGGACTGGGGAGATGTCTGGGCCCAGTCTCCTCAATGCAAACAACTGGCCGAGGAGATTGGCAAAATTATCGACTCCCGTCGCAATCGCGAAATCAGACAGAACAAAGACGACGACCGGGAATACGCCATGCCCATCTGGACCCAGATCGTGGCTGTCACTAAGCGGGCGTTCGTCGCATACTGGAGATCCCCACAGTATACTCTCGTGAGTGTGCAGTTTCGTCATCGGAGAGTTGAAGCTAACAGCAACAGGGCAAATTCCTTCTCCATATCTTCACCGGACTCTTCAACACGTTTACCTTCTGGCATCTGGGAAATAGCTTCATCGACATGCAATCGCGGCTCTTCTCGATCTTCATGACTCTCACCATCTCGCCGCCCCTGATCCAGCAGCTCCAGCCCAGGTTCCTGCACTTCCGGAACCTCTACGAATCACGCGAGGCCAACTCGAAGATCTATTCATGGATCGCGATGGTCACCAGCGCCATCCTCCCGGAGCTCCCCTACTCCGTCGTCGCAGGATCCATCTACTTCAACTGCTGGTAAGCTCACCAGAGTCGCCCCCTTTCAACCAAGCTCTAGCCGTCTCACACCACTAACACAACCAGGTACTGGGGTATTTGGTACCCTCGTGACTCCTTCAGCTCCGGCTACACCTGGATGCTGCTCATGGTCTTCGAGCTCTACTACGTCAGCTTCGGCCAGTTCATCGCCGCCTTCTCCCCCAACGAGCTCTTCGCCTCCCTCCTCGTCCCCTGCTTCTTCACCTTCGTCGTCGCCTTCTGCGGCGTCGTCGTCCCCTACGTCGCCCTCCCCCACTTCTGGCAGTCCTGGATGTACTGGCTCACCCCCTTCCACTACCTCCTCGAGGGCTTCCTCGGCGTCCTCACCCATAATATCCCCGTCCGCTGCGTCAGCAGGGAGGTGACCCAGTTTTCGCCCCCACCTGGCCAGACCTGCCAGAGCTACGCCAGCGCCTTTGCGAAACAGGCTGGCGGGTATGTCGAAGACGCTGCGGGTGGCCTATGCTCGTATTGCCCGTATTCCATCGGTGATGCATATGTATGTTCTCCCTCCTCCCCGTCTTCATACATGTCTTATAGCGGAACTAATATCTCCGTTCAGGCGGCCAGTTACAACGTCTTCTACTCGCATAAGTGGCGTTCCTACGTAAGTGTCTCCGACTATTGTTGCACGCGAATGACGAGCTGACAAACGCAGGGGATCTTCTGGGCTTTCACCCTGTTTAATTTCGCGGCGGTCTACTTCTTCTCCTGGCTTTATCTTCATGGCGTGGGGGATCTGAAGCGGTGGATTAGTGCGCGGAAGGCGAAGAAGATTGTACAGTGATAGTATTACCAGAGCCACGACCTTTTTGCTCAGTTATGGTTAGGGTTACGTATTATGTATTATGATTAGATATCCAATAATTGCAGACTTCCTTGCGAGAATTGAAAATGAGTATATATCATTCCAGTATTTGTACAGTTAGATAGGAGCTCCAAAGTGCGTTCGCTATTGCATATATCTCCTGATGCCTACATGGCTGATGGCGGCGCCTACCCCGTCTGATAAGATCAACTACGCCCCAGAGCTAGGCGGCGGTCCAGACGGACTAGCCAAGTTCGAAACCGCAAGGGACTGGTGACTGTGCGGATTCCACGTATTCGTCGGAGCGGCCGACGGATTCGCAGCCGAAGTGTGGCCACCATCTGCACCATTCATTAATCGAGGACGCTTGGCTTGCGGACCTGCTTGGGGACTCCGGAGATAAGGCGAGGTGTTCTGGCTGGATGGGGCCGAGGCGCCGCCGGTATGCGACGACGACTGGTCCGGGCTTGAGGCAAGCGCGGGGCCAGGAGCGGGCTGCAGGGCTCGCGACCTGGGGTGAGCAGAGGGAGGTGCAGATGCAGGAGCAGAGGCAGGCGGCTCCTCTGTCGCGCGGGGTTTGGTGTCCGCGCTGCTGCGATCATCGAGCGGAGGATTGCCATACCCGACGCCGACGCGGCCCATGGTCTTGTCGTGCATCACGACTCGCTTCCATTTGGCAACAACGCTATCGTAGTCCCATCGAGGCGAACCGGGGCTGATCTGGCTTTCTTGGGCATCTAGCTCCCGCGCAACAGCGGGTGGGAGGGGTAGGGTGTCAGGCGGGAAGAGCGCGAATTCTCGGGGCCATTGGCAGGAACCCAGCTTCTCCACCTGCGCGCGTAGCTGGTTGGCTTCCTGCTGGACACGAGCCAGCTGTTCGTCCAATATTTTCCGTTTCTCCACCTCACGGGCGAACGCGCGGGTGATCTCAAGATGCCACGCCTCTAGTCGCGTCTCCGGTGGCAGCGAGGCCCAGTGTTTGAAGGCCAGCTCGAGATGCCTGAGGCTCATATCTTCATGTTGCTGCGCGCTGCGGCTGATCATGTTAGCGTCCAAGCCGAGCGCGGGCCGACCGGGAGAGTTGTTCGCTGATTGCGCAGACAGCTGATCGGATTGCCACTGGTCAATCTTCGCTCGGATTGCCTGTCGTACAATATCAAGGTGTTCTGCCCCAGGAGGTTTCAGTGGGAAAGATGACGGCGACGGGAACGGATTGGTAGAGAAGAGACTGGGAGGTGGAGGCAACAGCTGAAGACAGAGCGAGGGGAATGTCTCCGACTGAATATCGAAATCAAACGGCGAAAGCCGGGGTCGCATCCGAGAACTACTGTGCGCATTATTGTTAGCAAGGTTCTATTCGATTTTCCGGCACATTCTTAACACGCAAGGACCTAGTATTTATGGGCACGCACGTTGCAGCTTTGATATTATCCAGAACCTCTCGAAGAGCCAGCTCCAAAGCCCTCATTGTATCCGGATCCTTGGCACTGGCACCCCTACTCGCATAATCCGGAAGATGCAACGCCCCCGTTCGAGGCTGCGAGGCTGCGAATCGCGACCCCTCCGGCGTCTGACCCGGATTGGGAATGTCATTGATGACCCCGGTCGCATGCCACGTAGGTGTGTTAAACATCATCCTGATCGCGCCCTCGCGCGGCTTCGCGCCGTGATCTCCGCCTGCAAAGTGCTCCGACGGGCCCTTGCCCATGGCCCGTTCAGGAGTATCCCGTTTGCCGGAGGATGTGCGGGCCTGCCGTCTGGTGATGCCGCTTCGAATGCGCCGAATCTCCTCAACATCGTGGATCCCATCGGGCTTTTTCTTGAAGAGGAATTGATCCAAGTGTCGGCCAAGGGATGACGATGTGAAGGCCTGATGACAGTACTGGCATTTTCGATCCTTGACGGAAGCCGGATTCTTGGATTGGCCTGCCGATTGGGACTGGTTGTCTTCACCTCCACCAGGAGAGTTTTCCGGGGAGTCGTTCGGACGAGAGGGTGTGGTTTCCGCCATTGTTTTACAAAATTTAGGTTGTTGGCGAACGTGGAGTCGCGGTGACACCAGAAACGCGCTGACCAGCTCGCATCCGAGGGGAGCTCTGCAGCTCAATGCATGAAAGAGAGGGCCCGCGCTTGTGCGTCACAGCTGGAACAATGAAGAGTGGGGCCCGAGATTGGAAGTGAGGGACGTAATAGAGCTGCAAGTGATGGAAGAAAAAGAAAAGATGGCTGAGCTGGAACGAGGAAGGGAAAAACAAAGAAGAAGCAAGGAAGAAAGAGGAAGAAGAACGAGAATGTGAACGTGACGATCGACAAGCGCCAAGCTTTGCGGTGGGGAACTTCGAGTCCGCGTCTTTTGCTCCGAGGTTGACATATAGAGAAACAAATCGATAGAACATGAGGATATCTCTCATGTTACAATGCTTTTCTAGTCTACTGCTACAATGACTCAAGAGCGAATGGATGCATGATGTTATGGCTGCGGTTTATGATGCTACCTCCGCGTCTAATATCAATAAGAACAACCAGCTGACCGCGCATCCATCAGAATAGAAACTAGGAACTAGACCTATTGTGATGCCTCTTTGACCTTTTCGCCGATATACTCAGCTAATGTCAGCATTTTCTCCTCCTGGAATCGCCGTCCGACGAGCTGAAGCCCGGCCGGCGCCCCGTGGTAGATGTCGGCATCATCTGAGAAAGATTAGCAATCGCCTCACAAAAACAATATAGTGAACCAGGAAAATGAGCTCACAATCTTCATAAGTCAGCCTATCCACCTCGCTCAAGAAGTCAGTCCGTGGTTGAGACACGTCAATTGTTTTGTCTGCTCGAGTCACCGGGAAAACGACACTGGTGTAGTCCAGCAGATTCACGAATGATGAATAACCAACATGACGATATTTCTGAGGAATCACGGCCGCGTGTGCTGCACACGGACAGATGAGTCCGTCCACCGGCCGGCCGGTGCCTGTCAGTGCAGCGGTACTATTCCAGTATTCCATGTAGAGCTTCTGGTATTCTCGCTTCTTGACATTCAACGCTGCAACTTCCAGAGCTGTCTTGTGGGTGAGTTTGGTATCAACTATGATCTGTGGAGCAGGTTCTTCTCCAGATAGACCAAAGTGATACTCAATGTCTGCGCCACCGTCGGAGGTGAAAGCTTGATCCTGTCAGAGTCAGTATCCTTAGAGCCCAAGAAAGAGGACAAGGGAGGAACATACGGCCAGATCGACTGCGATACTGTGAGACGGAGGTTTCCATTCAATGATCTGATATCCAACTTTGTCAGCTTGGCATAGGCCAGACGCGTTGCTACAATTCTCAAACCTTGTGTCCGAGCTTTCTCAGCGTCTCCTCCACGGTCTTCATAGCCCGTGCAATAGGAGGGTGAGGCTTGACTATCCCATCGTCGTACATAACAGCAAAGGCAAGCTTGGAAGGATCAGTTGCTGACCGGTTCACCAGAGCCCCGACCTCTCGTTCAATATCTTCGCGCCAGGGTACCTCGAGCACCAGGGGATCATGGAACCAAGGCTCTTGGCTGAGTACAGCCTTAAAAAGTAGTCTCAGAGACCGCGCTGTTGTTGCAAGCGGACCAATAACGGATAGGATGGTATTTTGGCCGTCCATGGAGTTTGCAGCACCCTCGTAAGGTACCCTGCCAGACGAGGGACGTATTCCATAGAGGCCGTTAAATACAGCCGGTATACGGACGCTACCGCCAATATCAGTGCCAAACCCTCCAGGAGAGCCTCTCAGGGCAATAAGCGCGCCTTCCCCGCCCGAGCTTCCTCCACTGGAGAGCAGTCGGTTTTGCGGGTTAGTTGTATACTTGATGATGTGGTTGACTGTTTCTCCTGCCATCAGAGTCGTAGGCACACTCGTCTTGCAGTACAGCACAGCTCCGAGGTTGCGAAGTTCTCTAACAAGCTCACTTTCAAAAACGCCCCTTCTTGGATCTTCCTTTTTGCCCTGGAACGTACCGATCCAGCCGACATATCCCATCGTCGTCTCGACGCCTCGCACATGAAACTGGTCCTTCAGACTGACCGGAAGACCGTGAAGAGGCCCAAGAGGCTTCTTGTGCTCTGCGAAGTACGCATCGAGCCTTTTGGCGTCTTCAATAGCTGCTTCGAAGAATACTTCATGCAGGCAATTCACCTGGACACTGTCAACAAACGGCATACATAAGTTACTAGCAGACGTACAAGCTGGTGTGCCAGAGCAGCCCTATGGCAAAATGCCTCTGTTACCTCCACAGCAGTCCAGTTACCAGACGTCGTCTGCTTCGCGATGTCCACGGCATCGTTTCCGGTAATCTGTAGCTCGCGAGGACTCAAGAACTGCTCAATGTAACCGGTGACATCCCGTAGTTCGGATGGTGATGGGACCGGAGTCTGAATCCTCCACTTGGCGGGAATTGCATCGAGGATGGACTGGCGTTTGGCATCAGCCAAGGATCTCCAGTCTACAGTCATTGTGACTTAACAGCTTGGTTTGCTAAAAATGTATGGGATATAATTGAGGAATGGAGTAGTACAAGGGATAACTTGTCCGGTAGGGAATGTCCACCTTAAATCGGGTGCAGTCAGTTGGAGAATGGGGTCATCTTCCTTATCTTATGTGTCAGGAACTTCATATCCTTTCCGACTAGGCAGGTCGAGAGACATGCCCCGGACTGAGATACCATGAAGATAACCGAGGCCGTTGACGATTATGCGGGATCTCGTACGATACGATATTCAGTCGCAGCGGGGAACGTGGGGCAGCGTTATCTATCCAGTAATGACCAGGATGCAACTCGTATTCTGCTTCCCCAACAAAGATATACAGTTGGAGAACCATCGGGTGTGAGTCTATGGAGTAGTTGGAGACCTACGGTACAAATTCGGCATTGGCGACACCCAGTAATGTTGATCGTAGGTATGCTAGTACCTAGGCCTTTCGAACCTCTGTCCTTTCCGGCAATGAGTATCCGAAAATGAGTTGTCGAACTTCAAGAAGATACTGTTCAAAGAACGAAGTCTTGATCCTCAGCATAGTATTAGCCGTTCACTCTATTCTTTCAATGTCTTGAGCTTCTGCGCAGGCCGTCTCATAGCGGCCCTGCTACAAGAATCCCCCAATCACTGGTTTCTATACCAGATCTCACTTCGCTATGTAAGCTTGGAAGGAGTATTATATATCCAATCCCATGATCCAATAACAGTGCACACCAGACACCGAGCTGGAGTGGCTGACAAATCATCATTTGTGCCCAGCCCGAAGGGATGACGGTGTCGATACATGGCAGCCTTTTATACGTCAAACTGGACGGTAGATTCTCCTGGCTAACAGGATGGTCTATCCAGTTGCGACAGATGAGCAGCCTTGACCTCGCTGGGGTACATGATGCTCGTCTCTGACTGACATATAGCCTATAAAGATAACCCCGAGGGGAATATCATAGAATTTGAGATCGCAGATCGTCAACCATGAGACTCAGTTGCAGACATTTGTCGGACGTTCAAGTTTACTCGCTTGCCGGCCATCCAGCCCTTCCACTTGCCAAATAGTGCCTTATCAGATCTAGCGGAGGCACACCATGGCCAATCAGCCAACCAATCCGGGCAAGTGCCAGGGACAATTTTCGGTACTGCGTGCCAGGCAAAGCGAGAGGTGCCATCCATGTACACGGCATCTCCCGAGCGAAGACGGATGATCTCACAATCAGTCCCATTGTCATGGCTGATCAGAAAGAGGCCATCGCAGCCAAAACTGATGCTGATCAAGCCCACATCGCACTCCTCACTGACATCCCGATGAGGGCTCAGAGTGTCGCCAGGGGAATAAACATTCAATATGGCCGCCTCGGCTTTTGTTTGAGGAAAAGCTGCGTGCAGCAGGTTGGCAATATCAGCAGGGAATGCAGGCGGGGATCCCGATGGATATTCTTTGGCAGTCCAGTCATATTGGCCGCCAAGGGTCACCCAGCGCAGCTTCTTGGTGAGCATTTGCTGAGCTGTAATCGGTTTATGGACCTGCGGGTCTTTGGGAAATAACACTCTAGACGGGTCGTCCTCAAAGAAAGATACAATCTGTGGTACTGTGGAGCCATCTTCAGGTGGGGACTCGGCGATGTCGGTTTGAGTTGCAGCTTGACCAGGGTAGGTAACGTGGTAATGTAGGTGAAGGTTGGTCCGATGCTCCGGATTTGACAGATCTCGATGGAACAATCGAGAGAGTAACTCTACTTGAACGGCAGAAGGGAATATGGAAGGAACCATTTGCAAACCTACCACATGTTAGGAGTGGATTGCTCTTCTTCTTGGTCGCGCTCGCTTTCAAGGAGACCGGGGCTGTGATATGCTAACCAGAGACGGACTTGTGTGTGTAGACCGGTATAGTTTCAGGAAGAGAGTCCTCATGTTCTCCGGCAAACTGCTCGAAAACCGGGCGAAGGTCATCACTCGATACCCAATGCGACAGAGATATATTGTCTGGAAGATCATTGGGATTCAGAGCCTTTAGATCAATTATTGTCTCATCAGTATTGATCTCAGAAAGCGTGGCCTTTTGAAGAGACTTGTAGCGTTGCCGGATGGCCTCAGGAGGGCGTTCATGAGCATTGAGCTCTTTGATATGAGGCATAGTATGTGCAAACTGCGGGGATAAGCTTTGTAAGTATAGAAGCTGAGTCAATTGAGTAACCACCAAGGACAAAGGCTATCTCGCGATGTTTATAACTTGAAAAGCAGATTCGTCCATAATAATTAAGTGATCAGTCCGCAACTCGGATGATTGATCGTCTAAGCTCTTGTAGGCCCCATCATCCAGTCAGGGTCGCTGTTCCAATCCAAGAGAAAAAGGGAGAAACGAAGAAAAAAGAACCATCACGGAACATGCTCACCGCCTTTGTCGCGTGGGAATTGTTTTGTTTGTGTACATCCATTCATTATTCAGGTCTGACCGCCTTTGTCTCCCCACCATCAAAAGCAGGGACGAAAATAACAAGCAGCCTCATTCGATTCAAGACTACTCGACTTGACGATCGGATCGACAACCCTTCGGACGCACGTCAATCATCGATTTTGGTCAATCTTGACCTTGACCCTTGGATGATCTTGTGCGGTGTCTGACGCGGAATCGGCCAGCTCTCCCCCTAGCTTGGAGTTTCCATTCATCCCTATTCGCCCCTCCTCGCAGCTGCTAACATCAATTGGAACCCGTTATTCCTCCTTGTCCGAGCGACCTAGTGGACACTGTGCATTTAACACTGTTGGACCCCACTTGGTAGTAGTTGCTCGTGATTCCACCCGTCCTTCGAGCAAAAGTTGATTATCGAGCATCCTTGGCAAGGAGACCGTCACCATGGAGAATTACCAGAAGATTGAGAAAATTGGAGAGGGTATGTACTATGACTTAGCTCCTGCATGTTTACTATGCTATTGCTAGTTCATTTCCTCCAATTACCATCATGGAAATAATCGAGCTGACCCGTTATTCCCATGGCTAGGAACCTACGGTGTCGTCTACAAGGCCCGTGAACTCACCCACCCCAACCGTATTGTTGCCCTGAAGAAGATCCGACTTGAAGCGGAAGATGAAGGTGTTCCGAGCACTGCCATTCGTGAGATCTCCCTTCTCAAGGAGATGAGCGACCCGAATATTGTACGACTCCTGAACATTGTCCATGCCGATGGCCACAAACTCTATCTTGTTTTTGAATTTCTTGATCTCGATCTTAAGAAGTACATGGAGGCTCTTCCTGTCAGCGAGGGCGGACGTGGAAAGGCGTTGCCCGAAGGTTCTGCGTTGAGCAAGAACATGGGACTCGGAGATGCTATGGTCAAGAAGTTCATGGCCCAATTGGTGGAGGGAATTCGTTATTGCCACAGCCATCGTATTCTGCATCGTGATCTCAAGCCTCAAAATCTGCTCATTGACCGTGATGGCAATCTGAAATTGGCCGACTTTGGCCTGGCAAGAGCATTCGGTGTCCCCCTGAGAACCTACACACACGAGGTGAGACCATTGGACCATATTGACTGTCATTCAACGTAGAATACTTATATAGTGCTCCAGGTTGTGACGCTCTGGTACCGATCTCCCGAAATCCTGCTTGGTGGTCGTCAATACTCTACTGGCGTCGATATGTGGTCCTGTGGTGCTATTTTCGCCGAAATGTGCACACGCAAGCCATTGTTCCCTGGCGACTCCGAGATTGACGAGATTTTCAAGATCTTCAGGTATGCTTGTTCATTGTGGCAACTGGTGTAATAAGGGTCATTATTAATAAACGCCTCATCACAGACTCCTTGGTACTCCTGATGAAAACACCTGGCCTGGCGTCACCTCATTCCCTGACTACAAACCAACATTCCCCAAGTGGAAGCGTCAAGATCCCCATACGCTGGTCCCTGGCCTGGAGGAGGATGGTCTTGACCTTTTGGAGGCTCTACTAGAGTACGATCCCGCCCGTCGAATTTCCGCCAAACAGGCCTGCATGCACCCCTATTTTGCACACGGTACCGCTTACTACTCGGGTCGCGGTCGGAGGAATGGATACCACTAACTGGAAACTGGTCACGATTTTTACTCGTTCGTCTGTAATGTATGTATGCATGAGAGGCTGACAGATGCCGAGACCACTGGAAGCCGTTGGCAACGCAGCTGACCTCGCTGACTTACTCGCCCTGCTGGCCTGTGACTCGTTACCAATGTGTCGGGCGCTGCCGCTTCTTTCTTTTCATCTTATCTTTTTCTTTTATTGGCTGCAATTGTTGTTCTACGGCGTTAGTGTGGTGTGATAAGGCAGGAAAGAGGTTAGGTTACTGGATATTTCATGGACCATTTTTCCATTTCACAGAAGCGTACATACCACATACCTGTTTCGATATTTTGTATCTCCTAGTCCAACATTTATTGTGTGCAATGTTTCTCAGGACTCGGGTCACCAATTGCACAGCTGGCTTCCTGTAACTAAATGGTAGTGCTTACCAAAGATGACAGGAGCCAACATGGTCAAGGTTACGCAGATGTCTAAAGAAAGAAGCTAAGAATGCAACAGAATGCAGGGAATCTAGCCCACTTTGGTTCCCGATCCAGGAAACAGGGCCGCGGGCGTCTTAACTGAGACCATTAATTCGATCAGCCTTGTCAGCTCCAGGTCTCTGGACGGACGCAGGAGAGGCACAGCCTCAGGCACACCGTACTTGTTCTGGACGCCGACTGCATGCTGTGAAGCAACATCCCCTGCTCACAATCTGATAGTTATACCAACTATATTGTTACAAGTCTGCAACGGGTGTACGAATAACTATTCTAAGCTATATTTCCCGTTGCTTCAGCTGCTATCTAGGAGCATGTTTTCAGCTCAGGGGCCGGCCACCAACAGACAAAACGCCGGGTATGGACTTGGGATAATCCCGCCCTTTTCCATGATTGGCCCGACTCAGCCCAAGCACATTCGACTCTGCATAAGCGTACTACAACTTGGCAGCAGCCATGTGTGAATGGCGTGAAACGCGAATCCAGAATGGCCCGAATGCTGACACGGGCGCCCCAGGGCTGCATTTCCTGCAATCCCCCACTCTTCATCTCGAGAGTTCTTACTCGTTGATTGGCCCCTTTTCCTTATCCTGGTGTCGTTGATGCATGGGGCCAAACCGTTGACTCCGTTATGGCTCGTCGATTCGGCTCAGCCTCAGGCTGGACACGAGATGGGTGTAACGGTTCACAGAATATACTGCTTTTGGCTTTTTTGACGTGTGGTGACGGCGTCGCGGTTCAGCACGGCTGAGCACTACTAGACTGCTTACAGCCAGAGGTTGGTTCTTTAAACCTTTATCAGGGTCATATGCTGCTCTTGTCGAGATTTTACCTCGAGATTTTACTGAGAAAAAAGTCCTCACCTTCTATCACTGACGAGTCTGGCGCATTATCTGGGTCTTCAAAGTCGATCCAAGCATCATGGATACTGGTGAAGACTATATCGACATGGATTATACCCCACCCCTCTCAACGCGCTCGGATAGTCGAGCGCGGAGAGTGCAGCAGAACCCCCAGGAGATCATGAGGGAATTCTGGAATCAGTTCAGCACCAAGTACCCCGGTAAGGTCTACACTGTTCTGCCTGACAATCCGTATGCGCGCTCGAAAGCGGCCAGTATACGGAGGGGCACGATCAAAGGTCAGAATGCGGGGAAGTCCTACGAGCAAGCCAAACAAGAGTGCGAACGGGCTGTCGAGCGCATCGTGAAAGAGTGCAGGCGGGTGAATCAGAAATACACCGATCCACACTTTGATATTGAGGTTGACCTCAAATCTGGACGGAGGGATTGCTTGGATTCGCTCGATCAGAAGAATCATGAAATGCGCCCGAAAGGGGTGAAAAGAGTCACTGTATGTTTTTCAGATTAGCTGTTGGTTCATTGCAGACGGCGCTAATCTTTTTGGTCAGGAAATTTTCGAGAAACCGCAGTTCTTCGTCAATGGACCGACTGCGTCTGATGTGCGCCAAGGTCGCGATGGCGATTGTTGGTTTATGGCTGCTCTCTGCACGATGGGCAACAAGCAGGGTTTGATAGAAAAGATCTGCGTTGCGCGAGATGAGAATGTCGGCGTTTACGGCTTCATCTTCTACAGAGGTGGGTAGCCTCGCCATCATTCGAGCAGTGAGCAAACTCTGACATGATTCGACAGATGGGGAATGGCAGAAGTGCATTGTGGACGATAAGCTGTATCTTCGTGCAGCTGACTACGACGAGTCCGTGGATGAGAGACCCATTTGGGACGACATCAACCGCAATGATACCGAAGAGGAGTATCGCAAAGTCTGGCAGACAGGCTCACGGGCACTCTACTTTGCCCAGTGTGTGGATCCAAACGAAACATGGCTGCCTTTGCTGGAGAAAGCCTATGCCAAGGCACATGGTGATTTTTCCGCAATCGAGGGCGGGTTCGTAGGGTGAGATACACTGCCCTAGCACTTTCAAGCCCTCACTGACATGCTTTAGGGAGGCACTCGAGGATCTGACAGGAGGTGTCACGTCGGATATCCTGACCAGCAACATCCTGGACAAGGATCGATTCTGGAAGGAAGAGCTTATGAAAGTCAATGATGAATTTCTGTTCGGCTGCGGTACCGGACTGTTCTCCAACTGGCTAGATCCTAAATACCAAGGGCCCCCAAGAGACAGAAGAGGGATTTCCGAGAATCATTCATACTCGATCATGGATGCGAAGGAAGTTGACGGTCGTCGCCTGCTGCGATTGAGGTGAGTTCACTCCTCAACATCCGTGCGCATATGCTTACCCGGATAGGAACCCGTGGGGTAAGAAAGAATGGAACGGTGCATGGAGTGACGGGTCAGAGCAATGGACACCAGACTGGATGCAGAAGTTGGATCACAAGTTTGGAAATGATGGAGTACGTGCATCTTCGATCCTGGGTTGTTGGAGCTGTCAGCTGACAAGGGGACTAGTTCTTTTGGATTTCCTACGAGGATCTCCTCAAAAAGTATCAACATCTTGATCGCACCCGTCTCTTCGGGCCTGAGTGGACAGTCACCCAGCAATGGACCACTCTCAATGTGCCATGGTCAGCGGACTATCACAGCACGAGATTCAGGATGGATGTGACAACTGCCGGTCCTGTGGTCATCGTCCTCTCTCAGGTGCCTCTCCTTTCGTTTAGAGAAGCTTACACGCGCTGACACTAAATAGCTGGATACGCGGTATTTCAGGGGCCTGGACGGTGAATATGACTTCGAGCTGAAATTCAGAGTGCAGAAGGATGGAGAAGAAGAATACATTGTCCGCAGCCATAGCAGCTACCTTATCAACCGATCAGTGAGCGCCGAAGTCAATCTCGACCCTGGTCGATATCATGTGCTCGTGAAAGTCACTGCTTACAGAAGGGATCATGTGGAGTCCGCGGAAGAGGTCGTCAGCCGCCTGGCACCAATCAAGCGGGAGAAGCTCGTTCAGATTGGCCTCTCGTATGATCTTGCCCACGCCAAGGGTCTGGTGGTAGAGACCGAGCAGGAGAAGCAAGCACGCGAGGAACGTGAGCTGCGTCGCAGAAAACTTGAGAGACGGAAGCTGCGTGAAGAAACCAAGAGGAGGCTTCAAAAGGAGTGGATTCGACGACGCAAGATGGCTGCACGGAAAGAGCGAGCCGCAGAGAGACGTGTCACAATGAGCAACGGCAGCCTCAACCAGAAGCAGCCTGACAAGCGGGCCACCGAGCAGATCTTTCCCGATGGTCCTGTGCAATCTCCCGCAGATTTGGCAGGCGCCTCTACCAATGGCTTTCATACGAGGCCTGTGCAGAACAGCAGCGTCCCCACGATCAATCTCCCAGAGGACCACGGTTCGAACCATGTGAGGCAACGAAGCAGAGAGACCCTTCGTTCGAGCCTGGACACCACCGTCTCCATGACCCATTCAGTATACTACAGCGAACAAGAGCTGCTGGAGGGTTTCGAGTTTGACTCGGATCTCGACATGCCCCCTGAGGAGCATGAGGAGACAAAGAACCCGCCAGCCGCATCTAGTTGCTGCCCTGGAGCTAGCACCGATCCATGGAATGCAGTCTGCGTGGTGGGATTGCGGGTTTATTCGAAAGATCAGCAGCTGTCTCTCGCGGTTGTTCGCCCGGTGCCTGAGGACGACGTCGAAGCAGCTCTTGACATGGACGATCCGGCCGCAAGCGCAACGCTGCCAAAGGGCAAGTTCAGCCGATTGCTCAACAATCATTGATATTGGAGACTGGGATTCAAAAGTTGCGGGGTTGCTGCTTCCATTATTATATCAGCTGTTATTAGATTGTATAGCCCTCATATCCTGACCCTCGTTTATCCATGTACTAACGTATTTTTGATAATGCATAGCAAGTGATTCATGCCGCCAAGCTCTACAGCTAATGAATATA
This sequence comes from Aspergillus lentulus, assembly GCF_001445615.1. Taxonomy (NCBI): domain Eukaryota; kingdom Fungi; phylum Ascomycota; class Eurotiomycetes; order Eurotiales; family Aspergillaceae; genus Aspergillus; species Aspergillus lentulus. The sequence continues at coordinate 2,115,384 of NW_028322123.1, forward strand.
ACGTAGCCTGAAATTGACTCTTGTTGAAACTATACAAATAATGCCCGCTCTACCACTCTAAAATAGGATAAAAGTGCCAAGACTTCTCCATGTGAACGATCGACACTGCTATGAATTTCCACCCACCCGTATCTTTTTCTTCCTCGCGGAAACAACATGGCGCAATGCGCCGACTTGCAATTGACTTTCTAGACAGGTTCAAAGCAATCAAATTCTCCTGTCTCCATCCGTCATCCCGTTTATACTTTCTAGCGAACCTTCGCTGCTTCTCAACTTCGCGATTTGCGCAACCGGCCTACCTTAACCAGTCGTTCCAAGTTGCAGTTGGAAACAATGGACATGTATCCCTGAAGTAAGCATACCTCTCTAGAAAGCTTCAGAAAAGCTTATAATGACATGATATCTGTAACAGTGTAACCTACCCCTCTATAGCGCCCACCCATGGCCAACCAAATGTGATCATCCGACTACCTCCGGGCCCGTTGTTTCAGCGAGAGGCAGAATATGACATGAAATTGCCCACGACTGATCGAACACATGGTAGTTCTTTGGATTCAGGAAGCCAAGATGATTCTTGCTCAGAAGCTCTGGCGTCTGTCACCTCCTCTACGGTCGTAACGATCAATTACCGTCTAGGGGCAACCCCATCGACAGACCTCGCATCGGACTCGGCGCTATCCCAACACGAAGAAGAGAGGCGTCTCTCTCCGGTCAAGAAGCAAGTCTTCCATCGGTACCCTACACCCGTCCACGATACCCTGGCCGGATTCGATTGGGTCCAACAGAACCTCCAACCCGCGCGCCTAGGTGTTATCGGCACACACATCGGTGGCTCGCTAGCGCTCATGCTAGCCCTCACCGAAGCGCAATCGGTTCATGCCGTCGCGGCCCTAGAACCTATCTGCGATTGGGCCGGTTTGGATGAGCACTGTCTTATGGAAGAGCAACCGGCTCACGAGGGAAGTACTGCCACCAAGAGAACACGGGGAGCCGGAAGCCGAGTCCCCGCTGCGCAGGATCTCGTCCCGCTCCTTGAAGCTCGGGGGAAATTCTTTGCCTCGCCGGAGCGCTACTTTGATGCTTTTGCGTCGCCTGTCCTGTTCCTCCGGTCGGCAGGTAAGGATGTCCCGAGGACGTTCCCGAAGTACCACACTGGACCGGACTTCCCCGTTCCTGTGCTTGTGTCCAGTAAGCCGGACAGGCAACCGATTGGTGTCTGGGATCCCGATACGCAGGACCAGGCAATCCACCAGCAGGTTGACATCTACGACTCGGAGACAGATCTACTCTCCGATGCAGACTCAAACTCGAAATCCAGAATTGACCCCACCGATGCCAGCATCGCCTTTCAGGGCCGCGCCATCCGCCGCCGAAAAGCCCTCTCGCGTTGGCCCCCATACGGTCTAGACTATGGTTCGAGCGTCTCCCCTCGCTACCACATTTACAATCAAGGGATCAAACGGCTCGAAATGGCCCTCCCGAACATTCGTCTCTTTATCCGCGCCCATGAGAACGAAAACGAACAGCCTGACCCTGTCCCTGCGTCAGGCGGAGATGGAAAACGGCAGGGCCCCCGACACCCGAGAAAGCCACCGCGACGCTCAGTCCTGGCGCAACAGGCGGATGAGATGGTTGACGTCATGCGCAGGGCGTGTTTCTGGGGCCGGGAAAAGGGTTATGGGGAGAGCAGGGTCACGCTTGCCCAGGTGCCTCCTGGCTCTGGCGAGGAAGACGCGGGGAGATGGCTGGGTGAGACGATGCTTTCAAACGATTCAGATGCAAATAGTTGAGCTATTAGAAGTATACTTCTGTCTAATGAGGATTATGACATTGTATCTTGGTATACTATGGTGGACCTGAAGAGTGGTGAATATTCTGAGTAGATACCTGAATGCTGAACCATTCGTTCTAGCCCGTCGGTGGAAGTAGATGCTGACAGTGGCTGATTGAGAGTGAGGGTACGTGAGCTCTCTCTACAAACATTTCTGCAGGGTGTCTCTTTGTAGTGTTGATATATATATACATCGAGCTGGTATACAACATCCTATTGAAACCACACGCTGAAACAGAAACATTACCTAGATAAGAGTATATCCATTAAATCCCACTTATATATAAGTTAAGGTATGTATCTATAATGAAGAGCCCCCGAAATTATGTCCATTGGGCGAGTCCCACCACGGTTCGATATCAGATAGACTGGGCAAGACATTCTCCCCTTCGAATTGATTGCCCGTTCCCATCTGCGCCAGTCTGCCATCTCCCAGATTCTCGGCGAGGAGTTGGAAATCCGAGTCCCGGATCCAGTCTAGGTCGCCGGGTTGGCAGGCGCCGAAACGCTGGGACTGGGATTGGTTTAGGGACTGTTGCGCGGGTTGTCGGGTCTGGGATTGGGGCTGCGAAATATTGTGGGTAGAGGGCATGTTTGATGAAGGTGCTGGCGGCGGGAGAGGATAGGAGGAATGATTCTGGTTCCGCGGCGCGGATATTCGGAATTTCTTTCTCGAGGGATCGGACTCGGTGGATGGGCCGGGTCCTGCTCCGGCGGATTGCTGCGAGAGTAACTTGCTGACTTGGCGCTTTTTAGCGGGCCCAGACCGGCGCAGGTGGGCCTGCCATCTGCGTTGCAGGCTTACGAGAAAGTCGCGGGTTCGTTTGGCGTTCTCGAAGGACTGGCCCAGTTCGTCTAGAGCGCGGAAGCAGAGGTTCAGGTACGCCACCATCTCCGCGTTGCTGTTAGTATTCTCGCTGTTGTTCTTGCTGGATGAAAATGTGTTCGAGATGGTCACGTAGAGGAGCATCAGAGCGGCGCTGAAGATGATCGCGACAACCTGGTTGTTCATCCGGCGGAAGGTATAATGCTTTTCGTATATGTGCAGAATTCGCGCGATGGCCGTCGATGACTCGATGCACATTCGGCGCGCATGGTGGTAGCCAGGACCCTGGCGAGGACTGCGTGGTTGGATGTAGTTCTTCGAGACCCAGGGTCTGTGAGTGAAGATGACTATCTGATGGTATTGCATGCTGCAGATCATTAGCTTCATTGGTCTGGTTGTTCGATAGGAAAAGACGCACTGCAACATCAAGAGATGGGGCAATCTCGGCGTAGTTTCATCGTCAAGGTCAATCTTCAAGTTGGAAGGCAGGTTTTCCTTCCAGGCGAAAAGATCCTCAGTAACGTTATAGCACAGCCTCTGGAGATCATGTCGAGAAATATCAGAGCAACCATACCTGGAGCGATGTCAGTTGCTGAAGTTGATAACCATTGCTGCAAGACTTACAGAATATGGCCGATGGGTAGAATGATCTCCCAAAGCACCGCGAATTGTCTGCTGATCAGCTCATTCGGATTCCTCAACCCATGCTGTAGCACCACTGATCTCGTATCTAGGCCATACGGATACCATATGCTCTCCTTTGCTGCACCAAGGTCCGACGCGGGCTTGGGGACAGTAATGTCTCCGGCATTGGTCCGGAAAGGCCGTCCTAGGTAAAAGCCCCAGAAACTGGATCATGATCAGTCAGAGACGGCGGCGGTAGAGCAACCAGCTTGCAACTTACTGGTCCGCGGTATAGCTTCCCCAGAACGCTATGCGACGCACATCCGCTTCGAACGCGCTAATGTCGCCTTTTTCAACGTACGGAGTCATGTCGAGGTGTAATCCGAGGTCAAATGCAAGTCGCATTGACATTCCTGAAGATAGTCAGCTCTAACCCTCCATTTGCTTGGTTCCAACATACCACTATAGAGCCAACCGCGTGCATCACGATTCGATGCTCCCTCATGACAGCTTAAAATGACCAGCGCCTGCACTGTGGCAACACAGGGCGAATCTAGTTCAATTTCCAAAAGAGCCTTGGCTCGATCCGCGAAAAATTCGGAAAGCGACTTGGGAAACGTGATAAAAGTAGGGTGGTACCGTGCTTCAAACGCACTGCCGACGGCACACCTACAATCCTGTTAATGAGGTTCATGGCAATGATGGCAAGAACATACATGGCATTTGTCAGAACTTCTGAATAAAACGGCGTGTCGTCGAGGTCATTCCTCCACCTCGACCTCGCCGTCATAAACATCTCCTTGTCAACCACGTATGTACTAGGATTCTGCCAAGTGAAATAAAGCTCGACAAGATGATCCTCGAGAGCCTGATCCACAGGCTGTCCGACACGCAGATGATTCAGAATATCCTGTCCATCATGGCGAACAGTACGAGCATCAGGTCGCTGGCGTTGTTGGGTCGCCGAGACGTCCACCAGGTTGAGATTCGACGTGGCTCCGTAAAACCGCAGGTGGCCATCCCCGGCGATCTTCAACGTCCCAATGCGATGGGATAGCTGTTCAATGACATCGTTTTCAGCCTCGTCCTCTTCGCCACTTTCCGAATCATTATCAGTGTCATTCTGGGCCTGGCCCAACATGACTCCCGGCTGTTGAGTGAAGTCTGGAGGTAAAGGCAAGCTGTCGGGGCTGCTGATGCTGCCCTCGTTCTGGTAATTGGACGCACCGTCCAAGTTAGCGTAGATGGACCCTAGGCTCTCCGCCGTTGGAAGAGTAAAGCCCCAGTGCGTGGAAGGATAGTTGATGGACGGGCCCGGATTGACGCCAAAGAAGTTGACTGGTTCTTGGCTCCTCTCAGCCGACGACATGTGAGGGGGTGAAGGAATGAGACTGTGAGCCGCTCCAAGGGCACTGTCCTGTACAGGCTGCCCTTCTACACTTGGAACATCAGGCGAGTTTCGCTCGGGAGATTGCTGAGTCGCCGGTCTGGGTTGCACATTTGGCGCATCAACCTTCCCAGGACTGCTCTTCTTCACAACTGCGCGAGGAATCTGAAGTGTATCCAGAACCCGATTCATGCCCGCCTCATCTTCCGGCTTCATAGGGGGTGGCTCCAGCCCATGGTCATAAATGAACTGACAAAGCTGGTCAATTCTGGCGGAAAAGAGCTCCGTAGCAGCACGAAGCGAGACTCTGGAGTCAAGACGGTCAGTTTCTGATGGTTCTTCATCAAACGAAGTCCAGAGCGAGCCTTTCGCAGCCTGGGCCAAAATCGAGAAATTCGCTTGTCACTCGTCTCTATCATGGGGTGCCCGTGACGAGAAGCACAAGATGCATATCACGAAAACCAGCCAAAGTGCCTGGAAAAATGGAGCGAGACGACACCTACTTCCGCTTGTCATCGCCATGCTGGTATCTGCAATCCTTCCCTTTTCTCTCGCAGTTGCGACAATGTGGAGTCGTACCGTCGCACTGTATAGTAGTCAGTATGAACTATAGAGTCGAACGGGAAAAGCGACCAACTGACCCTGATTTTACTTTCTCTACAGGGGACGCAAGCCGTAGTGACATGCTTACGCGGAGCCTTCTTAGGCTTCTCGGACTGAGACTGCATGGTCACCATTGCGGCAACACTGCGCGCTCAGTCACAAGAGGAAAAGTAGTCGGGAACACCAATAAGAGCAAAGAATGGACTCTCAACTCCCAGTCATGGACTCGACCTCCACAGTAGCTTGATGGACTAGCGACATGCTCAGATCAAGAATTATCAAGATGGAATGGATGCAGAACATGCTTTTCTGGGAGGGGAACTCGATGTGGTTGGGCGAAAGACTAAGAGTGACTCTGTTCTGGGGAACGTCCAGAATCGCAACAATTTTCAGTGGAGCGGGGATGGGAGGATCCACCAGGCCTGAGGAGAGCCCAGCCTATAAGACTCGGCCGCGATAGACGCAGCATAATACAGCTTCATGAGGCTTTTAGAGTCTTTTAGGTAGGCAGGTGGCAAGGCGGATGGCTTCTGTACACACTGTGTGGCTGATTCTGCAACTACTAACAAGAGAGGGGATAGAGTCACTTGACCACGCAAGGAGAGTGACCACAATAATGGACGCAGTATTACACGAATGCTTGACTAATAATACCGGTATGACTATTTACAACCCCCCACAGACCTGGCATACAAATGATTTTGACAGGCTACTATTTACCAATTGCTGGTACGTTTTAACGTCTCGTTCTGGATCACCTCGATCCAATAACCATCCGGGTCAAGAATGAACGCCACATTCTTCATCCGCCCGTCTGTCAGACGCTTCTTCCAGTTCACGTTGAGCGACTCGAACCGATCGCAGGCAGCATTGAGATCGTCAACAGAGACACCTGCAGGCACACGGCGTTAGCGTAGTTCGACCATGGCAAAGATGACGGAGTGGCTTACAGATATGACCGAACCCTTGAGGCTCCGAATTACCATCGTGGTAAACCTTGCCTTCTTGCTTCTCTGTACCGTAGTTCCAGGTAAGCTCGAGCAGCCCCTCCCATTCAGCCACAGGATTCTTCGCGCCCTCCTGCGCAGTGGGGTTGGATGCAGGGTAACCAAGGAAGTAAAGATTGAAGGCAGCATCCTTATTCTCGATCGTGCGGACAAGGGTCATGCCCATAACCTCCTGGTAGAACTTGAGACTAGTCTCGGCGGACTTGACCCGGAGCATGGTATGATTCAGTCGGTAGGTGCCTGGATCTGTCGCAGTCCCCACGTCCTGGTCGTGGCGGCGGATGATCTCAACCCAGTATCCATCGGGATCCTTTGCAAACGCAATGTGCTTCATGCGGCCCTCGGTGAGCTTCTTCTGGAATTGATACCCAGCGTCTTCGAGTCTCTTGCAGGCCGCTTCGATATTGTCGACCGAGATGGCGATGTGTCCGAAACCGCGATGGGGCTCCGTGTTCCCATTGGCAACAGTGTAATTGGGGTCATTCTCCGTGCCATAGTTGTGCGTGAGTTCCAACACGGCATTGCGGTCCGTCCAGTGACGGTCGCCCTGCAGCGACTGGGGGCCATTGTAGGCGAGGAAGTAGAGGGAGAACTTGTTCTCAGGAAAGTCGAGCTGCTGGATCTGATTGAGCCCAAGGAACTTGTAGAATTCCACTGAAGGAAAAAGACAGATGAGGCAATCAGCGCCCAAGCCAATGGCTGCATAGTTATTCGGGCTACCCACCTGATCTCTTTGGGTCCTTGACCCGGATCATAGTGTCTGCAAGCTATGTTAAACTCAAGCACTTATACCTAGTCACTCTAGGTCCAATCATGGAGGAAGACACTAACGATTAAGCTTATACTTGGAGGTTTCTGTCGCCATGGTTGCCAACAATCTAGTAGAGGTTCCTGCAGCAGCTCATTAGCAAATGATTTGCTCTCAAGTGGGGGTAGAGAACCGCTTGAATATGAGAGACGCATACCTGATAGGATGAAGTTTCTTGGGATGGGGACCTTGAGAGAAGGACGAGACGCAGGAAGAAAACGACAAGCGAACATGGAGCAAGAGAAAGCAGCGGAGGGGTAAAGTGGTGAGCGTCTTGTTATTATTAGTGAGCGGCGTGAGGAGAAAAAAAGAGTAATAAAAGGTGGGGTCACCTATGACGCTATGGTGGGATACCCCAACATTGGAGTCAGATTGGTAATTTATACTCCTACCTCTTCTAATCGGTTCCAATTGGGGATCTTCAATCAATAGATACGACGTCGTCTTCGTCTGGGATTGAAAAGTATGCAAGTGAGGCATTGAAGCTGCTGTAAACTCTGTGGTGATGGATGCTCGTCTTTGCCTACGTACGTCACAGAACTAGAGGTATTAGAATGGTACGAAGCGTAGCTTGGGTAATCCTACAAGATAGTAGCCCGATAACCATCAAGTGAATATATATCCGCTGTAAGCTCTTTTAGCGCCGAATCTCTATCTTTAGAGGATATGGGATATGGGATATGGGATATGGCCTGTTCAGTCCAGTTGACAGGGGTGGTTCATTTGCCTGATAAACCAGGCACCTGGATCCGGCTGATCTTCTCCGCTTTCCGCTCCATCATCAAATGAATCCCCCAGCGCCTCGACCCTCTCTCATCTCATCCGCTCTGCTTCTTCTGCTTACTGTTGTCAGACAACTAATAATAATCTGCGATCCTGCAGCTTCATATCATCAGAATCTGCTATTCATTGACTTGTCAACGCTGGTCGTTGCATAGATCTACCAAGGTCCGTGGCATTCCTATACCGTTCTCTCTGTCACTCTCATCTGTGCCTCTCTTGTGCTCAGGCTCAGCATCGCCAACAGCTCAGCCAACCATTCCCCGGACTATTTCCGCCTTTCTTTTCTTTTTCCTGTTGGTATTTTCCCTTTCCCCTTTTCGGAGCCTGTCTTCATTTCTGGCGCCTTACTGCGGCTATTCAGAAAAAGAAAAATAAATATGGCACCTCACATTCTTGCCTACGTTTTCATTTCCCCCACAGCCTTCAATCCCCACTTTCCTCGACGACGTCGTGACTCGCGAAAGCTCTATCTCCGTGATGGCTCTGGGCTGTTTGTTCTGGACTTTGAATGAGGCCGCCAGATCAGAACTTCCTGTTTTCCTTGCCCTTGAAAATTGAATAGAAAAAGGACCGTTTGTTCTCTTGCGTTGGATTACTTGTGCTACTGAAGATCATCTCCTGGTCTTCTTGAACAGGAAGCGCCTTGACTCAGACTTCTCCGCTGACGCAGGTGCCGTATTGCTGCCTTGTGTGACTGTCACCACTGGTGTTGTTCATTCTTGTACTTTTCTGTTTCCCTGGCCTGCTCATCCATACACTCTATCTCGAATCCATCTCTGTTAGAGGAAAGATGGCTGAATTTAAATATCCAGTTCGCTCTGCTCATTTGAATCGGAAAGCTGCCGGAGTCTTCGAGGTTCCACATCTGCCACCTTGGGCACAAAGCCACGTTCAGCACGCGCAGAATCTCCTTGAGTGCTCAGACGAACCTATTGAGTACGATCACGACGACGAAGACTACTCGGACAACTGCTTCTTTTTCCCCGAGGACTGTTCCTGGTCTCCGCCTCCCAACTGGGTTATTGAAGACGACAGGTCCGAAGACGAGATTGCCGACGGAACTGACTCTGAGCACGACTGCTACGACAACACGATGATTCCGGGACTTCCGGACATTCGAATGCTCGATGCAGAGGCCCTCAGCGATTTGCTAGAGGACAACCTCTCGCCTCCGGAGATCACTACGATCATGTATGCTGATGTCATTTCCTGTTACTGGTGTAACAATGCTGACATTTACGACTCATAGGGTGTTTGCCACAAACGGCGCCATCTTCGCATATGCTTCGTCGCTTTCGTCTCGGCAGTTGCGCAACTTGAGCGCGACATACGGAGCTGCCTATACTTGCTATGCGAAGAATGCCTCGAGCGGGAATCTGACAGGCGTGAACCCAGCCAGTCACCCGTCATCATATGTCACGGCACAGTCGGTGTCGCTAGGCGACGTAGGCTCGATTGTCTTTGAGCTTGACGACTCAGTGGCCGTTGTGACCAGGATAGCGGACAAAGTCCTGCTGGCCGCCGTGGGGCCGTCGAAGTCTGACACCGACGAGGCCGGTTCTGTCGCTGGAACGCAAGTTCACCAAAACGGCTTTGCGAAATCGGGGCCAGAGGTGACATCGGCAACGGAGTCGAATGCACACCGGCCAACCACCAACGGTACATACACCAGCCAAGCGCCGGCCACCACGACCTCTACCCCGACCAGCATCTCTCGCAACGAGAGCGCAGCTGACGTACAAGCAGACGCGGAGCTAGAGACGCAGTACGAGATGGACCGGAGCAGCAATCTCGCTCGTCTGGCGAGCTTGAATCTGTCTGCATCGCCCTCGACGCTCTTGGCGCTCGAGTCAAAGGCTGCCGCTTTGGGAAGGTTTCTCAGTCAGAAGTTGGCGGACCTTGAGAGTCCTGAGGATTTTTAGTTTTCTCTCGTTATTCAAATCATGAGTCTGTACGATTTCCTCTGTTCCATATACATTTCTGAGCGTTCCGGTCATTTGTGAGAGATATCCGTCTTGGTCGCATTTGAGAACCCGATTCCCATTTTTGTTTCCTGCAGCCGCAGCACTGTGTACACATGAAGCATCAGTTCTCCATCTTGCGCTTTGTCCTCTTGTGCAGACCTTGGAGTCGAAATATCCACAGCCAAGAAATATGGATGGGTCCGCCGGGGAGGCTAACCTCAACTCCAGGGTCAATACGAGGTTGAAGACTTCGGTCTTGGATTTGTGTATAGTATCATTGTGTCTTTACCTGAGTCAATATCCACAGCCAAGCCGCTATGTAGTATCCTATTGTTCCTATACCATGACTCGTACCCTTTTCCGTGACTCACAACAGAACATATATAGCCACATGTACTCCGTATACCCAACTCAAGGTGCACTTACATCAAATTACATTTACAGACCTAATTTCCAGTCATCATGCCCATCCTAATCAACCCCATAACAAAAGAACCGTACATCCCCCTCCCCGCCCCCCATTCATCCATCATCATCACCCCGGCGCGCCCACCAAACGCCGACGACTCCTCCGCCCTCCTCTCCCTCCTCAACAACCCCCAGATCTACCCCTACCTCGAATCCACCCCGGTCCCATACCTCCCCGAACACGCCACCGCATGGCTGCAGACCTCGCACGAACAATCCACCGCCCTCCTGCACGCAGCGCAAACCAACCGCTTCGTCGACGGCTTGCCATTCACCTGCATCCGGGAGGTCACCAACGACAGTAACAGTGACGTCTACATCGGCAACGTTGGACTAATCCGGTACGCCTTCTACGAGTTCAAAAAGGGCACGCCGGAGCGCGAGGAGGCAGTCCGCAGGAACGAAGCGTTGAGGGTTGGTAGTCCGGAGATTGTTTGGGGGTTTGGTGGTATGTCTCCCTTGCCCCTTCCTCCTTGGCCATATATACGTATCTGTATATCTAGGTGATGAAGGTGAGATGCTGACGGACTAAGATTATCTCTCGCCGACACACCACGGCAAAGGTATTATGACGGCTGTGATCAAGGCTGTGATTGAGGAGTGGGCGGTCCCGCGGATGAATGCGCGGGTGATCAAGGCGTCGGCGTATGCGGATAATAGGGCTAGTATGCGGGTGTTTGAGAAGAATGGGTTTCGGCTGGAGTATGAGTTGGAGGATTGGGCGGTTGTGCCGCTGGATCGCGGGGGAGGGGTGAAGTCGATTGTTGTGTTGGTTTGGGAGGGGGCAGGGAATGAGTCGGAGGGTCGGATTGATGATACCCGGGCTACTGATACTGATAGGTGATCTCAGTGGATATACTGGATACAGTACGGAATCTCGAGGTATACTGATTAAGTACATTGCCATCCTATAGACATGATCGATATTATACTATACGATAGACGAAAAAAAAGTAAATCAGAAGCTTCGCATGGCTGGTTCACGACTTCTCGACACCGGAAGCAGGTGCATCAGGTGCAACGGCTGATCCACCCGGTCCCATGTGGTAGTGGCCCGCCGCGGAACTGGTCGAGCGGTTGAGCCCAGTCTCGGGTGCTGGAGTGGTGGGAGTCGCCGCCTCGCCGGCAGTGGTCTTCTGCTGCGTGGCTGGCGCAAAGCTTTCCTGCTCCTTGTAGGCCGGAGGGTGTGCCTCGACTGCGGCAGCATCAGCAGTAGCAGTAGTAGGAGGTGGAGCCGAAGCAGCAGCACCACTGTCGGTGGTAGCAGCGGCAGCCCCCCCGGCTGCTACAGGGCTGGTGGGAGACACTGGCGAGTGTGCCGGGCCACTCTTGGCTGCGTCGCGGATGACGTTCCACCATTTCTCCGCGTCACTCGGAGTATGCGCTTTAAAGTTGAACTCGCTGGTGGTGTGGAAGGCGTTGCCGACCTTGCCGCCGGAAACATCCTTGCCTTTGATGGTGAACTTGTTACCGTCGACGCCGCCAACCACGCAGTCGGGCAGGTACAGAGACAGCTCGGGAGACGGATCTTGGCGAAAGTCGTCATTGTCCTTGAACTCGTGCAGGTATCGCGCAGGTGTGACAACATAGTAGCTCGTACTGTAACCTTTCAGCATGGCCCGGGACTTGCGCTCCAGACTGCCCTCGATGAGCGGGACGGTGGCGCGGTGATCCTGGTTGGGGAAAGAGATGTTGGACAGCGATCGCGGCGGTGAGTCGGGGTCCACCAACACGTTGGCGTTGCGTGTAATGAAATTAACCCATTCATAGTCTGGAGGAATGCGCTGAGCAGCGCCCAAGATGTCGTTATACATGCTCCGCTGCCGGTCGAGTTGGCCGCCCACGAATACGTTGAACTGCTCGATCGCGGACTGGATGGTTTGCAGAACATGCGCCTCGAACTGCTGAAAGTTGTTTTGCACGGCAATGATGTCCTGACGGTTGTTGTTCTCCTCGGTGACTTGCTTGTTCAACCGGTGATTGACTCCGCGGCGCAAGATGTATGGGTCGTGGGCGTGATCGAATTTGTTGCCCGCAGTTGAGTCAAACGCCGCAACCTGTTGAGCCAGAAGCTCGATATGTTTCTGCGTCACGCCTCGTGCTTTTTCAACGGCCTTGGCGCTCTTGCTTGCGCCGTTCTGCAGCTCCTTGGACTTGTTTTTGATCTCCTTGTGGAGACGCTGAAGGGTCGGCAGCACGGATCCTTTCAAGTTCTTTTCCGTGTCAAGGTACCCATTCACGATTCCCTACGTAATCCATCAGTGGCTGCGAACCCCAGGAACACATGTCAGGAACCAATACCTGAGTATTGCTCCGAATATTTTCAAACCATGCCGAAACTCCGCCCGCACTCTGAGAGAAATGGTGCGCCTCCCGAAGGGGATCGCTGACAGTCTACCCGGGCAGTATCAGCATCCTTTGATACCATCTTGGACAAAAGTTCATCCATACCTTCAAAACTTTCTCATAATCCTTCGCTTGCGACTTCTGCACTTTGGCTGTGACTTCCACATAATCTTCCACATAACCACACATGTGTTTCCAAGCACGGAGACGCTCAAGGAGAAGGCCCGTCGTCTGCTCAGCACAGCGCCGTCAGTATTTACCCATCAGCAGCAGACCGTAGACATACCTCATTGGTATCCGAACCCGGGACGGCCTCGTCGTCGCTCAGTGACGCCCGACGGTCCGGACCGATGGAGCTCCGCATCGTCGACGAACGGTGAGGGAGTCTCTGCTCCACGGGACTGGTTGCGGCCGACATCCTTGACTTGAATAAAAAGCGCTAAATTTGAAGTAGAATAAAACAAACAGAAGTCGATCGACTCGATTCCGCAATACAAGGGAAGAAAAAAAAAAGATGCGATTGCGGGAGATTGTGGAGGCCGAAGCGCTGGCTTGGACTAGGCTCAGCTATTGCCGTAGTACGTGCTACTGCCCCGTAGTCTACTGCGAATGCGAATACGTAACTATAGATAGTTAGTTGGAGGGGTCAACAATTAAAGCGGAGGGAGTGGGTCAGAGCGGTCAATAGCCAGATGCTAGACAACTAGACCAAATCGCTAGATGGACACATACCAGGTACAAAATAGAAAATCAAAATCTCTCTTATGCCGGAGAGTATAAGCGAAAGAAGTCTATACGTTCTGGCTTGGTTGATAGATAGGAAAAAGGGTAGTTAGGAATGCGAGTATTTAAAAAGGAGCCCGTTCACCGGATTGAGAGTCAGAGAGCGATGAGGTCACTACTTCTTGATTTGCGTTGTGCAACCCCTCAGTTGGCCATTTGCCAACTTCAATTCACGCCAACGTTTGATAGCTCAGACAAAACCCTTGTTTTAGTCTGTCTGACTGCAGAACTCGTTCACATGGGTTCGTTAAGCTTTTCTCTATCTGGGAACCGGGCCATTTGCCTGACCTTTGAGCTCTTCCTTGCCTGCCGATTACTATACAAACTCGGGAGTATTCCCCTCTAGTTATACTCGAGTACCCAACTGACGTAGTAGAGCACCCATATCCATACACAACCCAATTGCACGCCGCAATTAGATGGCGATCGACATTTCGTGTAGATGTTAACAATAGCAAAGTAGTACCAGTACCGTACACTCACTTTGCATGTGGCATAAACATGATCATAGCTGCTCCATCGATACAGTTGGTGCTTGGTACAACCCGGAAGCGGTAAAGCTCAGACATCCGGGGAGAGCACGGCCACAAGTCCTACCCAATTCGGATAATTTCTGAGCCACAAGGCATTGATCCAATCACTATTGTTTATTCAGTCGATCTCCGAGGTACCTAGGTACACTTGACACTTGAGCAGTGAGTTCTGTGGCTTGTAAATCCTAGGTACGTTTGGGTACAGTGGCATGTTAAAACTTTGGATCCAGTCGTATTTACCGCTAGCCTGATTAGGAATCCGTATAGATTCTCACGACCAGTGGACATACTCCGGAGTAATAATCCCAACTTTTTCTAGACTTCTGGCAACCATCTAGAGGGACAAGGCCTGTGCAGGTATTATATCCAAATACAGCCCAACATATCTTCTTTACACCCTTTCCACATCCGACACCCTGCACATCATGCTCAATAAATTGTTGAGATGGACTATTAAATGTCTATATAGGTTGAACACCTTTACCACGCTTAACTGAGCATGCATCTGACCATTTCGCCCATCTCCAATCACCAGGCCTCTAATGAGCGCAAGACTGAGCCTATTCTAAAAGCTTAGTAGCAATCCCTTCAGTGATTTCTGGTTTATTTCGTTGCTTCTATTTGCGCATATGTGAACTGTGATCTTTGGTGGGAAGGGTTTAACTGCAACACCTCTCTTAATATAAGAATCCTTCGTTGCAAGGTCAAGTAGACAATTCTGTTGCTCACTAGTTAAGGCCTTTGGATTGGACGGCCACTTCGGGGTAAGGATTGCTGATCAATGCGTAGGTTCTGCTTCTCAACCGAGTATCTGATTGTAGATAGAGGTTTGTCAGGATATTGTGTACAAGTGCGCTTATAACCCCATCCAATATCATATAGCTCGCTGATTCGAGCACGAAGAGTAGGTATAGGCTCCCTAGATCGCGCCATCTACGTGTGTATCGCGTATGCAGGCGTTGAGGTCGGCAGAATACAAAAAATTGAAAGCGGTGATTCTGGCGAAAACTTTGAAACCCCCTTTGTAGGGGTACAGGGAGGCATTCATTCCGACTGATGATTGATTACCTGGTCAAGTAACTCGATACTCCGGGACGGGCAAAAGGTGATCGCTGATCAAGAGACTGGCAAAAAAACCTCCGCACTCCGGCAGCAGGTCGAGAGGCTTTTATCTTTGATCTTATGGATCAACGGTCCTGCATCTGATCGTCTAGCTCTAGACTTGGTGTTCAGAGGATAGGTGCATAAGATCAGATGCATTTCAAAGCTTGCGCCACACACCGCGCTTGTCTCAGTTCTACCTAACCGCTACCATAATCGCTTTCATCGTCGTCGTAGTCGTCCATTTCTTCCACCGGAATCGTTCCTGACTCAGGTGCTGGTCCGAGCACCTCTTCGTTGGTATGTGCGCGGTCAAATTTGCCAACCTGTGAGCTGGGTGTTGTTGTGAGCAGCGGTGATACCAGTCGAAGTGCTGTACCTCCTCCGTTTCTGCGGTTGGAGCGTGTTGCTTGCCCGATCTGGACGGGCCGGCGGTAGTGTTGCTCAGTCTGACATTGGAAGCTTGGCCGGACCTAATGGTAGGTCGCCTAATGCAGTGTCGTCGTCACTTGAGAGTGATGTGTCTCCACAGTAGGAGAACGGTATGACATGAAGGATACTGTGAATGGGGTCGGGGGTAGATGGCGATGCCTAAGCCTAGGAGCTTAGACTCAGTCGTTCCTATATAAATGAACGCTTTCTGCTGAATGTTGGGTTGAAACTGGCTGTGGTGGGCACGTCTGGTAGGACTGGTGTGTCTTACTTAGGTGTCTGTTGCCACAGGTTCTGCTGTAGATTCAGATGATCCTTTGCATGTAAATGCCGACTCGTGTTAACAAGGTGCACAGAGTATAAATGATGTACATGATCCTTGCTGACTATGTGCAACCAGCTCCTTCACAATATTTTCATTATTGAAATAAAACCATAGGTCCAGTCCTTGGTTGATACCCGAATCCTTCTATGATACCTTTGACCGAACAACGCCTCGTAAATCGAAAGAGAAAACTCCACCCAAATCTAAAATATGTGATAAGAAAGAAAGGTAACATGATGCGAAATGCGTACATGATAATGCACGAGAAGAATCATGGAGGGGCCTGTCCTCCGATTAAGTAGAATTCAAATATGTCATATGCCATGCTTTTTCGACGTCCAGCGCCAACATTATCCTCATAACTCATAGAGATGATGAGTCATCTAAAGTGAGTCGTTGCGTTTTTTTGCGATTTATGTACCGATGTGTCGTGATGGGAGATTATCTTCATGGATAAGGGAGATTGATCTGTCATTAGATGTGGTTTAAACCCGAGCACGAGCTTGAACAAGACGCAGTCTGCGATCGTCATCGTCATGATGAGCTGACGTCCGAGAGTTGAAGAGGCCAGAACGTAAGTGATGTACATCGATGCCGGTGTTTCCCGTCGAGGCTCCACGGCCGGCGGTCCGAATGTGGGCCTGTTGAGGGGACTGGAGGGTAGGCATGGCGGTATCCTCGGCAACAACAGCCTGATAGTCTGGCAGTTCGCTGTCGCATGGTCCCACAGTAGACCTGACCGCCGTCGAATAGCTTGGGACGCGACTGAGGCTTTCAACTTCAGCGAACTGTGGGTGAAACGGTGTGGCCATTCCAGACGGAATATGGTCATGGTCGTGATAGCCCTCGTCGGAAGGTCTGCGGGAAAGTTCGGGACTCGCGGGGCTATGCGAATTTGAACCGGAAGAGGGGCCAAAGTAGTCGGCTGAGACTCCCAGACGACGTTGTTCGGCGTCGGTATGGCCGTCAGTATCGGACGTCGATGGGTTGCTGAACCTACTAGCATGCAAGTTGGACAGTCGACTATGCAAGGCAGAAGCAGAGATATCGGTATTGGTCAAGGCATTCATCGATGCAAGATTCTCGGTAGACAAATTCCGGCTAAGAGTACCGAACGGAGTTCCTGGTCCGCTGCCCGGTCCCGGGGTCCGGTAGCCGCTAGGGTCGACCTCGCTATATAATTGATCGAACTGATGCTCGCCGTACAATGGGGGCGCTTGCTGTGCAAGGTCGTTGACTGCCCGTTGGGCGGATTGAGGTGTCTGGTCGACGAGGTTGTTGTTGTCGTCAATTGCCAGGTTTGGTGAGATGAAGATGGAAACGGGGAGGGTAGCCCGTAGCTGTGAATGTTAGCATCCCTTGATACAGATTCCTAGGAAATGGATTACATACCTCGCTAATGTGACCGTCTGGATTCAGTAATTGAACACGGAACTTCAATTTGTGTCTGATTTTGATACCTCGTGTGTCGGTATCTTGCAAACAGCGTGTTAACGTCTTTGGTAGATCAAGGAAGCGAGAAAATTGGTATCCCTCAGCTGCCTCGTCAATAATCTCGAGATTGTCTTCCTCATCCAACTCATGTTCATCGTTGACAATCGTCCTCGTGTTCTTGTATGTGTTACGGACAGAGTCGGGGTCTTCAGGGTTAAGTGTTAGGTCATGACTTTCGATGAGCTGGGAGACGATCTGTCCGATCTTGAGTCCTTTGAGGAGGGGAATCAGTTTGAAGTCCACGCGTATGCTGGTCCCGAAAATAACGGCCTTGGTTGGAGTGCTGATTGAATACTCGATTTTGTTGGGCCAAATGTTCTCCACGGACTGCACGAACGTTAGCAGTTGTAGCCAGGAAGTCAATACCAGTGTCCACCTACCATAGCATGAGAGAGTTCAAGTGCACTGGAGTCCAGCGTACGAATAATACGCAGTGGTTTCCTGACAACAATATCCTTGGCATATTTGCGTCCGATTTCCGCCTTGAATCTGTAGGTCACGTAGGTGTCGCTGAGACCCTCGACACTCTCTGGCATGGAGCCTTCGAGAATCACATGGAATGGGAACTCATAGTTGCCCGCAGCGAGTATCTCAGTCTTGCTTTTGCCTGCGTCTCTGAATGTCCAGGACTTTTCATAGAACACCTTTTCCCTCCACGATTTCCTGCCACCGCTGGCCGAGCTTGATGGGAGGTGCCAACTGCAAAGCATGTTCGTCAGCACTTTTGCTTGTCGCATGAAGAGAAGTACAGCAACTGGCAACTTACCATACGCGAGAGATACCAGTGAGGTTCAGTCTGACATGTTTGGCGGACAGCGGCTCCGACAAACAGAGGAGAAGCTTTCCACTCAGTTGCGCACTGGCTGCCTCTTGCTCTCCTCCTCTAAATACGATATAATCTTCATCCAGACTATTTACAAATGGTTAGCCCAATTGTGCGAATGAGGTATGAAACCTGCGAAGACTTACCGGATATCGAAGTATTTTAGGTGACTCGCACCTCCACCACCGAAGAAGCTGAGAGCCATGACGATACAACTAACGGCTGCGAATATGCAGCTGCCAGAAGATCGGGCAAAAATGTGGTAAAATCGCTAGAGCGCGATATGCGGCGTTGAAAGGGAACACTCGCAGTTAAATAGAACCGTATTCCAAAGAAGGGAGATAGAAGAAAAATATAGAGGGGAAAGAAATAATGACAGAGATAAGACCGAAATATTGCGCAAGAGATAGAATCTGCCAATGATCGACTTGTCACTGACCAGATTATTTGGCAGGGCGACAAACAGGCTCCACCTAGGGATTATTGCTTGGTGGTGAGGTGGGGGCAGTGAACAGCCGTTTCCGTCACCGTCTGGCCGATAGAGGAACTTTTAGGAGTTCCTTTTAGGAAATTGGAAAATCGGACGGGAAGAGTGGCGAAGCGGGTCCTTTTCCCTTTGTAAAGTATCTACTCGTCGAGGAACCGGAGATGATGCCGATGGTTCAACTTGGCTGGTCTGACTAATCTGATGACGAGCAGTAGAGCTATTGATCGATGCGACAAGAGAGATGAAATGAGGCCTAGATGCGATAAGAGATGCAATGGTCAATGAATGAATCCTTAAGTGACAGGGTTAAACATTCAAAGAAAGGAGATGAAGGAGGATGAGAATTCATCCGGACGGATCGAAAGGGAGAGAGAATTGCAGAATCAGCTGACAATAACAATAGAATCAGAAGAAAACAATGAAGCTACTATGACATTCAATGCTGATGATAAGGTAAGGTAATGAGGAAAAACTGTTAGATGGGATATGTTACGTCAGAAACATACCAGATTCACCACAGAATCAAGGATCCTCTCAGTCGAAGGGTGATGGTGTTCGGTAAAGTTGCTGGAATCGAAATGGGAAAAGAATAGAGTAATAGGAAGACAGGAGAGGGAAGATGGGAATCTGTTTGTATTTATTCTATTGGAATCGAAGAGCAGGAAGACAGACGATTGCGCAAGAATAATATATTATTATTATTTTAAATTCTCAACTTTTATTTTAAAAATGATAATAGGTACTTGAATTAATTATTGTCCTTAGAGCCGGAGGCCCTGGTTCTGATGATAGTGAAGAATAACGCCCAGGGATCGCCAGGTTTACCTCCAAAGGGCTTAGGCTACTCGGGTGGTCCGGTTATCGGGTGGCATAATCACAAGATGGAGCTTGATAGGTGGCATATGCAGTGATTGATTGGTGTCTGATGATTTTCTAGAATCTCCTCCTTCTGCTGCTTATTATCCTCGTCCTCTCCAGGTACACATTTGGGCTGACTCTATCGTACTGACAAATGTCGAGGGATATAACCTCGGGATCGACCTCGCGCATGATAGCCACAAGATCTTGTACGACTGCCCGTGATTGGGGCAACGATCACTGCTATTGCTCATAATGCCTTGTATGTCAACATGTGCTAATATGCTGGCATGATCCCTCCGATACCCACGGGCTGCAGGTTACACCGCATATCTTTATTTCAGCTACTGCCCTGAGATTTATACTTTCAAATATTGCATTTCTTATGCCGGTTATATGATCTTTTTATTTGTATTTTCCGAAGTGCTGCTCGTGTCGAATGTAAATGATCTTCCACGCAATTTAGAGCGGGGTTTCGGAGGTCCATTGCCTATAGCATTCTGCAGCTGTCATGTACAGGTTTAACAGCATAACATCTCTCATAAACACTGGAAAGGAGACTTCCAAATCAATATAAGTTTAAAGGTAAGATGACAATAGCAATCCAGAACAACAGCTCAAGCTACGAGCTTCGCAAGCCAGCCCAAATCAGAGAAAGTGGAGCGAGAATGCGTACATCACGCATTTGGCATTAGTTTCCGAGGAAGACTCCACCAAGGATCTTCCACCTTGTGAGTCAATAGACTAACAAATGATATCTGTAGATAGGTTTCTTCCGCTGCAGTTTTAAATCTCATATCAACATCAGACACATCGGCGTCGAATGATCTTCGGAATTTCGAATATATAAACAGGGAGACAACAGTACAATAGTAGACACCCTACAATGATGTCATTTGCTATGGTCCTTCGTATTGAATATTGCCGAGCTATTAAGCTTTCTTCAGGGATGTAGTAAACGAGGTAGTTTCCTTGCGTTCGGTAGATACTAGTAAAAGATCGTCGACGATGGCATGACTTCCGCCATATGATGTTGAAACTTGACCTAAAGCCTGCATGTGCTTGAACCCCCAGGCACCTGCATAAATTCTGCATACATCTCGGACCGAAGCTCTCTTGTCTGCAGCAGCCACGAAGCCAGCCACAGCATTGCAAGATCGTCACTATCACATGAAATCGAACTGACATCAAAATGGTGCCAGTAAGCTCCTATAACTCAGCTTTGCGTAAACATGAACCAGTTCATCACGATTTGACTGGATGACATGTGATCGGGGAAAATCGCACGTTCTCCGACAGTATCTATCATTAGTAGCTCGCGACATCCAGTATAGTATCCACGGCAATCAAAGGTCCGGACCCATCCCTGACTCGGGTCTGGACAACCCGTCATGATCGCCAGGCAAACCCACAGTCGGAATTCCCGCCAAAATCGATATCTTCCAATCTTATTGCTTTTCTTACATAGTAAAAGGACTCATTGAATCACTTGCACTCCTTCGTAAGAGTGACGCTGTCAGTAACAAAGAAAGAAAAACCCAGTCAGCATCTAGATCTTCATCGATGTTCTGAAAATAACAGTCTCGAGTCTTGACGCAAGCAATGACCTCAATTATCCCACGGCTTGACGTTATCTAGCCGGTTTATTTTCTTTGTCTTTTTCGCAAGCTAACAGTCCAGACCCACCTACCCGCGGGTCCTCAACCTTTCCGCAAAAAAAAATTTCATGCCAGTCTATCTATCACTCTATCAAGAGTAGTCTAGTACTCTAGTCTAGCTGCCAGGAAATGGTTTCAAGTTCGAGACTTCAGAGTTGAGTCTAAAGCTCCTACCTCAGGACGCGATTCGGTGAGCCTATACAGAGATCTACCGGGAGGGTCCTCGACTGATTCAGGCCACCAAACCTCAAACCTATGGACGGATGATAGTGGTCGGGTAGCAATGCCCTTCCCCTAGCCCTATAGCCACCAGAGCTTTTCCATAGCTTTGTATCAGTCGAACCGTTTAACCTCCATGACATCTCCACGTGCCGTCACCTCAAGCGATGCAAGGAGGATGCGCTGGATTTCAGAGGATAAAATGCATCTTATTGGCGTCTCAAAGATGATATTATTTAGAAAAATCTTCTTAGGCTGGATGATGATGATGCTACGAGCGACGGAGCACGGTACACCGGGAGATAGCAAGGATCAAGGCCATCGCACTCGGCATGCCGAATCCAACCCGGTTAAAACGGAATCAAGGAACTCGACCCGATATCAGTCGTGCACCAATAGATTTCCATGATAAGTTCGAGACTTCGAGCCCAGAATCATCAGACTCCACTGACAACGCATTCCTTTTATTTTCCGAGAGAAAGCAAAACCCGCTTCTAGCAGTAGCTTGGCTTCCTCAAAAAACCCTTATCATCGCCCAAGAAATCACCACTAGCATAGACTTTTGGATCCAGAACGCGAGCACGGACTCGATCCACATCCGCTCTACTGACTTAACTAGAATACCTAAGAGGCTAAGACAGAGCTCATCCTTCCGCACTTAACCTTGTAAGTCATAGAGCACCAAGAGATTTTGTTATCTGGTAGCTCGCCATATTTCGCCTATCATCCATCCTCCTTCGAAACAGCGGACTTTTCCGTCGGATCCACAGGGCATGGGAAGTTGATCCTAAGGGAGACTAAGGACGGGTATCCAGCCTGCTAGTGCTAGCTTTCTTTCTTTGCGCCTGATATTGACGGTATCCACCAAATCCGTCTAGAATACACCGGCGGCTAAAGAGGGATAATGATTTTTGCGGACTTTTCTCGCCTATCAGTAGGGTATCAGACAACGAAATTTGACAGCGAACCAATGGCATGGTTCTCAAGATGCACATGGCCAGACCGTATCTGCACCCTAAGGTACCAATGAGTCAAATTTCTTTATCGGAAAATTCTTTTTTCACCAGTAAGAGTTGACTACTCCCTAGGGTACCTACCTCCATGATGTGCAATAGTAAAAACGCAAAATTATTTATCTACCTAGTGCCCTTCTCACGGGGAATGTCCGATACCCTGTATGAGAGAAGAGCAGCTGAGCCTGAGACGATTCCCTATCAGCCGCCTGTAGCGAGAACTTGCAGTGCAGACTGCAGGGCCCAGCGCAAGGCTGATTCCATATCCGTAGATGACTGGTCCATAGTCATACGCTGCATGCCGTGCGTGATTTGATTTCTGTCGATATCATTTGACTTTTCGCGACTGTTCTGATACTTCGGTATCTACTCTCCCGAGTGTGGAATTTGAATAAATATGCCAGTACTCCGTATGGTTTGTATATCCGTGCGCGACACCAGGTTTGTCACGGGCTTGCTGCAACGCGAGATACGGTAGATATGCATCTGGCTTGCGTACGTGGATGAGATGAACAAAGTCGGGAATAGTTCATCGTATAGACGACTGCAGGATCAGCTGAGGATCCTCGAACCTCTGGTTGAGCCTGTTAGCAAAGGTTATCAAGCAAAGGATATGACCCGCATGATGACTGCACCTCTATCATCCAGATGTGCATCGAGTCACAAGCTCTCTTCTTTCTGGATGAAGATACAGCATGCCAAATTTATTATTGACTATTGCCTGGATCACCAAGTCACAGTATTAAATAATAGGATCTCAGATATAAACACACCTCAATCAACAGACATCGTGACGAACGCTGAAACATCGAGCACGGGAACCCTTATACACGGAGTCAAGACAACCCATCCATATACACAACCCTTCCGAGAAACACGCTGAAATGCAACAATCCATCCAACGGCATGTAAAACAACCATGTCATTAATGCCCATAATCTTGAACCCGCAAGACCCAAGGCACCCTCGACGCTGTACTCTCCACGACACTGATCAAAAAATCCACCCAAGCAACAACCACAGCGCAATCCCCGCGCCAATCACAATCCCCGCGACTTTCATAATCGCAACGGTATCCCCCTGTTTCGCCATGCGGGTCAAGCGGCTCGCGCTGCCTTTGAGGTTCGTCGATAGGGAGGAGAAAACCTGGCTCTGTTGGCGCTGTTAGTAACCATTCATCTGCCCAAATATCGATTACACGGAGTTAAAGCAGGTCAAAACGAACAGAGTGGTCTAGCGTTTCGTGGTCCCGGGCATTGTCGTAGATATCGACGGTGACGGACTTCAGGGCCGAGACTTTGCTAGATAGGGAGTTGAGGAGGGCATTGTTTTGTCTAGATGTGCCAATTTGTTAGCTGATTGATGGACACATATTCGAGCCTGGGCGCTGCATCTTGATAAAAGGGGTTAGCAAGCACAAAGAAAAGGGGATCGTACTGTTCACGTTCGTAGGCGTCTCCCATTTTGTTGGTCGGGTGAAGGACGTTTGCTGTTCTTCTGACACGGAAATTCGATGGCCGTGGTCTGTTAAGCGCGTGATAAGTTAAGAGTAATCAGGCCTGAGTATGATGCGTTTGAGAGATAATATAGCAAGAGAAGTTGATCTGATTACCAGAATTCCCCCAGAGGCAACCTCATGGCAATGACGTGGAGATCCGGAGAGGTTCTGATCACGTGATGAATACAATATACCGCGCAGTCCTATAGAGTTCCACTTAGTTATCTATATCCAAAAGTCGTACAGCTTGTCCTACGTTGCCTTGGTAAAATTTGCTACGGCGCAGTCTGATCTACGAAATGAGTCCATCCTTCAGCATTGCAGGCACAGGTCGCAAGAAAGTCGGCCGGAGTCCATCCGTTGCAATTCAACGTACAAAGGTGTATAACAAGACAGGCAAGAAGTTGAAAGTGAACCCAGATCGAGACACGGAGAACCCCAATCGCTATGCTAATATATCAAATCAATGTGTGCAAGAGTGCCAGGCACTTAGATACCAGAGCACAGAACATGACAATAAGGCACTTCAAGTGCGATGCCGCCAGGGTGTCAAAGACAAAACGCGCCACAGAAAGGAAATCAGACGGCGGGTAATGGGATCCCTGAGGACAGGTCAATAGCAGGTAACATACGGTCACTTTCCCGAGTCAAATAAAGGGATCCTGCGCTCTTCGCGCAGCAGACAAGACAGGCAGGGACAAATTGACGGAAGGAGACCAGAACAGAGGGAAAAGGTAAAGGCTTCAGTATACAAGTCTAAGAAGGATCAAAGTCGACAAAGGCAGAGGGGTATTCGTGCGCTGCAGAAGAACAAACAGTAGTAAAAGTCGCAATACTTCTGTTCCTTGTTCACCACATATCGTCATCATCGTCGTCCAGCTGGACGTCATCGCCAAACGTTGAATGCCCATATTGATGATGTCCAGGACCATATACATTCCCGTTTTCGTACTTACTACCCCTTGAATGTGGCCGGTAATTATCGCGCTGGTCGTCGCCGTACTCGTACATCTGAGGATCATCGTAGGAACTATCGCTGTACTGTTCCTGCTGAGACTGTATTCTGGGTTAAAACAAATTCACCCAACACCACACGCAAACCCAAAGTCTACTTACTTCTTGGTATTTCTGGTACTGTGAATACTCATCGTTCTGATCCCTTGAAGGTTGCTGTTTTTGCGATGCCGACGACGTCATCATCATGTGAGGATGCATCTGCTGAACCTTGGCCAAGTAAGAGTACATAAAGTTGCTGAGCAGGACCTGAGAATAGAGTGCTCGGCGGGGATTGGCCAATTTGATATGAGCCATGCGGTAAATGGCTCGCTCTTCGAGGATCGAGAATCGTGTCCACGGATAATCGACATCTGGCCGTAGCTCGCGAACGGGTGGGTCAGGGGACAATGTCCGCGACGAGCTCTTCTTGTGATGGCCATCTCCACTGTTCTTCTTCCTCCCACCGCCGAAAATCGATGAAAACAGGCCGGATTCCTTGTCCTTCTTGGACTCCCCCGATGTGCGCCGGACGTGGTCTTTCCGACGCTCCTCCTCCAGTTTAGGGTCGAGCCGATCCACGGTGATACTTTCGCGCCCGCGCGGACTGATATCGTTGGATGAGGCAGGGTGTGCCGGTTCATGAACCTTATCCGCCGACTTCGATTTGCTTTTCTTCGAATCGCTGTCCTTGTCCTTTTTCTTTTCCTTCTCCTTCTCCTCAGAGCCCAGCAACCAGTGCCAACTCGACTTGCGACCACCCTCCGAATCTTTCTTGTCTTTGGACTTTTTGGGCTCGGGCTTGCGGTCTTCCGATATTGTAGGAATGAATGAGAGGTTGTCCGTCCGTGTTGTATTTCCCGGGAGTGGTTGTGGGTTATTCGCAAAGTCATTGAGAGTTTTCGAGCTCTCCTTCCCGGACTGCCGCGCGGCTCCGGATCGTTTGGTTGTATTCGGATCTCGAAGAGGCGAATCCTTTGAAGGCAGTGTCGGCGGCGCATCTTGCGATGCCTCCCGCCCCGAGCTGTAACTGTGGTGGTATGTGGGTGTCGTGGGTGTCGTGGGTGTCGTGGGAGTTGGCGGAGATTCGGCCGGGGGCGTCTCGATAATTTCCGGCACCCTTTGTTCGGTGGGCGGGATATTCAAGGTCGAGCGGCCATTGGAGCTGATGCGAGAGTGCCACTGGTGGCGTGCCTGAGAAGCATTCGTCCTGTCTCCAGGATTCGTTTCCGGCCAGCCATTCGCCCTGCTATTCTCAAACTGTGTAGAAGGGCTGACAGCGGTCTGCGTGGTGTACTGCGGATCGGCCTGTGCGCGCCTTGTGCTAGGCGTTGGATCGGTAGCCACTCGCGTGAGACCTGAGGAGCGCTCGTCCGCGGATGAACTAGTGATTGAAGAAACTCGGTCGTTCGTGTCCGATGCTCTACCAGTCCGCTTTGAGAAGGGAACCTTTTCGCCTTTTCTCAAACTACCGGCTTTTCTGTACTGTGTTCGGGTAGAGCGGCGGAGACTGTGCCCGGGGGGTGCGGGAGGCAGAATCGGGACATCCTCCTCTATGGTGAGTTTCTGAACTCCGTCCAAAAAGGACGCCGCGCTTGGGGTTTGCTGCTTGGAGTCATCTACTAACGATTCAAGCTGAAGCAGATTCGGGCTCAGAGACTTGTTCTTCGACTGCGATCGTTTCCGCTCGAGACGCTCCGCCCCATCCGTGTAACCCTGGGAGGTGTCAATCTGTCGGGACAACATGGACTTTTTCCGGCGAAGCGACCCGCCCGCCCCATCGTGTTCGAAGCCCGAGAATTCGCCCGATTTTCGTCTGATCTGTTCCGCCTTGGTTTCGAGGAAGGATTTAAACTCCTTGGGAGCCAGCTCTGGATGCAGCCGAGCTGGAACCCAGAATAAACGAGATGCGTCATTTTCGTCGGCGGAAGGAGATGGAGCTATCGACGGTACGGAGAAACTTGGAAGGTCGGGATCTCCTGTTGCTGTCACGTCCATAGACATCCGCCGGATAGCAGCTAGGTTACTGAGCTCCTGAGCCACAGCAGCAGGATCGGATTCGTAGTCGACGTCGTTTAGAGGGAAAGAGGTGGTAGCCGTGTCCGTCGAGCCGGGAGATGTCGGGTTGCTGGTGTCCCGATCAAAGGACTTGGAGGAGGCCAGTGGCGGCCGTGAGTGTCCATTCGTCTGAGGACTATCCACGGCGCTCGAGCGATTTTGTACGAGCAGCGACTGCGGTGAGGCGGGGTCTTCGGATCCGGCGAGGTTGGGAGGGATTATCGAGATGGATTCGCTGAGTGGGGAAGAAAGGAAGCTGAGACGTTTGGACTCCCGCCTGTCGTAATCGTCTTCGTACATATGCCCGATGGCTTCCGTGACATGATGGCTCGGGTCACTAATAGATAATTGAGGCACATGGCCTCTCCGCGTTCCGTATCCTCCGCCAGCCTCAGAGGGGCTCGGTGAAGCCTAAGTGATCAAACGAACAGACCAGTCAGAGAGACTTTTTTTTTTAAAAAACGGATTCTTCATCAAGCAGAACGCGGACAGTCCACAAGGCGTCTGGAAGAGGGCTCCGCGGTTTGGAGGTTGGGGAAAGGCCGGTTCCGACCAAGGGGAAGGGGAAAGCAGAAAAAGCAAGTTCGAACAGGTAAGAGGGATTAATGGGACGACTTTTAGAGCAAACACACCTGCATGAGAGCCAAACAATTCGGGAGCCGTCGTAAATTGTCTTCCCGAATTTTGCTGAGGACAGAAGGGTCGACGGGGAAAGTCGATTGTGGAGAGGGAGGTCAAACAGGAATGTATATAGCACCTAGGCCGGGAGATAGCGAAGGATGATCATGGAAGCGGGGAAGAAACACTGGCAGCAACAGCAATAGTGTTTGACGGGGAAAACCATCCACCAGGGAGCAAGAAAAGAAGACAATAAGGGAAAGGCTGACGGCTAGACATCCGGTGACAACAAACCGTCCAGCAAGTAGGAGGAAGGACTTTCAGTAAGGAGGAAGAGTGAGGAGAATTAGCTGAAGGTGGAGAGCATAATAATCACCAGGATAATTATTGAGAAGGAATATCAGCAGGATGAGGAAGTAGAGTAGTAGAGTAGTGCAAGTAAGGTAAGGTAAGTAAGTAAGAAAGAACCAGCTAAACTTCCTTTGTAGTAGTGTGTTCTGAAGACATCCCTACTGCTCCATAACAAGCGTCGGGTTAGGATGTTTAGGCTACCTTGGTCTTTGGGGGCTTTTGGGTTCTTGGGTATTATTTTT
The DNA here is from genome assembly GCF_001445615.1 of Aspergillus lentulus. Lineage (NCBI taxonomy): Eukaryota > Fungi > Ascomycota > Eurotiomycetes > Eurotiales > Aspergillaceae > Aspergillus > Aspergillus lentulus. The sequence continues at coordinate 2,143,517 of NW_028322123.1, forward strand.
ATCAGGCGATAAAAACCAGGTACCACAAAGTAAGGTACCCTGGAGAAGGTTGGAAATTCTGCTATTTCCCCTTTTATTCAGTTCATTGGGTACCTTATTTTCGAATAATGGGCTTAAGAAAAGTAATGGCATACTGAATAAATGACCATCTACTTCTAACAAATTCCAGAATATCATAAGGTAGACTAGTCTAAGACATGGAGTGCATCCACATACCTCCGTACTGAGGGTAACTCGTGTGCCTCAGGTTATGTTTCAACCTCGATCACATCACCTGCATAGGTGTAGTTCCTCCTCACTCATCCCCTATAGAGCAGAATTTGCCAATTTCAACCCATATTCGCACCGTCGAACCTGTTGCTAATAATGCACGCTGGATTCACGGATCGGTCCACTCTGCCTCGGTCATCGTTTAGCTCCACTCGAGGCCCATCTCAAATCCGGGCCGCCGCTCTATGGACGATCGATCTGGTCGCAACTACTCGGAGTACATACTGAGCCTGTGGGAACTATGAAAAGATGACGATCATCGGTCCATGTCGTTACTATAGGCGAATAATTAATCAACCCCGGGTCCTGGAATATGAGTGGACTACTGGACCCTATCAGCCTCAAATCACAGTCGTCCGGTGGCAACTTTATGAGCTCCTTACCGCCAGTGGCTGCCGCTTGACGGTTCTCCAGATAAAGGATTCTGGGTTATGGAGTGCATAACGGTGGGCACTCATCATTCACTAAGCAGAGCTCCAGTCATCCATCCCTCGTACCAAGAAGGTCTCGGAGCAGAAATGCATCAAGTGAAATTGAAACTGACTACCGGCATAATATGAGTGACCTCACCCGCAGTAGACGTGACTCTGCCTATGACTTTGGTGCTCTTGCGCGGCTCCACCGAGTGGCTTCCCTCCTCGTGTTGGCCTAGCCTACCTAGCCTTGGGGTCCCCATGTCTACTGTCTAGTACATACAGAACTTTATTCCACCTGATCAGTCATTTCAACATAAACACTCATTTGCATAGAGACAAAAGATGCGAAATAATAGCGTATCTGAGCTTTTCTTTCTCAGAATTACTCCTACCGTGATTACAGTCGATATCAAGTTGTTGTTATTATTTCCTCATAGTCCTCTTACTTTGTGTGGTTAAGGGTCATCATAGTAGGTCTCGTGCCTATCGTCGGTCACCATACCACGCCTCAACATCCAAACCTACTAGTAATCTTGGGATCAGATCACGATCGTGCTCTGTTGTCGAAATCGTATAAATTCACCAACGTCTGGTAAAGGTCTAGGGTCATTAGAAGCTTGACTTGAAACATACCTCTGATGGAATGTGCATGCATCAATCGGTATGCAGATTATGTCATTTCCTGAAGTAAAGGCCCTGATTACACTGCTTATCACCGGATCTGCTGGATCTACTGGATCCGCTGACTACCAGCAATATTCCATAGAAGATGTCTGTAGAGCTTAGCAGATACCCTAAGGGGGCTGGAGTAAAGCATTCAGAAACCTCCTGGGATGCCATTGAATACGATGCAGGCCTGTGACGCCATATAACAGCTGATAACAATGAGTGAAAAGCACAAGCATGCAATCAATCTCTAAGATCAAAAATGGCGGCAAAAGAAACAATCCTAAGTAGCCCTAAAAGCAGTGTCGATCGCAAGACGCAAGAGTCTGAAAAAAAAGGGTAAAAGACAAGGATATAGAGAAAAAGGCCCTCGCTGAAGCCTGATACGAAAAATTGCTTCCTTCCTTTGGAACCCGTTCAGTCATGATTTGGATACACCTAACGGACAAGAACTCCAGCGCTTACATCATGAAAGGAGCTAAAGAGACCTTCAAGACGGGAATTTGTGAGTGGCATCTTGGAATGGCTTGTTCAGAGAGTGGATGATCAGTTCGTTAATGTCATTCTGCACCAAGCAGCAAAGGGGTCGTGACTTGGATCAAGCTGCATCGACATAATTGCTAATCTTGGTGTCAGTATGGATGCCTTCTTGGTCACCGAAAAGGATATTCTCACCTGGGAAAGATGCCGACCCTGTCGCCAATGCGCCCTGTCCACCAATCTTCCGCCTTGTCCGTGCGCTTCAAGATCGTGATAATGTCTCCCTTCTTGAAGCCCAAGTCTCCTTCCTGATCAGCATCAAATGTGTACAATGCGACAGCCTGATCTGCCCGCAGAGGAGCACTTTGACCTGTGCGCTGCCCGAAGACAGGTTTGGGTGCCGTTGGCCGGCTGGGCTTGCGGTCGGAGTAGACGTAATCTTCCTCAAATGGAGCGGTGTTGCTCCGACTGCGGCCACCGTATCTGTCGAATGTATCGGCGTGACCCATAGTAGACGAACGGGCCAAACCTGCGGCGGGCCGATCGTAAACGTCGTCTGCCCACGTATTCGCGCGAGGTCTGTCACGATACTCGTAGTCATCGGTGCCGTTAAAACCGCCGCGGTCACGCCGTTGCCCCTCACCGTATGCCTCGCCCCTTCGGCCTTCCCAGACAACATCGTCATGTCTGTCATCATAGATGGGAATATCATTGTACATGGTGTCTCCGTTTCTGCCATTGCCGTAGAATGCGCGGGAGTTCAGCACCCGGAGAAGAGGGTCGGCTGCGGGGGGAGGTCGGATAGTACCGCTAAGGAGTTGACGTGCTGAGACTCTACTGTTATACATCTTCTCGTTGGCGTCCTTCCGTTCGACCAGCATGCTTCCTTCCAAGCTGACACCGGCAAATAGACCTTTTGTTTTCGAGTAGGAGAACACCGCTGCGACGCCCTTTGTGCTTGCTGCGCCCGCAGCCTCCGCATTTCTTCCCACCGGCCCTGCGGCGATTGACACGTTTCCACCCAAAGTCAAGGTTCCGACCTGCGAGAATGTCCGCACTGCTGCTGCATCATTCAAAATGAACACAAAATCAGTCAATTCAAATCCAATTTGACCTCCGAACCCAGCACCGGCGGTCGCAATAGCCGAAGGTGCCGACCATGTGCCATCGGCCAAACGAGCGACGACAATCCCTGAGCCAAACCGAGCAGAACCGAGAAAACCAGCTTTCAGGACAGTAAGAATAGCGAGACCCTATTGACCGAGCGATTAGCTCGGCGAAAGCGCTTTGAAGATAAGACTTCGTTCTCTTACTTACCTTGGCACCAGCGAGGATCTCAGGAGGAATGATCTTATCAGGACCGAAGGCTTGTCTCGGATCGATAAAAGATGCAAGAATCTTGCCCGCCTTCTTACATTCGCCTGTTGAGAAAGAACAATGATCAGCCGGGCACTCACCTACTGCGGAAACCCAACTGCGGGGAATTGAGATATAAGCAATGTTGATACGTACTTGATAACGACGACGGCAGTGGGTTGTGAATTCCGAGAGGCATTTTGACTACGCTCGTCGGATCGTAGGATCAGTGAGTTGTAGGAGAGTAAAAGTCAGGAGTGATACGAAAGAAAGTTGTGATCGTAGGATGCTGCGCAACGGGGAGTTCGTTCGCCCAGATGGGTCGCCCGGATGTGGAACTGATGACGGCTGATCCAGTCTAATACTAGGATAGCTAGCACAACCTTCGCAAATACACAAATGATTGATTAACAAAGTCGGTGGGATAACTTCAAGAGTCAATAAATAAAAGCAGTCTTAATTTTTGATGTTATTGTGTCTGTGAAGCACTCGAACACGGCACAGATTCTTTCAGACGATGGACAGCAAAGCAGGTCAAGATACTCTAAGAGGTACTCCGCACTATCTAGTAAGTTCCGTCAGCAGCAGCGCCGGCATCATAGCTCTCCGGGTGCGAGTGGCTGAGTCCTTTTATGATAGTCCACCATCCGAGCTCAATATATCAGTTGGAGTATGAAAGATGATATACTTATGTATAAACCTTGTTCGAAGACGTTGGTCCAACTTTCGCCGTCCAGGCCCTCTTTTGGTACGGGACATCGCACTCTTCCCAGTCACATGCCGCATATGTGGAAACCTGAGGCTGCAAATACGGCACTGCCACCGCCCGAAACTCCGGGGATCAGCAATAGTCATGGAGTTAAGGTTCCAACCATGAATCAGTGTCTGTTGTACCTGCGCCAGTGTCCCAGCAACCATCTTGGTGGACTGATGAGATGATTTCGACAATGGTTTGAGATTGAAAAACGTAACCAGTACCAATGGCTACAGGTTCGGCCAGTCCTTGATTGTTTTTGTTGATATGAGATTGACATGACATGACCTAGTGCGCATCTGCGTCTGCGGGGATGAGGGCACTGGCAAGTCCAGTCTCATTACCTCTCTCGTGAAGGGTGTCTTTGTGACAAACAAAATTCAGCCCGTCCTACCTCAAATTACGATTCCTCCCACGATCGGAACGCCTGAGAATGTCACGACGACCACGGTGGTGGACACCTCCGCTTTACCGCAGGAGCGGAGCAACCTGGCCCGGGAAATCAGAAAGTCAAATGTGATTCTGTTGGTTTATTCCGATCATTACAGCTATGAAAGAGTCGCTCTATTCTGGTTGCCGTACTTCCGATCTCTGGGGGTTAACGTGCCGGTTGTATTATGCGCCAACAAGTCGGACCTAGCTGCTGATCATACCGAAGCCCAAGTCATCGAGGAGGAAATGCTACCGGTGATGGCGGAGTTCAAGGAAATCGATTCCTGTATCCGTACCAGCGCACGCGAACATCGCAATGTGAACGAGGCTTTCTTCCTTTGTCAAAAAGCCGTCACTCACCCAATCGCTCCGCTGTTCGATTCGAAGGAGTCCGCGCTGAAGCCAGCAGCGGTTGCAGCCTTACAACGCATTTTCTACCTGAGCGACAAGGATCGAGATGGGTATCTTTCGGATAAAGAAATCGAAGATTTTCAGATGAGATGCTTTGATAAGCCTTTAAGCAAGGAGGACCTTGTCCACATCAAGGAGACGATCCAAAAAACACACCCCGACTCTGTGACCCCATTTGGCATTGACTGCCGAGGGTTCATACACCTGAACAAGATGTACGCAGAAAAGGGACGCCACGAGACCGTCTGGATTATTCTACGAGCATTCCAATACACCGACAATCTTTCACTACAAGAGAGCTTCCTTCATCCCCGATTCGAAGTACCGCCTTTTGCATCTGCTGAGCTGTCGCCGGAAGGATATCGGTTTTTTGTCAATCTCTTCCTGCTGTCGGACAAAGACAATGATGGTGGCCTGAATGACGCCGAACTGGCGTCCTTGTTCGCCCCGACTCCCGGTCTCCCGGCTTCTTGGGCGGACGGCTCATTTCCTTCCTCCACAGTCCGGAATGAGGCTGGCCACGTCACACTTCAAGGCTGGCTTGCTCAGTGGAGTATGACAACCTTCCAATCGCCGAAGACGACTCTGGAGTATCTGGCTTATCTTGGCTTCGAGTCGTCCGATAGGAGTAATCCCTCTACAACGGCTGCCTTGAAAGTCACGCGGCCGAGAAAGAGACGAAAGCGTCCTGGACGTGTGGGCCGTAATGTCGTCTTGGGCCACATTGTTGGAGCTCCAGGTTCGGGCAAATCAGCGCTTCTCGACGCCTTCCTCGCGCGTGGCTTCAGCCACACTTATCGCCCGACTATCCAGCCCCGGACTGCTGTCAACACTGTTGAGCTGCCCGGGGGTAAACAATGCTACTTGATTTTGGATGAGCTAGGAGAACTGGAGCCCGCCATTCTTGAAAACCAGGCGAAGCTTCTGGATCAGTGCGACGTCATTGTATACACCTATGATTCCTCGGACCCGGACTCCTTTGCCTATATCCCCCAGCTACGGTCCAAGTATCCACACCTTGAAGAGCTTCCAAGTGTTTTTATTGCGCTTAAGGCCGACCTGGATCGTACCACGCAGCGGGCTGAGCATCAGCCCCACGAGTACACGGCCATGTTGAATATGCCGAGTCCGCCGCTCCATGTCAGTGCTACTTGGAGTTCCATCCAAGAGGTGTTTGTACACATTGCAGAGGCTGCCATGGAGCCCAGCACTGCTTTTCCCCGGAGTGAGGAAGACGTGGAAGGAAAATGGATGGCCTGGGGTATAGCACTTGGAGCAGTGGTTTGCGCTGGTGCTGCTGCCGTGATGATTTGGCGAAGAGTTAGTGGTAGCGGATAGGTTTTTGAGCTTATTAATGCCTACCTGGATGAATAATTTAGGTTGATACCCCGAGAAGCTTTGATGCGTTCATGCATGTGCGTTGTTCATGGGGTTTGAAATGCAGCGGGGGCTTGCGCCGGCAGAAGATATTAAAATATCGCCTCATGTAATATTGCATTTAGATATACCAATTAAGCCTTTTATTTGATGGTTGACATATAAAGCCACTAGAGTAAGATCGATGATCTCAAACTGCCAATAGATGGTTGATATCAGACCTTTGAGAAACCCCGCCTATGGCCAGGAACCGCTTCGGCAGGACGGAAAGAACAACAATAGGCTATATAGCCAACTGCTGAGTACACTAACCCCAGAAACCAACTCACGGGCCTCCCAAACTTCCCCGTCCAGCTCTCCGCTCCTCTCCTCACTCACCCTTGTCTGTCTAACCCGCGCGCTTCAAATCTGTCGTCCTACCTCACTGTTGGGATTCCTTTATTGTATATATTATTTCTTCGTCTAATCCCGCTGATTATCATATTGTCGAGACCGGCTTATCCTATGCCCCGAGGTCAGACTGATACTTATTTTCCCCCTCCACGTGTATGCGTGATCGACTAACCGATGTCAGAAGAAGTAGATATCCTGAGCGCCGATCTCAACGTTGAAACACTGGCTTCAAAAAATTTATACTTCAAGATTCCTCTACTCCTAATATCGTCCGTCAATACGTCGCATTCATTCGAGATCTCAGCATTATACACTACCTTGGGCAGCTCTGCTTAGGGAGCCGCTTACAAGCATTTCACTGCTACTGTGGACTCAGCAGCGTTCACCTATTGTCATAGCCGACATTGTTTGCCTTTTATCTACTATTCACTGCTACCACTGCGGCGTATACAAAAATATCCTAGTTTACATGAGTTAGCGCCACTCAATCGCAACCGCAACCATGTTGTAAGACTCCCTTGCTACATCTGATGGGTCGCCATCAGTCTTTCCTTGTTATCTCTTACTGTTCATTGTCGCCTGTTGCGCTCCTAGGGACTGGCAGGGAACAGCTGGATATCAACTGCGAACTGCACTTTTGCTGACTTGACCGCTCTAGTGTTCTTCCGCCTCCGCCTCCTCGCTACACCGTGCCAGTCGCTTATGCTGCTGGCGCGGCAAATGGCATGGCAGTGCCGGTCGTAGAAACCAATAACATACTCAGTCATCCAGAAGGCGGCTGCCCGCTACAGGTTGGAGAAGGTGCGTTTGTGTCTGCGGAGTTTCGACAACTAGGACTGACGGGGACTTTCGATTAGGCACCTATGAACTTAAGGACGACCTGCACCTAGCAACCCCTCCTCCACACCCATCTGAAGCCCCAATTATAAATCCAAATCCTCTTGCGACTGTTCCTACACCTCCGACATCCGGCGTCAAAGTTTCGCTAGTTTGTGTCAGCCCTCGGAGCAAGACTCCCTCGTTCATCCCAAACCAGATCGTAACAGCGCCCCCTTTTGGAGATGGAAACCCGGCACTGGTACCTGCTCCTGTCAAGGACGGACTGAAGAGGCGGAAGCCCAAGAACAACATTATCAAGAGCAGTTCGTCTTTCGTATCACGGGTCATCACCCATGAAGCAGCCACAAAGCGGTTGAGCGAGCGGAGTCCCGAAGGCCTCTTTGCTTTCGCTAACATCAACCGCGCATTCCAATGGCTTGATCTCAGTTCGAAGCAGAAGGAAGAGCCACTTGCAAAGATCCTCTTCACAAAGGCGCACATGTTGTGTCACGATATTAATGAGGTCACCAAGAGCCCTTCTCATATCGACATGGTTATGGGTTCCTCTGCTGGTGACATCATCTGGTACGAGCCTATTTCTCAAAAATACGCCCGAATAAATAAGAATGGAGTGGTCAGCAATTCTCCGGTCACTCATATTAAATGGATTCCTGGGTCGGAAAATCTGTTTATGGCTTCACACGCAAACGGACAATTAGTAGTCTATGATAAAGAGAAGGAAGATGCTCTTTTCACCCCTGAAATTCAGGACCAGTCAGCGGAGGCACTCAAGGCGTCCAGTAGACAGCCGCTGCAGGTCTTAAAGTCCGTCAACTCTAGGAACCAAAAGACTAACCCTGTCGCTCTCTGGAAACTTGCAAACCAAAGAATTTCGCACTTTGCATTCTCCCCCGACCAAAGGCATTTGGCAGTTGTCTTGGACGATGGCTCTCTACGAGTGATGGACTATTTGAAAGAAGAGTAGGTCTCCTCTGTTCTTTCTGTCCGTAAACTCAGGATTTGACAGGCAGCTAACGAGCCGCTTAGGGTCTTGGACATTTTTCGCAGTTACTATGGTGGACTCATCTGCGTCTGCTGGTCGCCTGATGGCAAATACATTGTCACCGGCGGCCAGGATGATTTAGTGACTATTTGGTCCTTCCCAGAGCGCAAAATCGTAGCCCGTTGTCAGGGTCACAACTCTTGGGTTTCGGCGGTCGCCTTCGATCCATGGCAGTGCGACGAACGGACCTACAGATTTGGGAGTGTTGGTGACGACTGCAGGCTTCTTCTGTGGGACTTTAGCGTTGGCATGCTGCACCGACCGAAAGTGGTACGTATTCCTTTATCACGAGACCGGCGTACGATTGAATTGTTAAATTACTTCAAGATGGTGTGGTTGGATCCAATGAGCTGACAAATCTTTAACAGCATCAAGCCAGCGCCCGTCAGCGAACAAGCATGGTCGCTGGCAGCTCACAGTATGGCAATCGTCACCGAGCTGACAGTGCGGGCAACAGGATGAGATCAGATTCTCAGAGGACCGCAAACACCTATGAGAGTTATGACCAAGCTGTCCGTCATCCCGTAGAACCCAGAGCGCGCACGGCCTTGCTGCCTCCTATCATGGTGAGTTCTGAGTAATGCTCATAAGCTTCTGACCATTGAGCCTTGAGCTGACAACTTCAAAGTCCAAAGTCGTTGGCACGGACCCTATCTGCTGGCTGGGCTTTCAAGAAGATTGTATCATGACCTCTTCTCTTGAAGGTAATTTGCCCTAATTCCTACTCGTCTCTTGTCGTCTCAGGAGACAGCCGCTAACACGAGAGGTTAACAGGCCACATTCGCACCTGGGACCGTCCTCGAGAAGGCATTAATGACAAGTACAATGACCAGTCATCGTCACCGGCGGTCAGCGCCAGCGCAGCTGGATCAGGATCCGTTTCGGGATTTGCTGAACCGACCATGGGCTCGCTCTGAGGACTTGTGACAAAGGCTGACCCTTGACTACTTCTGTAACTTCTGTATATATGTACATTCCACTAGTATACCCATTTGCTTCTACTCAAGACAATCCATCCTGTAATTGATTCACACCAACTTCCAAAGAGGTGTGTTACCTTCTGATTCGGACGAGGGATTCCAAGGCCAAGAGATCGACTTAGGCCCTAGTATGGATGTATGCTGTCGGAGTCGCAGACAAAACAGGCAGGAGACTTTCCGGGAACTGAAACTAATTCGAGCTTACAGTGTGATGAGTGCATATGGATATCCACTACCAAGTGAGATGTGCATGCATACATCACTATCCTGCTCTCCTTGCATGAGGATCAAAGTTCCAATACCAATGTACTCCGCGAAGACAAGCGGTGAGCGCAAGACCAGGAAATGAAGTTCACCATCAATTATTAATTCTTTTGCGTAGACAATTGAATGCATTAACCACACGTTCTCATCCATCACATCACCATTCATATCTGTCGTATATCTTGCGTTGGAAAGATATATATATACCAAGAACATCCCCAAGTTTCATACTGTAACGTCACTCTCTAACACCCTTACTTGCTCACTGAGGGACCTATTTTACACGACCAGAGCGAAAAGACCCAGGATAAAAGAGCCCACAGCGGCTGGGGCGATGAGAGATGCAGCAGCGTTAGTCGTAGCGGTAGCTGTAGCGGAAGCAGTCGCGGTGGCGGTCTGGCTTTCTGCAGAGGGAAAAGATGTTAGATTGTACTGTGAGGTTATCCTGGTTGAGAAACCTTACCAGTGGATGTAGTCTTCGGCTCAGGCTTGACGTCTGTGACGTTAAACTGGGGAGATTGAGCCAGGATCCCCGTGTTCGTGGGCCCGGTGCTGACGAAGTTGACCTGGTAGCCGTTTCTTTTGATTCAAGTCAGCCTAGCCTGTAGCTGGAAACGGATATCGAACTTTGGACTTACGCCTTGGGAATACCAGAGACACCGTCCACGGTGTACTTCTCATCAGAGGCTTTGACTTCCTTGGCGATGACTTTGTTGACGGGGGGCTGGGTGACCATGTTGACGAGGACGATGGAGAAGTTCTGGGCGTCGGATCTGTTGTCACGTTTTAGTCTTCGTCCCATAGGTATCTATGGAGGGGTTTCTTACTGGACATATTGCCATTCGATGTCGACGGATTTGCTCATATCCACCTGGTCCAGGCTTTTGGGGGATGTGATGGTGAGGGCTTGGGTTCTGTTAGTAAGGCTATCACCTCGAGAAGAGGAATATGGGGAGGACGTACCGGCAGCGGTAGCTGCGAGAGTAACGATTGAGGTGAAGAAACGCATTGTGATTGAAGTTTTGTCGGTTTGAGGTGGTAAATCTCAAGGTAATAGACTGGTTGAAGGCAGAACCTTTTGAGCTTGAAATATGTCAATGCAATGGATATCGACTCATCGCAAGAGGGCGACTGCCGGCTTTATAGATACAAGGTCCAAGACCTTCCTTGGCTGTCTCTTACTAAACTGAAGCGATGTTAGCATGATCTGATGTTTATTTGGATACATATGCGGCCGGTCAAAGTCTTGTCGTGCGTTGACGCGAGGGATTCCATCTGATGTGTCTTTTCTCGTTTATAGCTCCAGCGACGAAATTCATGACTCCGGCATTGCGTCTTTGATTGGCAAGATTGTAGATGTAAGTTTTACTGAGTCGATGGTGCGGTCATATTGACTGTGTGGCTGAAAGACACAACTGAGCGGTGATTGAGCCCTCGTGCCCTGAATATAGAAGATAGATGTTGACCGTATGCCCCATCATGACAGGTCATGGCTTCAACTATCTACTGCCTCTTCGGTGTAAAGTTAGCTGCTGGTGTACGGCACGTTGCTGGGCTACATTGCTGGGCTTCAATTGGCGATAGCAAGAGTCTATGCTTGTTATGTGATGAACGGGTATTCTAGATAAGCTTTTGAGGCTACTGATCCCCTTGTAGCGATTGAGGGATGTTACTCAGTAAGGAAGGGCCATGTACAAATAGATTTATCTAGCCGAAAGTTTAAAGCAACGAGTGCTCAAATCTCTCTGTCTCGAGATTGATGGGATAGGGGAGGGTGGTGTTCTGGTCACCCAGGTATGGTTTGTTCTCGGTCTTCCTTTTGTCCCGCTACTTGACTATACAAACAAAGAACAAGTTAGGCTTGAGTTTAAAACAATGGGAAAGCCTTTACGGCTGTTTGTCTCGGATTGATCTGCATACTGTCGGTCAACGCAAATTCGAGTTATCCAAATCCTGTGACAATGGGCTGCAGTCTTGGTGATGACGGATCCACCGATGTGCAGTGCAGATGAGCTATCAATGGCCTGCCGACATCACGGTGACGACTAGACGAGACGCACATTCCATCCATCTCTGAATACAATTGTCTGTCGCCAGTCAATATACAATAAGGAGGATACAGGCTACAGCTGAACTCTCGTATGGAAGCCTTACGCCAAAGTGGCGCAACGATATCGACGCACGCCGGTAGGCACGGGGTCAGTCAACATCTTCTTCTTTGCAAGAAGAAGTCGGCTTATCTGAGTGCCTTTATTGCATTAGAGCCTGTCGATGGTCATCCATGACGTTATCCAACATGCTCCTGCAACTGCCTACCCCTTTACTAATGAAATTGGTAGCAATCACGTTTGACAAGGATGCGGTGATATCCTAACGCTGCAGGTCTATTACAAAGATCTCCATTCTGAGGGACGCTTAAAGAGAAGGTCAATGAAATGACCAAAGGATCGGATCCCGGAATGCTGCATATGGAGGTCTAATCATGACGAGCTGATCCGAAGTAAAATTGTACTCTGCATCATCACAGTGGTACAATCAAAATAAATCTGGCTCGTTTGATTTCCCTGCTGCCTGAACTTCATACCATACAGGATTTGTTATGCTTTTTCTTGAGCCTCTGCAGCAACCATGCAAGAAGAATCACACAACTCCTGCAATACCAACCAGTTTCAAGCGAGCAGAAGGGAATTGAGGATATGAACATGGTATTATGCAATGATTGCTTATTCCGCGCTGTTACTAAGGCTGAACCTCGTCACTTCCAGAGGATTTCAATCAGCACCGACAGGGAGTACGTATTGTCGAGGATGTGAACGTCGAGGCTTCTTGCGTCGAGCAGGCTCCCGGGTGGTTTTAAAATAACATAGTATAAATGAGCCTAGAAGGCCTCCTTCCAGCCCAGTTGAGAGCATCAACCATCACGCAGGCTTTCTTCTACTGCTTTCCTCCAGGAGCCAATAGAACTGATAACATCTCTCTCACAAACTCACCATGAATCTCAAGACTGTTACCATCCTCCTCGGCCTATGCGAGATAATCTTCGCCGTCCCCATTCAAGGCTCCCAGAAAGATAAACGTCAGGGTCTCGAAGGCTTTAATTTCGGTGATCTGGCGAGTACAGGTGCCTCTGGAACCACCACAGGCTCAACAACCAATCCGTTTGGGTCGTTGTTCTCTGGCATCATTCCGTCCACGAGCGGCTCAGGCTCATCAACCGGCACCGGGAACATGATTTTCCCAACTGGCACTCTGACCTCTGGGTCTCAAACCGGTAATGGCGAAACGAACGAAGGACAATCTGGTTCTGGCGACATTTCTCAGGGCGGAGAGGGTGGTCAAGACGCCGATGAGGAGGGTCAAGACGCCAATGAGGATGACAGACCAGAAGACGAGACTGTTGCTTGAATATGCTTCACACCTTGAGCATTCATGACAGGGAAACCAAGCACGTCATCGGAAGAGCAAGGATCTAATTTGTTTTGTCAATGTAGGCAGAGAACAGGGTTGAGTTGGACGGGCATTGACTTCTCGGTGCCCGGGACTTCTGTTGTTTGCTTCTTCCTGTCATCTTTTGGCTTATATGAGTGTCAAGGACAACACTGCTATTGTTTCTGCCCAAGCTTCCCTTGCATCAGCATCAGCATTGTTGATCATGTTAGTCAAGATCTAAATGATTTGTTTTCGCGCCGGAACCTCATAATTCTGAATGCTGTGGATAAGTGAGAATGTAGAGATAACGTGTTATACTGGCCCAAAGTACCCCAGACGCTGCTCATGATCTAAAGGGCCATCTGGATCTTGGATCACCTTCGAACGTTTGAACAATCCTAGGTAGTTTATCAATGAGGTCACGAAGCTGGCCGGCGGATGGGATCGCAGACAGCCCATTATGTCATCTGTGATTGGTGTATCATTGAATCTTCCCCGCCGACAATTTGTGGTTTCTCAGCACAAACAGCTTTGATCTCCCTGCTTGATGATCAAGGGAAATTCTAAGATTCTCGCTTTGCAAGTAATGAGAAAGAGGCATCGAATACTCTGTCGATATATAATCAGCGGTTTTGAAGATGGGTGACATAGGCAATAGCCTGTTGAAAGTCAGTTCCTACCCGTCTGGAGCCCGAGTGGACAGGAAGCTAATTGCTGGATTGTGCTGTTTCGAACATCTAGGAGCTTGAAAAGGAATACTGTCCTCCTCTGGATTCAGCTTTGTTCACAGCTATCGTCTGCGACTATGACCTAGAAACCCCCGCGCAAGTGCAGCAACTCCGCGACACCCTGGACACTCTGAAATTATCAGCATGGGAACAGGAAGATCTACCTTTCGATCCATCCGGGACCAGCGGACTGAGTCCTGGTATTAGCGGTGATGCAGACGGCATCCTGTCAGAGCGCAGCGGCTCGCAAAATGGCACTGTCCCGTCGCGCGAAACAGATATCACAAGTCTCGCGTCCGACTTCTCCTCCGTTGGTCTGGATGACAGGCGCACAAGGAGTCAGGGCAACAGCAATTCTTTGCGCTACACGATCGGCCCTGACGGGTCGCTGTCACTCTCGGGTGCCTCCGAGGACGACAAAGTTGGTTATCTGACAGATATGTTTCCCTCTGTGGATCGATTTACCGTGCAGCATTCGCTTAGGAAGTCTGCCGGTGATATTGATCGCGCCATGGATGTGCTCTTGAACATTGCTTTCTTTGATGAGCAGCTTGAAGATGAAGAAGGAACTAAGCTTGCCATTCCAAAGGGCATCGATGGGTTTGACGAGTGTTCTAATGGAGACACCGGGCGAAAGAAGCATCGCAAGCGCAAGGGAAAGAATAAGAACAACCCGGTTCAGGGACTCTCTTCTCCATCAGCCTCAGGATACATGCGGGATGAGAATATCCCCCTGAACAAATGGGACGCTGGTCAGAAAGACATCGAGTTCATCTGTTCTAGGACTTTACCTGTCCTGAAGAAGGAGGCCGTCACTTCTGCTTATCATGCTAACGGAGCCTCACTGCCGCTAACGATTCGATCTCTTGCGATGGCACATGCGCCTGAGGAAAATCATATCAATGCGCACCCGTTAATGCTTGCACAAGTTACAGAATTGACTCAAGAATTTCCATCTGTTGCGCCAACGCTACTGGGTGGGCTACTGAAAATCACTCGCAATTCAACGTCTGCTGCCGGTGAGCTGGCAGTTGCCATGCTTACCCGTCCAGCGGCCAGTACTGTGTCTAACCTGATCAAAATCACCACTGCGCCTCCACCCTTGGACGTCGATGATGATGAGCCCAAGAGACATTCTGTGGAGTCGCGAGTCCTTCGCGATCACGGTACTGCTCGGGTTACCGCTGGCGACCACTTTGTGGCCAGTGCAGAGGCTTTCCACAAAGCCTCAGCAGCTTACCGTCGTGGAAAATCAGACAAGTTAATGGGCGGAGCAGCTGCTTACTACTCCTCGGTGGGACGAGATCATCTCGAGCGGGCAAAGCGGGAGGCTGCGGCTGCGGCCGATGCTCTAGTCGATTCGCAGTCAACCTCAAATTCATTGGATCTGCACGGTGTCTCGGTCCAGGATGCCGTTCGCATCGCCAGTTCGCGCGTCGCCGCATGGTGGGACTCTCTTGGCGATGCGAAGTACATGCGTGGCGGCGAGGCAGCGCGATCAGGCTTTCGCATCATCACCGGAGTCGGACGCCACAGCCATGATGGCACGTCTCGCCTGGGACCGGCTGTTGGTAAGATGCTGGCCAGGGAGGGATGGAGAGTAGAAGTGGGTGAAGGTGTTTTGACGGTGACCGGTGTTGTTCGACGTCGTTGACATGTTACGCCATTTTCAGTTCATGATCATGTTTAAGATACCCACAGTTATTCCATCTGGTTGATCTAGTTGATGTCAAAGGATTTAATGTCGGTGAATACTGCATCTAGCGAACATACTTGTTTACCTGTTTACAAAATATACCCATTTTCTTCCGCATGCCTTTTTCGGTGGTGATTCTCCGCATGATGACGTAAAACATAGAGGCAAATCGGAGATTCAGCAATGCATCGATAATTTGATACTAGCCTCGCTTTCACCCATGCGTGGCTGAGGCTTCTATCGGTAAATCTAGGATTCTCGACTGATCTTCTCGCTAATCCAGAGCCCAGAACTATAGTCCGCCCCCATGCGTTTCCAACATCTCACTCGTTTTCTCCGCATCCTCTCCACCACACCTTTCATCACGTCCGTCTCTCCACGATCCATTACCAGAATACCTCCCCCAATCTCAAGAGCGACAGCCCTCAAAGCTGCGCCCACCATTCCATTCCTAAGCTCCTTCTTCGGCTCAAGTGCCAAAGCTGAGGAGTCCAACATGTCCTACCCCGAACAACGAAGTGAGGCGGAATGGCGGGCAGTCCTGTCTCCAGGTGAATCTCCCTCTACAATACACTACACACCAAAGAATAGCGATCTAATCTATTGAACAGAACAGTTCCGCATCCTGCGCGAAAAAGGCACAGAGCCCCCTTACACAGGCGAATATGACTCCCATTCCCCGTCCAAGGGCGTCTACACTTGCGCCGGCTGCAACGCCCCGCTCTACAAGGCCACGCATAAATTCAAGTCCGGGTGCGGCTGGCCTGCGTACTTTGACTCCATTCCCGGTGCGGTGACCAGACATACGGATCGCTCGTTTGGGATGGAGCGGACGGAGATTGTGTGTAGTAACTGCGGGGGTCATTTGGGTCACGTCTTCAAGGGCGAGGGGTATCCTACGCCGACAGATGAGAGGCATTGCGTGAACAGTATCAGTCTAAAGTTTACAGAGGATGAGGAGGCAGTGAAGTCGAAGGCATTGAGGATCTGAGATGCGAAACCCAATTATATAGTAGCAGTTTGAGGGTGATAATTCTGACGGCGAGGAGTCATGGTATGAGGCGAGGGGCGTACGTGGACCATAACATACTTTTATAAAAATTTCTCAAGGCTCTATTAAAAATAATAGACTTATAGACTCGATGATTTGTATTTTATTCAATTTCCAGTCTTTGTTGACTCCGTCTTGCATGTCCGACATGTGCGGCCGTCATCGGGCATCCACAATTGGCTGCCTCAGGCCGCACAGCATCCGCCACTTGGTATTGTCATCCGCTATTGAATTCCCCCCAAATACAACAACCATTACTTCCATCTCTTCCAGCCATCGAGAGGACCGCTCTACCAGCTGTCATGTCTCGACGTGCGACTCCTTCCCAGGCTGCTCAGAACCAGCAGATTATCAAGAACCTGCTGAAAATCGAATGCAATAAGATATGTGCTGATTGCAAGCGCAACAAGCGTGAGTTGTTGCCCGCCCCCGGATATCCTGGTCTTGTGGTATCTGCCTACATCCAACTGCCAATCCGCGCCTTTGAATTCTGTGTCGTGATTGGTTTCGCTGACGATCTGTTCGACTAGATCCGCGATGGGCCTCATGGAATTTGGGAATCTTCATATGTATCCGTTGCTCGGGCATCCACAGGGGGATGGGCACCCATATCAGCCGAGTGAAGTCTGTGGATCTCGATTCGTGGACTGATGAACAACTCCAGAGTGTGATCAGATGGGGCAATGCCAGAGCGAACAAGTACGTTCATAGAGCCGTCAATGCCCGCAGGTTGAATTGTATACTAATCATGGATTCGCAGATACTGGGAAGCCAAACTAGCGCCTGGTCACGTCCCCTCGGAAGCGTGAGTCGGCCCCGTCATCGCAGCAGTATACCAACACTAATGGAAACGTGGATAGTAAGATCGAGAACTTTATTCGCACCAAATATGAATCAAAGCGGTGGGTTATGGATGGACCAATGCCCGACCCGGCAACGTTGGATGTGGGTGACGACAACGTGGTAAGCTCTACCGGCGCATCTGTTGGATCTGCGGTTGAATTGACATCCCTTTAAGCCTCTTGCGGTCGTCCAGGAAAAGGCAAAGATCGAGCGTTCCTCGTCTCAACGTGTAGCGAATACTAGCCAACCTCCGATCACACACCGACCCCAAGCATCTATCGACTTCTTCGGTGATGACGAGCCAATTACTCCCCCGGTTCGCCCTAGTACCACAGATCCCACCCCGCGGATCGCTGCGCCCAGGCAACAGTCGCAATCACAGCCTGCCGCAAAGCCGGCTCGACCGGGTGATTCGTTGCTGGGACTCGATTTCTTCGGGAGCGCTCAGCCCGCGACCACCAGCCGTCCAGCCAGCACCGCGTCTACCCCTGGTGGCTCGACCGGAATGTCTCGACCTGATTTGAAACAATCCATCCTGTCTCTTTATTCCAAGCCCCAGCCTCCCGTGCAACATGAGCGCCAGTCTTCGTTTGGAGATTTAGCATCTCCGGCCCCGCAATCGGCGGCTTCCAACTTAGGCGGACTGACCGACGCCTTCAGCGGACTGAGCTTCCCTTCGACCACTTCTCCACCTTCCAAGCCAGCTGAAAAGCCCTCACCTTTTGCCAATTTGACGAGCTTTGCCAGCGCCAAATCCACTCCGGCGGCTCCCAAGATCACGTCACCTACCGCCTCAGCCAGCAGTGGCTTCGGTGGAGGTCTCTTTGACAATCTTACCTCTCCGACTATCCCACCTGCGAAGCCTCAACCTCAGTCCCGTACCGATTCCATCTCGTCCAGTAGCCATGATTTGGGCTTCTCCAGCTTTGCCTCTGCTCCCTCGCCCAAGCCGAACCCTCCACGATCATCCTTCTCCAACGATCTCTTCGGACTCTCTTCGCCCCCGGCTCCTGCAGCTCCTGCAGCTGCACCGCCTATGACGACGTCGCCTCAGCAGGAGCTGAAATCCGCTTTCAACCTGAACAGTCCGGCTCCTGCTCCTGCTCCTGCCCCAGCTCCGAAACCGGTAGCCTCGACATCCACGGCCTCAGTTGCGAGCATGATCCCCAACGTGGACCCTTGGGGCGGTAACGAATGGAGCACTCCCGAACCCGCTGCCCCTGCCCCATCCACCTCGACCATGATGAAGGTCCCCGACACGCTGACAGCCAACGACATCGGCGCCGGCTGGGGAGCCCCGTCCTCCCCCGGCACAAACTCGAAACCCGCACCCACCGTAGCCGCCGACGAAGACTTTGGCGGTTGGGCCAGTGCCGCACCCATCTCGACTACAACCACAACAACGACCACGACCACGACGACCTCGAATGCTCCCTCTAAACCGGCTGGCGGGTTTGGCGGAGCTGATGATCTATTCTCTAATGTTTGGCAGTAGTCTTATCTCTTCTTGTGTTGTTAATTCTTCGATTGCATATAGTGCTCCCGGTGTCAATTTAGACTTAGGCGCCAGATCAATATGAATTTATTCTGTTCTCTCACTTCCTCGATCGGACTGGTCTATTGGTGTCAACGAAAGTACTCCTCTGTCTTTGACACAATGATCTTATCGAGTTACATGTGGAAAGTGAGGACCTGAAGTCAACGCTGAAATGACTGCTGCCAAGGCTACTTATGTCTATATTTCCACTTGTGCGATCTTAAAGAGGATTTTCAACACGGATCCCTGGTTTGCCCGAAATCACAGTGAAGATATGCGTTTGTACAATGCTGGGACTAGCTATAAGTAGAGGAAACGGGCAGAGAGCGAAACTTGCGGTGAGAAAGGAGTTTTAGTTGAGACATACATCACGTACACCTCACCTGAGGGCTAATCCCAGTCGAGATCAGCTTTGCGCTTTCTCGTTTTGGCGGTTTTGGCGGCACCGCCGTTAATAGTCAACCCATGTATGTTCTCGTGATTCGTTTCGATCTTCTGGCTAACGACTTGCTGCACTTCGTTGACACCGTCTTCGACGGATCTGCGTTCCTCGCCTTTCAGACTCGGGAACGGTGGACATGAGTCCCAGTGCCGGCTCAGGGCGTTGCTACTGCTCGCTCTGGACGACAGTACACTACTCAATCTCATCATGGGCAATGGCAATCGGTCCTCAGGGTAGAGGATGTCAGGTCATTATCCACGAGGGCCCGGTCCTCCCTGGACAACGTCCGACAAGACCACACACAAGTCTCCAAAGGCCTCGAAGGCGCTAAACATCACCTGGCAACAATGCACGGGTGGATTTTCGGCCCTGTCGCCAAATTCACGTGGGAGACCTAGGCGGACGGCGACACCTGGGTCTCTGGGAAGCGTGGATTCGCAACTGACAGCCATCAGCTGGGCGATCCTGTCTGGCGGACCAAGCTAGAGCATGGCCGGGCGGTTGCGTGCATCGAGGAGTTAAACAAGCATGAGATACAGGTCCGTCAGTGCCCGTCTTTCTCCGCGCCCTTATTATATATTTCTAACAGCATCTAGCTCACCGAATATGACCGACAAAAAGGTCAGCGATCTAATGTGGAGCCTAAGTCGGACAATGGCAATGGCAAGCATGCCCAATATGCGGTGGGGCAACCCGCTGCATGCACAGATACAGGAGGGGAGGATACGGACGAGGCTGGCGTCGGAAAGTAGCCTGCTAGATCATCGTCGGCGACAACTGAGCAAGCATACCGCTGACCACAGTGCGGCCCAGCAAGGAATAGAGGAGTGCAACCGTGTGCTGAACACCATCGAACAAGTTCTTCGGGGATATTTCCGCGCAAAAGCTCCAGACCAGGGACATCCTCGCGTCGTCGCAGCATGTTCTTCAGGATCTAGGAAAAGAGAACAGTAAGTTGAGGGCGGTACTCGACAAGCACCTCAACCAAATCACAGCCATAGTCGACCCAACCCTTAGCCGTCGCTATGACCGGCTTGACCTGCGTACGGACAGAAGGCGCCAGCGCATCGTCGCACGAGCCGTCTTACAGGCCGCCCACTTGATACCAGACGATTCTTGGAGGGCGTTGGATAAAGAGCGCATGAGGAGATCATTGAGCAGATTGCCCGACGACGCGCTTACCCAGAAGGTGTTAACCGAATGGGGGCCTGCAGAGCCGAGTTTGAAGGAGCTCTTGGCCGAACTGATAGCTCAAATCGAGGCCGGTGTCCAAGCCAGTACCATCTCAACCTTCACAAACATGATGGACTACCTATACTCATATCCGGTCCTATCAGGCATGCCTCAGCCCGTTTGCCAACAATCACGTTCAATACAGGTTTCTCAGCTCATCACGTACCCCACAAGTGGTCATCAGGTCGCATCCTGATCCACCTAATCTGTTCCGTTGAGTAATCAGCCAAGTCCTCATAACTCGTGAGTCGCGGATATCTTTATGTTTGAACTGGCGTAGCTTGCCTATTGGCGTTGGATTAATCACAGAAAATTTGGCGAGGGAAAACCTGCAAAACTTGGTATGTGCTTGTACAAATATATCTGTGATCAGGAGTACACTTCTAGCTCAACCTCGCCTGAAACTCATCACAATATAACTTATCCTTACCACCTTATGTCTCCCTCTACGTAGTTTCTCTGCTTTCAGGACATCTAGCATAAGCACTATGGTCAGCTGGCTAATTGCCCTACGTTAGGATATTAGCTAGGAGCAGGATAGCATATAGATGACTGCAAGGCATAAAGCCAAGCAACATGGATATAGAATTAGTATTAATAAATCATTAGCGTCATCACTTAGTCCAGATCTCTAGACGAGATCCAGAAATCATACACGGCAGAAAGAACCCGGTCCAGGAATAACAACCCTTATAATAACTGCCGCACACTCGAAGCATCATTCGATACGGATTCCTGCGACACAATGGTGGTGACTTTGATCTTATTCGGAGTGCCGTCCTCGAAATCACTTGCCTTGTAGTCGCCGCCCTCCGGGCCGTGGCTGACAGACTGCATGTGGAAATCGGGCTGGCGGCCGGCGATGGAAGCATGGAAGTTGGAGAACTGGGTGACGCGGCTGCGTTGGGTCTTGGTGCGGGTGTTGCTTTTGCTCTTGTAGCTGGAGAGGAAGCGGGGGAGGAGCTTGGAGATAAAGGCGCGGATGCCGGGGAGGCAGGCGCAGATGATGGCGACGTTGCATTCGATGGCGGACCACATGGCAGCGCCTGGGTTATCATCTAGGAGCTGAGAGTTAGTTTGCGTCTTTGGTAGATTGATGTCGACGTGGAAAACGCACAAGTTGGATCAGACGAGTTGGAGATGACCATGAGACTCTTCAGTCGGAGAATGCTCGTTATCAAGACGCTGCGTGGACTGTTAGCAACCCAAGTGTGGGGGGAACTAGGGAAGGAACAAAACTCACAATGAACCCAGAGCAAAGACGGCCATAAGGGCGTACCTTTGTCGTCTGGGGAGTTGCAGGTTCTTGAGTGACGGCATGGGGAATACCAAGATCAGGATATCCGTGAAAATGTGGATTGCAGAGTTGGAGAACCAAAGGGCTTTCTTGTCAAGACAATACCCAGGCTGCTCTTCATGCCAAAACTTGGACACAGGGACGCAAGTGACCCAGGCACTGATGAATGTCCACGATCCGTACGTGGCCAAAAATCCAATCAAGCACCAACAGGCGAAACGCATGCGCGGTGTCGAGAAGACTCGTTTGTATTGTAGGAGAATCGAGGCTTTGGTAGTAAGCAGACTCGCTTGATACAAGGGTATCGTTGCCCAGAAACACTGAAGGTACACATGAGCCGGACGTCAAAACGAATAAGACAACAGGTATTTCCTACCTTCATTTGTTTGACAAGAATGGCTGGCGGGATTTTCTCATAATGCTCTCCCATGAGATACTTGACCTCTGATTGTCCACTGTCAGTACCAAACGCAAACATGTACAGCCATCCATGGCTTCAGAACTGGTATCTGCATACCTCCAACAAACAGACCGAAAAAAGCCCAACTAAAGGCCTGCGAGGGTTAGCCGACAAATCCGTCCCCGGCTATGGAACTCCTGCGAAAGGCTTACCAGGGCCACAATAATAGCCCAATCATCGGCGCCCATCTGCTTCACAAGAAATGCTCGGGTGTAAATTCGGATAAACGTGAAAACAGTGGCTAAAGTAGTAAATGCAATACTGAGAGAGAGGGCCTCCCGGCCGCGGGGTGTTCCGAATGTCATCTTTTTCGCACCGGGCCCCAGGAAGAACAAGACGCGAAAGGACGGAAGACCGAGTTGATAGAGATTGTAGTGCAGGTAGCAGGAGTAAGGATCGTGTGAGGTAAGAATAGTAATGAGTGACTTTCAGAACAGCCTAGTAGTGGTGCTCAATAGTTGGGAGAGGCTCCAATATCAGTTATTCTCGATGTGGTGCACATTGCGAAGGAGTGAGACAGAGGTTAGAAAGATCGAGAGCCAATGTAGGAGAGTACTTCAGAGGATGCAAGCTCCATATTATTGAAAAATGCCAGGCCCCATCTGAGACCAGAAACATGGGATCATCTAAAACCTATATCGCTAGACTCCGAAAAAAGCGGAGAGAGAGTTGAGTAGTCCATCCTTCGGGCTCCAACCAGAAATCTTATCATGACGGGGGCCAAGTTCGGATTGCACTACGGACGCTCAGGCCTCAAGATACAATGCCTGAATCAGGAATATCCTATTAGGGTCCATTGGCTGGCGTCTTAACTCTTAAGGTTCATGGACAGTTAGTTAAGCGATAGCCTAATAGTAGTCATTGTCTAATAGAGTGATAGTACCGGAAGTTAATGTGGAACCTGGAGCTGATGTCGGTCGAAAGTTTTTGCCAGTGACCAGACGCTGAGACGCCTCAGGAATCAGGATAGAGTCTAAACTCCACGTGAAGAAATTGGAATAAGGATCGGCAAATCGTCGTTCAGTCATTGGTTCTTGGACGACTGGATAGTCATACTCGGCGCTTTAGGGCTTCCAGTATATCCGGGAACATCCTTCAAGTAGACTTGGCTTTTCAGGAGACTGATACAGTGACACCTAGAAATTACATGGGACGGGCTCTAGCAACTGGCCAAGAAGGATAATATCATAGCGCAGACTCGTCCTTTCCGAATTGGGGATTACGTAGGCCAAAATAAGGGATAATGCCACCAGATCAGAATGGATGCTGGTGGAATGCTTGGCCTGCTCCCTGCCTCGTTTGGTTGAATAGGTTGCCCAGGACTCCCAGGAGGGTAGAAATATGGTTCAGAACGCGGAAAGTATGCCCATGGATGACATACGGAATGTCTCCGTATGTTCCAGGAACCATCTTTATCAGACTCTCACGGTGCGGTAACCATTTCCGAATAAAGACATTGTTGTAATGTCTGGACTCGGACTCTCAAAAGTTATGACAATAATACGACTTTGACTTTGGGAAGCCTGATGCTTTCATGGGTTTCCTCAAAAAAGTGACCAGGAGACACCCCCTCCCGTTCGAAGGAGAACGGACGTCAAACATACTCAAATGTCAGCGACAGAGACAAATTCACCACTGTTAGGTTTGGCGCAGTGGTGAACCACGGCTCAGTCGGCATGACTGTCAGTTTAGCGAGCCAATAATTGGTTGAGTATCTGGGTGGTATTCCTCATGCCACTTTCGACCCGCCCGTCAAAAGAATAAACGTCTGCAACAAGAGAGATAGATGGCCGATCCTTGATGAGCAGGAGACACACTCTCTATCTCTTTGACCTTCAAGATCTAGTCCAAGGGCTCGTTCATCTTCAGGACAAAGCTCTGTGCAATACTTACGTTCGTCTGGGACACAAGTCGCACGAGGGGTAATCTGCGTCCTGGCGCAATGGCATGATCTTGTGCGCGATCATGTCGATCATATGCACGACTTGTCTAGTGTCTCCATTCCCAGGTTCGCGCTATACGGAGTAGACTACCATCTTCATCATGCTACTCCGTAGTCCGTATAGCCAAGCTTGTTGCTCGTGCGAGGGGCTAATCCAGATCCAGCTTCCTGGGATCCATTGGTTCTATCACGAGGAGACCGCAGTGGATTGGAATTGTCGATAGTTGCGATGATGATCATCGACATGAACTTTCAGGACGGCAAATTTTTCGCCGCCTATTGCAACCAGTGCCCAGTCACCAGTGGCGTGAGAATGACATACTAGCCTGTATCCACCCATCCACCATCGAGTCTGGGCGTTTCTAGTCTTGAGTTTTCAATCTTTAGGCTTTAACTCGGGCGAGATTAACGCAAAAAGGGAAAGGCGCAGCATTGACGCCTCGACGCCTCCATGGCGGGTCCACGCCTCTGTGCACGTTTTGATTGCATTGAAGACGCACAGTTGACCAGAGAAAGGCACTATGTAAAAGAATGGCGTCGATCTTGTAGGATAAGCCTGGAAAGTGGCGGTTATTAGATAACTGGTGTCCGCTATGAAGAGAACATACACAGTAGGCAGTGAAGCCCAAGAGAGAGCCTGCACAGCTCTGAATGAGTGAATGAAGATTAAGGGGCAACACCACAGTGTCGGCAGGTCGAGTCACGAGCTGCTTACCCATTAGGGAAACAGGTTAGGACTCTTTTAGGCTGGCGACAAGAATACCTGAGCCGTCAGCAGCACTATCTGCTTCTCAGACTATTGGATAATGCGTTTTCTTGTCTATCTCATTATTATTTCTTGAAAGGGCATTGCATAGTGAAAAAGGGGGTGAAACTACACGACAGCAGTTTAGGCTACATCGGCGAATTTAGCCGGCCCTCATGGTATCGAACAATGCTGCATGTACTCTGTCTCGTGATCGACATATCTCCTAAATGCTGCCCCGAATCCGAAATATGGGATGCGAACATTCGCCTGAAACTGAACCTGATATAACCTGACGAAGCGAGTATCTCGACTGGAGACATGATCGCAGTGTCATCGCAAGACTATTCTCGTCTGCTTCCGTCTCTTCAGACTCTATAGCACTCGATCGGGTACAACCTCCGCGCGTTTAGGTATCTCCTGTAGATCACTCGAAGATCAATACCGCTGTCGAGGATGCCAACAATGTAGTGTCATCGAGGCCTCTTTCGTTCTCCGCAAGTCCCTTTTCGGCAAATGTTATGACTAGGGACGTCAATCACGTCAACAACTTGTCGTACTCAACCTGAGCTATGGGCACTAATTAACTGACTGACTAGACAAGCGATACAGATGGGTCTTGGCCAGTGCTCTGAACAAGATCGAATGTCTTCCAACTAATGAGTGGCAGTAGTCGTCCAGCTCGTTGCTGTGCTCGAAAATTTTGAGATTACTTCACGTTTTCCTTGTCTGGCCAGGACGCGTTCAGGGCGCCAGGCTTATCGACAAATTCTAGTTCATTTGTATTTCTAGCGAAGTGATCCGGTCTTCAAGATCCTCCATCGTCCGTTGCTGAGGGTCTTTTCTGCTGGGGAACAAACCCGACCTTGACTATAAATCGAGGCACACAGCACCGGAAGCGCTCGCCTTCGCCGTCTGTACTGCTGCTGCCTACCTACGCACTGAGTGAGCAAGGATGCATGCGGATCGTAGCAGCCAGAAAGAAACCGCTCGTTGCGAGGCTCTGAGGCAGAAATACGAAAGCGTTTGTGGCATGGCGTTGATTTTCTCGACGTAGAAACCGCTATGGACTGTGCCTCTGAGTTGAGCTGGTTTGATTCGCATCTACTTTCCATACAAGCGACAGCGACACCGCGCATCGAACACGGACTATCGGGTCACAAAATCCGACGACGGTCAAGTCGATGAACATTTCGCGAACAGCTCATCCTCGACTTCCAAGAAACAGCGACGACACTACTCTGAACTCACGACCAGATGAATCCCCTGTCCGGTCTTAGGCCACACCACACCACTTCGCTCAATACCAACTCCTTCCCCGAGACAGTTGCCGGAATCAGCTCACGGCCCGATGTTTGCGCAGTAGAATGCCGTGATGCAATGTTGAGAGTCCCGGCAAGGCGTACATGGTTGCCCTACGAAGACTTAACTATGACACCATTGATTTCTCGCGATACCAAGCTGAAGCGGCTTAAGGGACGAAAATGATAAGAGCTCTCACGCTCCGATGAATTTTATAAGTGACCTGGAATCATTGAGCACCTAGCAAATTAGAATCCATTTTCTGGCTGCGATCTACCTATAGTACATCGTTAAAGGGAACCGTGCATCATCCAGCAGATTCCTACCCCCAAAACCCAGACGCCGTGTATCTCAGATTGCGAGTGAACCCTCACCAAGGTTGAAGGGCGGACGGTAGGAGCAAAACAACCACCTTTTTGATTGAGGTGAGGAGTTCCTCATATGAAGTGAAAGAATGGAAAAGAAAGAAAAGATTATCGAAAGATATCATGTGAAAGAAAAAGGGTATTATTGTACATCAATGGCCATGCAGAAGAATAAGGACAAGGACTAGCGAGTTTGAAAGGAGAACGAACAGTCATATTTTGAAGGGGAGGATCATCGACTGTTCATTTCGTTTCTCTCGACCCGGGTTCAGTAGTAATCCTCTTTTTCTATTACCATGATCAACTCGGTAAGCTCCTTACGCAATGAGCGATTACGGTCCCACGCTTCGACGATCTTCGGACGATGACTGAGGAAGACGGCTTTCTTCCATGAAAGCCCGTTGTACTGCGGTGCAATACCCGTAGGCAGGTTTCGGGCAAGATTGCGCAGTACTAACGCCGCCTTGTAGGCCACACCAAACGGCTCGCCCCGCTCATTGACTGGAGTGTCCAGGTAGTACCATTTGCGGACGATGCGCTCTTGGAGAACCGCCCGTTTGGATGTCGGTGGCTCCGCATCTGGCGCACGTTCCTCGGGCAAATGTGCGGAAACGTGCCCAGCGACCATTGCAGTATTGGTACTAGGACCGGACGACCGGAATTTCGTGCAGTTGTCCCAAAGACAGGTATGAACGGGCGATTCCGCCTTCTCCAGGTTGTAGTGTCCCGGCGTTTCAGTGGGCTTGAGATTCATGTGTTCCGTGAAGACATGATGGCGAAGTTCTGCCGGCGACTTGAAAGCGCGCTGACACGTCTTGCTTGGTTTCGAGTTGTCCGCCCACTTGCAGTAAATGTAGGGAAAGCCCTCGAAGGTATAGGCTGTCTCCAAGGGCCGAATGCCTTTGATGATGAATTTTGTCGCTGCACCAGGACCATTGATCACCTGAGCTTGCGCGTTCGTGAAAGTCGTACTGACGTTTTTGATGAATTCAGCGGCAGGGAGAACACCGCCACCAGGAAGACGAGGGTCTGCAAATCTGCTCTGATACGCCTGCCACAATGCAATTTGGGTGATCTCGCACTCGAGGTCCTCAACAAAGCAGCATCGGAGCCATCGCGAGCTCCGTTCAGGCTCCGAAAGCTCCATCAGCTCTTTCATGAGCTCAGGCGGCACACGAGGGATATCCGACGGCGGGGGGGCCACCTTTTCTTCTTGCAACACAGTTTCCTTCTTGCTTGGTCGGCCTTCGTGCGTTAACAATGCGACCATCCGGGGGACGAAGACGGTAGGCAAGTTGAAGACCTCAATCAAAGACTCAACATTCTCGGATGAAAGTGTATACTGGTACCAGAAGTCCAATGCACCACTGAGAATATCTTTGTCCAAGTCGAGAAGAGTGTGAAAGTAGAGCTGCTGCAAAGTCTCCTTTGGTATCCGTTCCATTGCCCGGTTCGCCTCTGGCTCGTCTAATTCAGTGGAGAAATGGGTGAGAGCCCATAGTGCGCGGACCACGTGAGCACGATCTGGCGACTCAAGACAATTGAGAAGTGAGATCCAAAGTGGATCTTCCGGATCGGTCTTCATAAACTTGGTGACCTCCTCTGCAATGTCCAACGCGTCGTTCTTGATCTCGTTGAGACGAGGCTGATTGGGCATGTTGATCATAACGACGAGGAAGTCTCGGAGCAGGCCTTTCGCGTACCGTGACACATAGTAGGCATTCTCTTTCAGAAGGACCATGTTCCGCAGAACCAAGGTCGCCTCTTTAACGTTGCGCAGAAGGTGGTTGAATTCGTACGTCTCGAGGGTGTCTTCCGGCAATGTAACTGGTATTTGTTTGATCTTCTCCAATAGATCTCGGGTGCCATGTAGTGAGTTCAGCACATTGACGCGATCACTGGGCTGCCGAAAATCATACTGAAGGTCCCACTTCACTCCGGTTGTGACAAGGGAAATATCCAGGGCCTTTGCCATAAGGTTCTCCGCAAGCAAAGGGAAACCTTCAAACTTGAATTTATCCCATCGTTGATTCGAAATCTGAACAAGGTGATACAATGCAAAGTCCACCTCATCGGGAATTCCTGATTGTAAACCGTAGTGGGCTCTTTTATAAATATGATCGGCTACATGGCAGTGTCAGTAATAGGCCTCGACAAGCAGGGGGAGTAATCCGACGGCA
The DNA here is from genome assembly GCF_001445615.1 of Aspergillus lentulus. Classification (NCBI taxonomy): domain Eukaryota; kingdom Fungi; phylum Ascomycota; class Eurotiomycetes; order Eurotiales; family Aspergillaceae; genus Aspergillus; species Aspergillus lentulus. Next base: position 2,172,448 of record NW_028322123.1, read on the forward strand.
CAGTTCACGTACATTTGGGTACCTCGAGATATTTGAGCGGAAAGTAAGGATCATAGAAATCGGGTTGCTTAGCCACCTTCCCTCGATCGTGCAGGGTCGCAAAAAGGCCAGGTCTGTTCCCGGGCGTTGCTACCTCACGCGTGGACATTGGAACTTGTCTTTGATCCCTCCCTTCCCAATTCTCCATTCCTTGTGGAATATTCGACCCCATTGACCCCGTGGAATATGTATGTGCTCCGGTTGGCTGCGGCGACTGGTGCGCATTTGAGTGTGAGCGTCGAACAGGTGCAGTGTCTGGGATGAAGGGTTGGTTGGCTTTTGGAGCTTGCCGCAAGCCTTCTTTAATCCAGTCAGCGAAACTAGGTCGGAAATCATCCTAAAAGGGATGAGATACTTGCCTCGTAAGGATGAGCGTGGTGTATTGTTCGACATTGTGGGTAACCCAGTGAATGTCTTGATCCCAATGCTTCCTGGGGACGCTCTCTTCGCTACTGGGACGAACTGAACCGCGTTGGCTAGACTTGACCACGCCGACGTTGCTCCAGAATATGTCCACTATAACGTGCTGAGACCGGTTTCGCTTCGTTGGAAGAGAAGTCCTGTTTGAGACGCGCCGGCGTAGAAATTGCTGAGGGTGTCAGGCTACTCGTCCAGGCGGGTTCGAAAGGAGAGGATGAGATGAGGCAGGTTGAACGAGCGATAGGAATACAGCCTGTTGGCTTTCACAGGCAAGGTGAATGTTTGCGAAGCTTGATTGATTGTCACCCCGCGAAGGGAGATCGGCCGCGATTTAGAGCTATCGGAAGCCAACCCGATGAATGCGCCTACAACTGAGAAAGCAACGAAGCTTCGAGAGGACAAATCCGAAGGAAAGAATGCGATTTTCTTTCTGCAGTGGAGAAATTAAGTCGCGACAAGGCAGGCCTAAATCAAGTGTCAATGACCTGGTTGTGCTCCTTCAGGCTGTGTAGAGAAAGCTGATCCTGCGATCCTCGTTCCTGGCATCCCAGGCAAAAAGTCCGCCCATCTGCTTTGGCCTCAGGCGCGTGCCCGGAATAAATGCTGTTCCGGCCGGGAATGTCATGTCGTGTTTGTTATGTTTGGAAGTGGAAGAGTTGTTGATGCCTCAGGCATACAACTCCTTCTATTCAGCCTTTTGACCTCAACGTCAATATCGAGATAGGAACTTCTACTGCGACTGCCAGCAGGTTTCCTGCTGCTGCTTGGATGCCTGCGCTTGATCACACTGATGTTCTTTCGTATTGTAATGTTTATGAGATCATTATTTTCCCATCGAGACCAAGGATTATTAATGTCGGAATGGATGAGCACTCGAGCATTCATTATATAGAAAGAACCAACACTTATGAGAAGAACTTGGGTATGACTGCCTGAGGCTATCTGGTTGCTGAGCCTCGCATGTTGACTATGCCATACCACCCACTGTGCATTTGGTATTCGTTTATCATAGGACTTCTGATGACATCCTCCTGCTACTCAGTATAATTAGACCGGATCGCTTATCCTTCTATACCTATGACTAGAAACGAAGGAACTTCCTGATGTATCATTTATCTCAAAGAGTTCATGAATCTACTCAGCTGGCTCGGTTGTCCCTCGCAAAGTTTTCTCATACCACAACCAGCATTCATCATAACGGTCCATTGAACTGGAGTCATGTTTTCAGCAACGGCGACATTGTATGTTGTTTTCACAAGGCTTCAGGAGGGATATCCTCAGCTCAGAGCCCAATCTTCCTGAGAGTGTTTCAGGACCAGAATATTGTGGTATTGTCCCACAGTCTCGGAGTCCCTTGAGATGTTAGCACTAATTAACCCATAAATGACCTAACAATTGCAGGAAGAAGTTGATCTTGGGCACTTCATCCAAGAAACCTCTAGTCATCACATGTCGGGACAAAGCGGCTATCCCAGGCCCATCTTCGCCGTGGTGGTCAAGTCACCTTGTCTCGCGGTGAAATATCCAACAGGCAACGGATTCGTAAGCCGTACTTACCTCGCAGTGTGGATTTCCTCTGACGCAGTCAAGATCCGTCGGTTCCAGGTCAAGTTCTCTTCGGACCGCGAATTCTACACAGCTCTGGCAATCCTAAGCGATATCAGGTGTCCATTCTCGGAGTCGAATGTTGGCTCATCGCAGCTCGCTCGAAGACCGACATCCTCACAATGGCATTCACGCTCAGGGCCGTCTAACCTAGGCATTAGAGATCCCTTCCCTTCCAGCGCGAGCGCAGCCCTGTTCCCAGTACTACCATCCGCTTCTGCACTAGGAAGTGCATCTAGCATCACTGCCGGTAGCGCTGCACGCAGTCCACACCTCAACAAACTCTTGCTAACACAAGCCCTCTGACAGCATCTTCATTGCCGTCATCTTCATCTGGTACAGCTCAAGCAACGGCTCCAGACACAAGTGGAACAGGATCAACCAACAGCTACACCGATCTAGAAGCAAGACAACCTCAACAAACCATACAACCACACACCGAGGAAGAAGAAACCAGAGCCGACGCTCCAAGCGCTCCTCCCAAGCCGTCCACCACAGCAGCTTGCCACGATATCACGACACTGAGCCAACTCCTCCCGCCAAAAAGGGAGTTACCGTTCTCAAAACCGCCAGCGAAGAGATCCCGCACAACGGCAAAGGAACCCTCCACCACGCCCCAGTCTCAACCACTCAGCGCAGGGGATCAAATCCCTACAACCACGGAAAACGATGCTGCAGCGCCACCCTCGAGTCAGGCCCCGGCGACGAAAAGGCCCACTCCAAGAAGAAGAACAGCAACCCCTGGTGCCCTGAAACGTTCAATCACTTCTGTCCCACCGCTGACGCTGACTGAGGAACCGCCTACTCAACCCATCCAGACCATAAACTCCCTCGCTCAGCCCGCTACCATACCCAGAACTCAGCAACGGAGCACAGAGCAGCAACTCATGTTTGAAAGCAGTAATAATATAGTTCACCGGCGCGAACAACAAGATCCTACGGCCGCAGACCTCTCATCGTATCTTTCTGCGCCTACACAAGAGCGCACGGCACGCCTGGAGAACTGGATCTGTCAGAATCTTGAGAACGATGGGTTTATTAAACTTTGTCAGGATGTAGAGGGTATATGGAGGCGGATTGCGTTTGGGAGTTGATGTCTGGTTCTCTGCATCTTGTTTCTCTTCGTAATTGATTCCATCTAGTCCACGTTATATATCTATTCTTGAACGCGAGGCTACAGATTGAGGACAAGGGTGTTCAGAGTATCCTGTTATGTGACATGCGAATGATCAAGTGTGTATCAGATAAGCATTTGTTATACTTTTATCATAGTGGTGGGCACACGTATAAAAAGACAACTTTTGTTCTGGGAGAAGTTATCCAACCTAAGTGATAATAAAAGTACAAAGTGTAATGAGTCAGATGACGTACATCAGTAGCAAACGGAAACAGCGTTGAAGCTTTTTTTCACACAGACAAGGTATAGATCAGGCTAAGAGTACGCAGATACAGTATATGAGATGAGATTAGCAGAAACTGGACCTGTCGATCATAGTCATTACATGTGGTATTGCCGAGGATGGCCTCCGACCTCAGCGAGTTCGACGGTAAATCAACCCCGAAAAGACATTTAGATAGCCCTCTTTGGTGAGAAGAGTGAAGTCGACGACAACGCGGCTTGTCTGGTGCGCAGATGACGACGCCAGATGGGGCGATGTCGTGTTGACGTTATTCTCGGTCGAGGTGAGCGGTGGCGGCGAAGACGCGTTGGCAGCCACGGACCCCTCAGCGCCGACGGCGAGATCCGCCAGATGTTGAAGGGAGCGCTGCTCGTTTGGACCCATGACTGGGGGCACTGTAGAGCTAGTCTTGTTGACGCCGGAATCCTGATGCTGAGGTTCCTGGGCTCGCGAGCGCCTCCAGTCTATGAAGATGCGAATCTTCGAGTCCCAGCTAGGCGTGGCGTAGATATTTTCGAACTCGGTAGCTTCGGCAGACACCTTCGCGCGGTGGTCGAGGATCTCTTCAACCTTTCTAAGCGTGTCCCAGCACTCATTTGTATGTTCCGGTAGAACAGTGGCTTCGAGCAAGGTCATCGAGGCTAATGCTAAGCTGTGGAGATCAAAAGGCGTCGCGGGGCGGGACTCCATAGTCGCTTTATGCAACTCATTGATGACCTCCACGGCGCAGTAGATGATTTCGTAAGGGCTGTAGACAAAGATATGCCGTTTGATGAGCAGACGGACAGTCCAGTAGAGTTGGTTTTGCAGGCTCTCGGAAAACCCATGCGATGTTGCTTCTTCGGCTGCATCATATGGCTTCCGGAGGTCCTCAACCTGTCCCAGACGTTCGAGAGAAGCAACCAAATTCGCAGCGACCATGCGACCCAGTCCAGTATTCGATTGGCAGACATTGTGCTCGATGGCGGCAAGGCTGGTCATTTCGACCAGGAACGAAGAGTAAGCTAAGAACAATTGATGTTAGCAGATAAGCACAGTGATAAAAAAAAATGGAAGTCAAAACGTACCACCAATCCCTGCGGTGACGGATCCAAGAACGCGCTCATCTTCCCGACCGCCTATCTCCTGGTTCACCAAGACGCTCGGATCGGCTACACCGATGGCATACCACCGCGCCAGTATAGCTAGAGATACCCAGCTGCGCCGCACTAGATTTGCATCTGAGTCCACGTCGGCATCTGTCGAGCGTTTAGCCTTCAGTTGATCGAGAGTCTTTGCCATATCAGAACCGAGTTTGGTGGCGGACTGAATCAAAGAATGTTTTGGCACCCCATCTTTAAGAACAATGTTCTCGGGACCACGCGAGTCACAGTCCAGTATCATGAGCAGCGTAGTCTGAAGCCATACCAAGTTGACGGCGGTAGGACGAACTAGGGCCGGCTGCCGAGTGTAATATAAGAGAAGATCCTGCGCATTATCAAACGATGTCACTCTCTCGAAGGTGCTTAGCACGCGGTCCAAGTTCGTGCGCGTCACAGTGTACAAAGCATACAGGAACACCTCCTGGACCTCGCGGCTGCATTGATGAAGAATCTCTAGTAGACGGTCCTTCGAGTGCGGCAGGATGGGCAAGATGGTGTGAATTTTAGCATAGTAACTGCCTATAGTCAGCGACCATACTGCAAAAGGGTAGGAATTTATAGAACGAACTTACGCATTGAGAGCACCTTCATCGACATCCAAAGGAGTCATGTCCTCTTCGATTCCGTGTTTAGACACATCCGGGATGTCAAGGCCATGTGGAATCTCATGCTCGTTTCCAGTCGACCAGAATAGATTTCCGGGCTTGGGTGCGGTGTTTCCCATGACCGACGGGTTCATTGGATCCGTCGATGTCTCGCCAGCATCTATCAAAGTCAGTCAAGTAACATCACCTTGTACAGGTAAGGCAGGCAAACCGAATGCATTCTGCGAACCTCTGGGGTTGAACTGAGGCTGAGAATAAGATGTATTAGGCAGTCCAGCCGGCAGTCCTTCAAAGACAGAATAGGTCCTCTTACGACCAATAGGGCCGGCATCCATTGGTGGGGAGAATTCCTGGTAGGGTCGGGGAGGCGACACCTCATTCATGGCCTGGTACGGCATGTCCGGGTGCACCATAGCAGGCTGCATCTGACTTTCGAGAGTGTGTAGACGCTCCGCAAGTTCCTTGATATAACTGACGACCCAAGTCAGCAACTTCGTTCCAACATCCTGAGGAGCAACTGGCGCTGCGCTTCTCACCCTTTGCTAGGACCGCGTTTCATGGGCACACGACTAAATTGGCACGCGACGCCGAGTCGACGACAATTCGAGCAGGTCTCGACACCGGATTCAGAGCTTGCATCGCAGCGGACCTAGTAAACCATCATGTAAGCCCTTCGAACGATGGTGTGGCGTCGCGCAAAAAGAAAACGCGAAAGCCAAAAAAAAAAAAAGAAAGATGAAGTATAGGATTCCTACCTTCTTGCGCCTACACTCATCGCAGGCCCGAGAAATCTTCGACCTCTTCCTTCTAGCGCTCTGGTCCCCATAACTCAGATCATGATTCGGATCGACGCCGACCTGCTGACTGGGAGTGAACTGCAGCATATGTTGTTGGTGTTGGTCCGGCGACGAAGGGCGTCCCATATCAGCGCCACCGGGGTTGGACGAGCCCATGACCATCGATTGGCCGTGATGCACGCCGTTGCTCGAACCGTCGTTCAGGCCTGGTCCGGAAGTCTCGCGCGAGAGCTCGGCGGACAAAAGTTCGTCGGTGGTCAACTGGCGATTTCCATAATACGGCATGGAGCCCTGTGCCATTTGCGCCGCGTTAGGAGACGGGTAGGACGTAGCCGGAGGCATATCAGAATGCTCGCGGGAGTTCATTGCGTCTATAAAGTAGATAGTCACGCGTAGAAGGTGGGCGTTGATGGTGGAGCGAGGCTCCGGAGTGATGACGGAAGGAGGTAGTTGGAGGACGGAAGGACGCGAGTGACAGCAGGCAAGGTTTTACAGGCTAAAACTGCCTGGGCGGAGAGGCATGTTGAAGGGGCTAGCGCCGTGTGTCGTCGGCGCTGTGAGCTTGACGCAGCAAGCATGATCGCGCGACAAAATTGAGAGAGTCAAGAACAATTTGAGCTTGGGATCGCATGTGGGATTGATGATATAGTTTCACACCTTCGGGATGATCGCGCCAACGCGGGGGTCCGGCTTTTTGTTTCTGCGTCCAGCGAGCGGATTAATACTATTTCCCACCGGCCCAGACTACTAAATCAACATCTCGAGGGGACCGAGACGTGTTGAAGATGATTTTACGATTGGGAGATGGCATCTTTGTGGGAAAGAGGTGGCTCCCAAGCCTTAGGAAGCCTTCCAGCGCTGGTCAATACTAATCGCGTCCATCTTAGTATATGAGGCGATTGTCGTGCAAACTCAACGCTCACCCCTGTGCAGATGATCGAGTTACCACAACACAGCACAATATGAAAGTATATGCTCGCAGCTTGTTCTGTTGTTTTCTTCGTCTTACATTTGAAACATATGATATTATGGTTTCTTTGTGTTGAGAGAAACAACTGTCTCGAGTAATTCTCTTCGCTGACACCAACGTTGGGGTTGGCCACTATGTCTTTCCGATTTGGTCGACCCTCCAAGGCTTCTGTCCACCCCTCTGACTCATGAAATCGAGGTACGGCGTGGTTTGACTCTATGAGCTGAATATAAAGGACCTCAATCTGAAGACTCCCGAGTGATTCGTGCCAGCGAATAGCGCCTTATGGGCATGGTGCAAATCGCTCAAACCTTGCTCAGCATATAGTCGGACCTACTAAATAGCATAGAAATCCGTGCCAGAAGCTTCAGTGACAGTGCTACGGCCTTGAATGTGCAATTCAGGACTAGCTGATGCCTGGCTCGAGCGCGTCTATGGCGGAGCTGTCTTGCCTCTCGGTGGACTCGGTAGATAAGCATAAGGGCAATAGGTCACGTTGCTGGGATGTACCGAAGTTCTTGTAAATATCTTTGTAGGCTCATTGCGGTTGTACGGAGTAGAAAGCTGTATAGTCTGATATGAGACTTTTACAGTCATATCCATGCATCTGAGGTGTAGCTATCCACGTATACTACAACCAGGTGTCTTATGTCATTCTCGAGCCCTCAATACACTTCGGTTCTGGCATCGAGGTATCTGTCTAATCCAGGGCTTGGCGATCAAACACAACTAGTACTGTACTTATGATCTAGTAGAGATAGTAAGACACCGTCTCACGCTCTCCTCCACGGCGAGGTGGTTCGTCGATGGAGCGAAACCGGTGCTGAATAGGCCGCGCTTAGCGGCCCGCAAGGAAGCAGTGCCTGCTATTATTTCAAGCACATCAACGTTGACGAAGACACGCTGGCCATTTCAGAACCTAAGGACATGAGTGAAAGAAATGTTGAGATACGAAACAATTCAGCTTGATACGAACGAAGCGTAGTATCCTCTCCCAGGTTTGCTGCAGTGTCAAAATATCTGACAGCCAAGGACGCTTGTGACGTATCAGGCTGAGTGGGAAGATATTTTTGCCTCTGGTCTATGAACGGATCAACTGGTCAACACTTGGATTACACAGTGCGATTGTCCGCTGTAGTGGATGAGTTGGCCAGGCCATCCGAGGATCATTCAACGTTGTCAAGAGAGGTCCCTGATTCCTTGCCCCTCCTTGTACTAACAAGTTTAAATCTCATCAGTTGTTTTCCATTTTCGCATGACGTCGTAGATCGTACCTTCTCAGTGGACAGGTACCTATTTCCCTTTCGCTGATCGTCAGATGGAGCCGCTTGGACGCTCAGACCCTGGGTCCGATTCATTCCTTCGGATGTACCTAGGTGCCTACAGACTAACAGAGGAGTAGCAGATACCAATGTACCTGATTTGTTTCAAGTGCCATACCTTTGAAGGGCCAACACCATTCACCGGCCAACAGAGCCTTGTAAAGACCAGAATAGGCACCAGCTGCTAACTGCTTGTCCGGCGATTGTTCGCCGGGTAAGAACGAGGACGGGGCACCGAAAGACCCGGTTTTACCCTTGCTGGGTCACCGGGTGGCTATGATTGGCGGAGGGAGAAATCGAACGGCGCAGATCAGGGCCCCGCCACATGACCGTCCGCCCCAGCGCGCGTAGAACGACAGAGTACGGGCTAGATACCTCCAGATAACCAGTTACTACGGAGTAGAGACCCATCCAAGAAAGCTGCAAATGCCCCAAAGGAGAAGCTGTGACGCCATCCTGCAGTTTGTAGTACGCCAACCAGGAGAATTACCGGCGATTCTTGCCAGCGTTGTTGGTGATCGGATCGTGAATCCTTCATGCCAATAAGAACGGGTGGACGTTTTACCGTTGGTGTCCATAAGGAGGTAAGACTGGACGGTCAGCTGGGAGGTGAGCAAAGCAGGCTGTGTTTGAATTTACAGTACAGCCCTGGACAGTAAGTAAGGTACCACAGATGACCGCATAATCGACGGTAGGCAGTGGTAGTCCTGCGTCTGATGCGCATCCGGACAGCCATCATGGGGCAGCCGCGTGTACTTTGGCTGTAGGTCGATATAAAGAGACTTAGATGAAGTGACAAGAGACGAGGAATGGAAAAAGACTGGCACAATAAAATGAGTCAACCATGGCCCAATGCGACTTCATGTCCAGGCGCACGTTTCTCAACCCATGGGCTCGTTGGAATTGGTTGGCTATGGTTGTTGGCTCCTTCTGCATGGAAGATGACCATAAGTTTTCTAGAAAATGGGTGGCAATCAGCGGTTAGATCTTCCGGTTGTTATTGGGCAAAAGGTCGGATACGTACTCCGTAACCGAAGTGAATGAAGGTTTGAACAGATTCCTGTACTCGATCATGGCGCTCTTTTCTTCATGACGATGCACTATCCGTGGTGATAATACTGAGGTTTTGAAGTTTTCAGTTGGATGTCACCCGCAAACCTTAGTCCAAGGCTCTTTTGCACTGGCGCTGGTCAGTCTGGAGATCTTGCGGGTTGCTGCCCCCGGATTTCGTAATATTATTAACGGGATCCATCGACCAGCACAAAGTCTGGCTGGACTCCAAGATTTCATATTTCTTCGATTCTCCACCCTTGCTGAGCCCTAAGACCTGGATGGTATACGTATCACGTAAACTAGGCTATCAGGTCTGACCCTCAAAAAGGCCAAGAACGTGGAGGACTGGAGACATTGGGGGAGGCTGTCACCTCCAAGGTGTGTGATAGATAGTGCACAGGACTTTCATGTCAGAGTGTCGCTACAGATTGAAAGTATTCTTTTAAGTCACTGGGATTAATAGTCAAGTGTTACATGCGGCTTTACCAATGGAGAGTGTGCCATTGTACCTGGCTAGATTACATGTATGACAATTGACGGCAGTGGCATGTCCCCTACCACACGATGCGCCGTTGATACTTGTCCATGTTTAATCTAAAGAATATAACCAGAAGCTGACCAGACAAGGCTGGTCAGGGAAGGACTTGAGGCCCATAACAATATGAATTGCCAAGGGCAAGAATTTTCTCCCCAGAAAAGTGATGGATGTGACCAACAATGGTAGCGGGCCACACATGTCCACAAAACTGTGCGTGTGTTCATGCACACTGTTATCCATGGATCCGCTTCGAGGATTATGGCGGGTGGACCAGAGCACGAAGCATTCCGATTTTTTCTTGCTTGCACCATGCCCAGATCAGCAAGAACAGTCACAAAGAACTGATACATTCCTCGAATTGTAATGACTATTCTTCATCGTTCCTTCTCATCAACATCGTAGTCTTGCAGGTCAATGGAATGTAGAATCAACTAGGCTTGACAACGTGTTTCAATAGCATTTTTGCCCCGTTCTGTGTTAGTCACTGTACTTTGCTAGTCCGCACCAAACGGGACTAGCGTTGTATTTCCTCGGGACCAGCCGTTCATTGGGGGTCTAGCCTGTCTCATTGTGTAATATACAATAGCCTGAATTGGTGATTTCAAAAATTACCATACATGTGGGTGGCCACAGCAGCCACCCACGCAATTTCAGTCTATGTTACGTAGTGGGGGCCATCGATCGCCCCTCGTTGCAGCCTTGCTTAGTTGTACTCGGTCATGGTGGTACCTGGATACCTTTGACAACCTGTTACCACCTGACCTTACGTATGGTGTGGTAACTGTAAAATAAAGCATGGGAGACTGGTTCCAAACCGCAGTAAAAAGTCCACTTAAGGTACTGTTGCTGTGCCTGTCTCTCTCTGTGTGCGGCCCCCCAAAAGGCCCCCCCAACACTAAAACTACCTAAGTACTTCATCCCCGGTCCTCCCCTCCTCTTCCTTTCCCCTTCTTCCTCTCTTCTCTCTTCCTCTCTCACAGGGTTATATCACAATCCTGCCCCGTCATCGATCGTCTTTTTCCCTCTACTTTGGCCGCCACAGCCGGTATTTGGTGTCCTGTCTCACGGCCGGCGCCAAACGGTGCGTAGGCTTTGGCCCCCCTTTCTCCTCTCCTCTCCTCTCTCAATTGATTTTTCGCGTTCCTCTCGGTGGTTTCTTCCGGTCCCTGGTTCCTGGGTACTACAGTTTGAACGACACTACAACCTGCAAGAATAACCCCGATTCCGCTCACCTACCTATCTCCCTGCCTCCCTCTCTTCAATTCGACCTCGACACAAATTATACCCTCAGTTGCGACTCGACACTTATTCAGGTGGAACGGCGTTTCTGTGACATTAGTTCAGGTGCATTGGGAAAATTCAGTTGGAAGATACCCCTGCTTTGTTGGAGTTTCCCTTGGTTCTCTGTCGGTCCGATCGCCTTGACGGACCGCACACACAACCCTCGAATCTCGCCTTGACGGCTCTTTCGATTCGTCCCGACAGGGTTTCCTGTTCGGCTTTTATATCATCGCTTTAAATTCTCAAAAAAAGGACCCGTCTACTAGGACTCGAGAGACCGTGCTCTCTCTTTTCCTACCACCCGCGCTCAATAGCCCTTCCAAGTTCAAATTGTCACTCATCGCGAGTCGTCGCATGTTTTCGACCCAGTAAACCGCGATGCTCATTGATGGCGAGAAGTGGGCTTGTGAAGCTTGCGTCCGGGGTCACCGAGTCAGCAGCTGTCACCATAGTGGTAAGTGACACATTCCTCGCAGAGAAGAACATCGCCGATCATGGTGGCTGACATACCTTACCAAATATAGACCGCCCCTTGACCCACATCAACAAGAAAGGCCGTCCAGTCTCTCAATGCGCCCACTGTCGCGGCCTACGCAAGTCACGGACAACCCACACCAGGTGCGAGTGTGGTGATAAGAAGAAGAATAGCCACAAGAATGATTTAGATCCCCACGCCGTTGACAAACGGGATCTCAAGCGTGAGCATGTTGGCGATGGCACATTGGTTCAGTATTTCTGATTAAGATTTTACAGAGGACTCCCGTCCAAAATGTGGCTGCACTCATGGTCAGCGCTGTATCTGCGCGCTGAAGAAGGAACCCCATCTAGATACTGTTCCGGAAACCGGTCTGCCTCCGCATCCGCCTGCAGCACCGTCGGAGCCGCCCAAGAAGCCGCAGTTGACTTCGGCCAAGTCGGAAAGCACGCTCACTATCTTCCGCGATGGTCACCATAAGCCGGCTCACAGGCACAATGACATGGCGCACAAGTGTGGTCTGCCCTACACGATTCCGCGCTCACATACAATCCACACTACGGCCGATGTTCCGCGCCGATCGGTTGAATTCCTGCCTTTGACTGAGCCAACGTTTCTGGAGAAGGCCTTTGCCAGCCAAGTGCAGTCGGAAACGCAGTCGAACGGTTCGCAACTGCGACTTGTCAATTCTGAGCATGGATCGCCCGATCATGGCCCAGCTGCCGCTACGGACGATATCACCACGACCGTACCTCCGGTCGACATGTCTTCCTTCTTCCCTCAAGCTCAGCCGTCTATGGATCAGTCTTCTGGGGGTGCAGCGGAGTCAATACCAACGTCCCTGGGTCAAATCCAATTGAATTCGCTTGATCCTGTCATGACTAGCATGCCGCCTCTTGACGTCTCGTTCCCCTCATTTCCGACAACAACTACGACGACGTCGACATCCCCCGTGGCCTGCCTGGCGCTCCAAGATCCCTACAAGGAACCTTTCTTCGCGTCGCCCGACGGCGACCTGCCTCTGAATTCTGCTGCCTTTAGCGCGCCTCCGGTCGATTGGTCCAATTTCCCTCTGTATTCATCCGATGTTCCCACAGCGACCAGCACACAGGCTCCTTCCTACGCGAGCTTCGACTACAATTCGATGGCGCCAGGATTCACCGCCCCGTCCTCGTCTGGTGACATCTCCGAAGCCGAGGATTTTGGGCCGCTGTCGGGACTTGGAAATCCTAGTGGCGATCTGCATGATATGCACAGTGCTAGCGATGGTTCGGATTTCGATCATTTCCGCATCAGCTCCGCCTCTTCGTTCATTGGCCTTCCGCAAGCTCAGCTGTTGTCTTCAAACAATCTCGAGGCGATCGACATCGACGAGTTCCTCAAGTCCGCCAACGAGTCGACTGCCGCCTTGGAACATCAGCTACAGGCCAGCATAGGTGTAGAACCTAAGGCCCTCCCTGCCCAAAATACGTTTGTCCCTTTGACCGACGCAGACACCTTCAAGCCGATGCCTGACTCGACGACGAGCCTGCCGATGACGACGTCTCCTACGGATACCTTGTGGCCTACTGCTATGTTTGATTCCAGTGCTCCGTCCTTGGATGGCAGTAATGGCAGCTTCTATACCCCGCCCTGGGTGTAACAGTACCAGTGCATCGTCTGCTCAGCACTCTTTCAGCTTCCCTCAATCTAGTTGCGGCTACCTTCTCCTCCTCCACCACCTCCACACCGTCTGAGTGACGATCTACGCCCTCATGACCTTGATGAGAGATGATGATTATTTCCTGACTATTTTTGACATTCATTTTTGTTCGATTAGCGCAGCTCCGAATCGTCTGACGCTACCCTAGCATTTCAGATCTATATCAAGATTCCCGTTCAATTTTCTTTTTCCCTTTTACTGTGCAGTCGCTGGCTCTGTATATCCCAAGACCACTGTATCGGCAATGGTTTGACTTTGTACTCATCTACAGACCAGGCAGTCGTGATGCTCCCAGTCATGGTGGCTTGCTATTTCGTGTCATTTCATCTATAGATATCCTGCTCCACCAGTGTTTGGTGGTTTCATGCAGTTCAAAAGATCTTGATTATGCACAATAGATTTGATCGTGTTTTGATCTGGGGTTAGTACGATCCACTAAGGTAAAGGTAGTGTAGTTGCATGGATTTGCATGTCGCGTATCGTTCTGTATGCGTTTCCTGCATGAACTAGCCAACTAGGTACCTTAGCCAGCATACAGTATGGTCTGTATCCTGCAACATAAGTAGCGGTGTGTATTTCGGAGTAATTATCCACCTACAATCCAACGACCGATGAAATTTGTCAACGTGTGACTCGTAATGATGCAATTAGCAAATAGTTATGCAGTTCTGAACATTCCATGTGATGAAATGGAAGCGTACTAGTACTCCAACAGTGGATGTCTCGAAAAGCCTACCGCCGCAGTGATGACCCATGGAGGCCTTCTCCGTACATATACAGGGATACGCAGTAACGCACCTACAGGTATGAAGGGAATGCGCTTCAAGGCTGAGGTGGCTTGCATCCTGTCCTAGTTCCAGTTCAGTTTCAGTTTCAGCTAGCCTGCTCCTCTGCTGTACTGTCTGTGCATTTGCTCTTGCATTTCCTCTGGCGAATGCGAAACGCGACACGGCGCCGGCGCCGGTTTGCATGTGGGATGCAGTAGCTCTACGTTGGAATTACTAATTACTATTTACTATTTACTAAGGTATTCATAGGCTGCCTTTGCCTCTGCCGTGTGCATTGACTCTGAGAGGGCGCTTTGTTCACAGCGCTTTTCGTTGCGGTCAGGTGTTTCAGTATTCCCTGCAAGGGAGGCCGACAAGCTTTGCGTCAAGGCTTGTTGCAACTTGGCTTTGGCTTTGGCTAGATTCTTGTGTGCTTGCATCACAGGATACGTACGTACTCCCAGGACAATGACGCAGCCCAATGCGACGCATGCAGGGTAGCACTGCACACTGCATCCTCTCAGTCTCAGCTCTGGTGCCGTATAGCCGTGGTATGTGTTGTGTTGTACTAGTCTGTCGCGTCAACAGTCCTTACCTAGTTTCAGACCTGCCTACGGGGTACTAGCATTGGGTAATTCTAGACCTTGCGTGTTGTTGCTCCGTTCGCTTGGGCCCTTTGGTGTGTTGTACTGCAGTGGCCAAATCCTTGTTGTGGATTGATCGGTTGACTGGCTTATTCACTTAAACAATGTGAGCTAAGCGAGGTTCAACCGAGTCGAGTATTTGACTTCCATGTCTACATACGCGAAATAGTACCCGACAGCTATATAATCTGCCTTCTATATCATTTTGATTTCCAGGGTATCCATCACATGCCTCGCAGCATGTGTTCCTATATTTTAACTCAAAAAGAAAAGAGATTCGTAACAGTTCAACGAGAACGCTATTTATACTTGGCCATAAACTCGGCGTGGAACTTGACGATTCGCTCAACCCAGTCAGTGCCGGGGGCAAGGAAGGTCGTGCGGAAGTGGAGGGTGTTCTCCTTCTGTCCAAAGCCGGAACCGGGGACCACGCAAACACCCGTTGCATCAAGCAGGCGCAGGCAGTAGAATTCGTCAGCGTTCCGGCCTTCGGCAGCGGCGGCTTCGACGGCCTTGGGAGGCAGGGTGATGCTGGGGAAGAGGTACATGGCGCCCTACATGATGTTAAAGACAGTTGGACCAGAATAGAGGTTTACCATACCTGAGGCTCCTGGCATTCGACACCTTCCATCTGCTTGAAGGCTTCGTACAGAGCGAGGGCACGCTGGTGTAGGCCATCGCTAATGCCGTTGTACTCCTTCTGATACAACTCGTAACTGGGCTCGCCCTTCTTGGGTGGGTTCACCATAAGCTCGACCAGACATTGACCGATCACCGGTGGGCACAACATGATGCTGACAAACTTGTAGATCTCAGCCGCGACCAAGGGGTCGAAGCCGACGAGCTCGAAGTAACCGCCGCGGTGACCGCATTCGCCCACCATACCCTTGGACACGCTGTGCAGAGAAGCGAGTTCGACATTGTCGTACTTCCCAGGCACCTCCTGCTGCAGTTGGCGCAGTCTCTTCTTGAACGATGTGAACTCGCCCACGAAGACGTTGGTTTGGTACACCTCGTCGGCAATGACGACCAGCTTCTCCTCTGCGGCGATGTCAAGCACGCTCTTGATGTCCTCGGGGCTCAGCGAGGCACCCGTCGGGTTACCGGGGTTGATGACAACGATGGCACGGACCTCGGTGCCCTCGGCCTTGGCGCGCACCAGGGATTGCCGGATGGCCTCCACGTCGGTACCCCAGGCCTTGTCCTCCTCCAGGTGGTATGGGACGCACTGCGCATTGAGAAGAGACAGGGTGGCGGTGTACAAAGGATACTGGGGAATCGGCACAAGGACACCGGCGCTGGGGGCGTTGCAGATGACGTTCAGCAGGGTGCTGACACCGGACGAGGCACCAGCGCAGAGGTACAGGTCTTGCGCGTTGGCGGGGAAGCCGTCACGCTCCTCGATGAATCTAGCCACGCTCTCCCGGATCAATGGTGCTCCCTGGCTGTGACTGTAGGCACCGACGCTCTGAATGTCCGCAAGAAGCTTCTTGGCCCGGTCAATGACGTCCTGGTTGTAGCCGAAAGACGACTGCAGGGCCTCCGGTTTCTCCAGCAATGCGGGGTTCTCGAGGAGACTGAGTACTTGACGGAAGAAGGTGATAGGTTTCTGATCCAGCTGCTGGGGGTTGCCAATATTGGCGAAAATGACACTGTCGAAGGGCAAGGACTTGTCTCCCTTGGCCAATCTCACACGGTACTCCTCCGCCTTGACGGCAAGCTCACCACGGACAGCATACTTGGCTGCCTTGACGTTGGGATTGATATTATCGGCACGGAGACGACGAGGGCCGAGATCAGAAGCGGTCCGCTTGGTGGTATATGGCACGGTCATGGTGGGTTCTGTGATTGTTCGCGACTACGGGTCAGTTTTCTATGGTAATTGCGGCCCCTCGAGATCAACCCATGCATTATGTACCCGGGACACGAACGATTGACTCAAAAGGTGGGGTGGGTACGGAGTAAAATGGATGCATTTGTCACGAGATGAGGGGAAGGGGCGTGGCCGCATGCCAAGTGCCAGTCCACACATTTATTGCCTCAAATCGTACGAACATCCAATGATGGTTCATGGTTGGCTGATTGGACGATCCTCGGGGCCAAACGGAGCTAGGGAGAGTCTCCCGAAAGCAAGACGAAACGTACCTGGAGAGGACCTGGGGCTAGGGACCCCCGCGGGTAGCCCTGCCGCCCAGCAGAAAGCCTGACGGCGCGGCAACCGAATAATCGGCCGGGAAACTGAACGGCCCAAGGCCAGCGGCGATGCCCGCATGTGAGATGCGAGCCTAAGCTGCCAGGTCATCCTGCGCTTCTGGTCTTAACCGGTCTATGGAATGGCTTCCTCTTCTTTTCGTTTCCGTCTCCGCACGCGGGATGCGAAGCAAGACCTGACAGTAGCGCCTTGCACTCTTACTCGGCAGACAAGATACAAAGTAGAGAGCAAAGGGAAAAAGCAAAAAGATTGCCTGGGAAAAATGACCCTCGATCTGCGGGAAAACCACGCGGTGAGCGAATTTCTGCAGGCGGTGAGTTAAAACGGTCTGGCCATCAACGGCTTGCTGACTCAGCGCCGTCTCCCGCGGGAACCATCGGACTTACAGATAGAGATATTGGGTAATACTGTGCCAAATTATGGGGGTATATCATCGAGTCATCAACGTGCGATTGCTTTTGGACCAGAATTTTCATCTACCGGGTACTGTCCCGGTGCTGGAATCCACTATCGGAGCAGCCCGGGGTTCATCCGAGGTTGAGTTTCAGGCATTCTGCACCTCGATCCTTCCTAGCCTCATAAATACCTAATTAGGAAAACAAAAGGAAAGTGGTCGAAGAGATATTCCCTATTCTGAAACATGGTTGGATCCTCGCTATCGCAAATGTATGCTGCTTGCCCCCTTGTACCATTCGTACCGGTGATTCCAGCCTACCATGATATTGACAGTATTAAAACTGACTCCTAGAGCGATTCGGACATCGCAAGCGTATGCATATGTCCTATATTAAGAGCTTCAGCTTCTAGAAGGTGCTTCTGCAGAGCGAGTTCGGTCTGCGTCCGACGAGTGTTGACTCAGCATGCCCTCTACTGCCTGACCATATTGCTACAATGATACCTTGTTAGACTGGTACCACATAGTAGAGTATTATGATTGGTATTTCAAGTTACTCTACCTGTGTGCCTACAATGAGACAAGGCGCCTCGATGAACCAGATTCGTTCACCGATGTTTGGGAGTCCGGTGTGAACATGACTGGCGCTGAGCTGACGCCTCGTTGACTTAACGAACCCAAGATATCTGCGGTCAATGCAACTACAAATTACTAAGCTCATTAGTTGTCCACTAGATCAGACCATATCATGCGATTAGATCATGTTGTCTTCGGTCATTAGTTGTATGATACAGCAGCCTCGCTTGCTTTTGCTCTATCAAATTCAAAAATAGGCAGACATCAATCGCTGCATCGTCCAAATGATCAAGTCCACCGCGTCAATGACTAGGGATAATCGTACGTGCCACTCTGACCATTTCTCTAGCTTCGTTCGCTTCCCCGTAGCCGCACTGCCTGGCCATACTTCTGAAGCTTCGTGATGAGGGCATCACCATGCTTGACCAAATCAGCATACTGCTTGTTCTTGTCGTCAGGCCGGTTCGTCTCAATGATTCCATTCACTCGGTCGATGGTGCACGCGATACGGTTGCTGGCAATAAACTTGGCCAAATCCCTGCATTCACAAATCAGTCATTGTATGATTAAACATAACTAATCGCATCTTACCGATCCAGGAAGTCGACAGTGACGCCAAAGTCATTTGCCATGCTGTTCAACCCAACCACCCGGTAGCTTTGAAGCAGCTGCTGGTAGGCGCGGAGTCTCATCTCCCGAACGAACCAGGCCCGGTGCTCGTACAGGTACCGGTCCTGCGTGAGGAAATTATCTTCCACAGCCGCCAATGCCCGGAAAAATGTCCGGTAGTTGCCGCTGTAAAGGCTATCAACCAAGTTGGCAAGAGGCGAAAAGTCAACGGGGGCTTCTGTCTCGGCCTGGAGGCCAGAACCTGTTCCCAAGGTGGTCAAGTTGATTGCGGTGGTGGCGGTGCCTGGAGTGGCCGTAGAAATCGATGCATCCTTCATCTCCTCATCCCGAGCACCTTCTCCAGCGGAGATCTCGCCGGTCAGAGCAGCCAACCTGTCCTCCCCAGCTCCGAGGATTGCCTTGATTTCAGGGGCGTCCACGACCTTTGCTTTGAAGTCTACTCGCTTGAGCGACAACGAGCCCGCGAGGACAGAATAGATGACCAGGGCAGAATAACTGCACAGCTCGTAGCTCGTAAATGTAGATAGACTATCAAGGAGAAGAGGAGCCGCGAGGTTGTAGGAGCGAACAGTGAGCAGATGGAGGCCCTTGTAGGCCTTGAGACGATTCCTCCGGTCCCAGTCACCACCACTCTCGATCAGAGTATCCGCCTTCTCGATATTCTTCTTGACGGACACAGCATCGCCAAAGAAGAGGCCAATTCGAACCATGGCAAGGACGAGATCAATCTTGGTTCCGAGGAACGTTGTCTTCTCGAGGAGCGCTTCGTGTGACTCAATAGCTTTGTCCTAGAAGATACATCGCTATATTAGTATTCAACCACTGACAAGCCTCATTGATAAGCTGCATTATGATTGTCAACGCACCTTATCTCCTACCCGTGCCCAGAATTCGGCACGCTTTCCCCGTGCGGCCAAGACCTCAGTCTCACCAGCTGCTTCTTCAGCCTCGCCTTCTTCCTTCTGGAAGGCTTCCAACTCTTTCTTGTTATCCTCAACCAAAGACTGGTACAGCGCTTCATCCCATGGGAAATCGATCTTCTGTGATGGTTTCCGAGACGCCAGCAAGTTGGAGGTGATCAAAGGCTTGTTCGACCCGTGGGTGCTGTGCTGAGGTACACCTTCGCCAGAATGGTTCAGAATGCCCTCAACGGGATGTGCAAGGTGTCGGTAAAAAGGAGCCATCTTATGCTCTGAGATGGCATCCTGAATTCTCTTCAGCGACGTCTGTCGTACTGTCTGGGGGCATGAAGGGTTGGAAAGGTTGAAGACATGCTGGGCGAGGGTGAGATCAGGGAACTTGATGTACTGCGGATCAGACCCCATAATGGCGATGGGATGAAGGAAACTATGGCAAGAGATGGACGAGACTAAGGGGGAGAATGGCGGAAATGGGTCTTGGTGAGTAGTAGCGATGCTTGTGTAGGTAGGTCTGTTGACGGGAATCTGGTTGCAGCAGATACATCACGTAACGTAGCTGAGCTCAGCTGGATCAAAGAAGTTCCGCTCCGAGGCAACTGTTGTCCTCCATCGCTGTTCAATCGAAATGTATACCGAATATTTGACAAATTAGTTGTATTGTTGAAGAACAGAAATTGAAAATACGAAGGGATCTGCTTCCAAATGATAGCCTGACGCGTCTCTCTTGTGTGTTTGAAAACGTAACCCCGACTTCAAGTTTGGAGGCCGGTATTTCTCTCCTGTTCCCTCCACAATATATGTCAAACTGCAAAACCATCACAGTCTTTGATGATAACTACTCAATTATCCTGAGAGCTGCATATGGAGCTCGTCAATTTGCTCATTATAAGCTCCTGATCTCTTACTGATCCCTATAGTGTGAATTTTCCGCGCTGCCACGAGTTGCAAGTGCTGAGGCTACAGGCTTCGGCTTCACAGGCCCGACCCTTATGATACAAGTGGGCATCGTAGACATCGTGAATGTCCTGATGGGATGTTCCAAGACCGACACATGATACAAGTGTTATCTGTTGTCGATATGTTGAGCGTCAAAACCAATCCTATGCATAACTCACAAGGATATTTCTATGAACCTTGGGCAGAAGCAAGGTACTGTTGGATTAGACAGGGATTAAACAACTAAAGTACTGTGTGGACTGTCTGCCTCCGGTCTCATCTTTTCCCAAGTTGATACAACAACTTACTCCCGCTGTCCGACTTGAAGTTCTCTGAGGATGGGGACTTGGAGATAATCTATTATGTCAATGGTCACCGCGAGAGTACGCAGTTGTTCCAAGAAGCATGCGCTTACGGTCAGACTAGTAGATCAGTACGACAATATCCAATGCATCTGTGGTCTGTACTCATCTGTAGGTAGCACCTGCGTTGCCGATACTCCAAGTAGATAACGCATATAGCTCTACGGCATCGCGTGAAAGCGCGGCACATGGCCACATGCCCAGTTTCTTGTTCGACCGGATTCTACCGACCTTAGATTGATTTGGTGGGCGTCCAATAACAATACAAATTGAGGGATGAACCGACTCACCTAAAGGCAAAGCTTAGCCCGTCCCCTAAGAAAGTGGCCCCACTATATCCACCTCGATACTACGGTATCTCACAAGATTAACTGCCGTTGGACGATGAAAGCCAATGCTTCCAACTAAGATGCACAAGGCTGGGAAACGGGTAATGGATCCAGAATGGCGCATATTTAGTGGCTAGAATCGGTCTTTCGAGATGCCTTTTCACCATGTGCCCCTTTAGGGCGATTCTGCTTCCTCTTTCCAGTCCTGTACTTTCTTCTTTCCCTCACTTTTTCCTTCTATGAACTTCTCTTCGGTCTTCCATTTCAATCCTTTTCTTTTCTTCTGAGGTAGAGGTTTGGGAAAGTGACTGAGATTTGTTGGCGCAATCCTCGTGTCAACAAGGAAATATATCTATCACCTCGGTCCCTTCTGGCCCCCACTTCTAAACAACCATTCTTGCGCTGTTGTAAACCCGTCCAAGGCCAGATTGCTACACCTCGCGCTGAGAGATGATGGCTTCCAAGGGAGACGCTCAGCCTTCTCCTGCGATGACTCCTGAAAAGGTCTCGAAGTCTCTTGATCCAATACCCATTGAAGAGATACCGCTGGAGAATACGCAGAAAAGCCGCTGGGAGCGCAGTTGGCCAACCATTGCTTGCGGCGCCGGTCTCTTTTCTGATGGCTATCTCAATGGAGTATGTAATACGCTCAGTCCTCAATATCATATTCAATTGGCCACCAAAGAGAGTGCTTACTGACTTAGTCACTTAGGTCATTGGGCCGGTCAATACCATGCTAAGCAAGATTTACCCTGACACGTACAAAAACTCCCCCGCCAGCAGGAATGTCTCTTCCATCGTCTTTGCAGGAACCGTGCTTGGTCAACTTATTTTCGGTTATGTCAGTGATCATTGGTCGAGGAAGTGGGCTTTGATGGTCTCCACGGTGATCTTGATCATTTTCAGCGCGCTCTCTGCCGGCTCCTACGGAGCTCATGGTAGCCAAGCTGGTTTGTTCGCCGCTCTGACAGCGTATCGGTTCTTCCTAGGAATCGGAATAGGTGGGGAGTATCCTGCAGGCAGTGTAGCAGCAGCGGAAAGCACGGGCGAGCTGAAGAGCGGCCATCGCAATCGCTGGTTCATCATGTTCACGAACTTCCAGATTGACTTTGGATTCGTCGTCTCTTCTCTGGTTGCCATGATCTTGATGTTGATATTTACCGAGAACCACATGCGTGCTGCTTGGCGTGTGGCTCTAGGACTAGGCGTCATTCCGCCTCTGAGTCTGTTCTACTTGCGACTGAAGTTGGACGAGCCGGAGGAATTCAACAGGCAACGCATGCACAAGTTCCCTATTTGGTTAATTATAAAGTAAGGCCGCTGACATCTCTTCCCGTCCTTTTATTCACAGTCGCTGACCGTGTCTCTACGCAGGTACTACTGGAAGCGCCTGGTTCGGCCCCCTTCTCCTGCCCTTCGCATGTCCTTTTAGCTAACTATAGCAGCTTGTGGTCTCTCTGATTTGGTTCATCTATGATTTTTCGTCCTATTCGTTCGGCATCTATTCGTCCGAATGGCTTTCAATCATCCTGGGCGACAGCGCTCCTCTCTGGAAGACTTTTGGGTGGAGCACAGTCACCAATCTTTTCTACATCCCAGGTGCTTTTTTGGGTGCACTGACGAGCGACTGGATCGGTCCGCGCAACACGCTGGCTCTCGGAGTTGCCCTGCAGGGTATCGTCGGCTTTATCATGGCGGGCTGCTACGTATATCTTCGGGAGGCAAAAAATGTTGCTGCATTTGTCGTTGTCTATGGCATCTTCTCATCCCTCGGTGAATTCGGACCTGGGGACAACATCGGTTTATGTGCTGCAAAGACCAGTGCAACTTCCATCCGTGGCCAATACTACGCGATCGCAGCCGCATTTGGCAAGATAGGCGCTTTTGTTGGCACTTATGTGTTTCCGATAATCCAAAATAACGCTCCCAATGCCGTGCGCCAAGGACAAGATCCTTACTTTGTCAGCAGCTCGTTATGCATCTTCAGCGCATTCCTGGCCTACTTCATGCTGCCACATATTGGACAGGTATGTTCTTGACTCGACCATGGCCTTCGCCGCTGTCATTCCAGGACAAGTCACTGATACCGCTTCTTAGGATACAATTACAGAAGAGGACGCCAATTTCCGTGCTTACCTCGAAGCTCAAGGTTATGATACCTCAACTCTGGGAAACGACCGTCCACAACATTGATCCATCTTCTGTTTGCTTTACTTACCGTTCAGCATCGTACCGTCGGCATACCGTCATCGCCCATCAATCTGCCCATTGGCTGAGGCCCATTTCCCTTTTCCAGCCCTCTACCGCAGCCAATATCTGAATAATTCGCCCGCAACACTCAAGAAATGGGGCTTAGCCACGAGTTCGTTAAGATTGGAAAGACCACCGTCTCCCCCAAGCGACCTGCCAGCCAGTTACTTCGAGCCCTGAGCAGCGTAATAGCCCAATACCCAAAAGAAAGTCTGTCGGTAGAAAACGCTGTCCCTTGCTGACATATCCATGGGTTGACTCGGCTGCGTAGCCAGAGACTTGCGATTGTCCCTTGCCCGATGTACTATACCTCAAAGCATTGGTTCCAGAAAAATATGGACTCAATTAATGTCACCACTTTGAAGTAGTCCGTATGCCGTTGGTTTGGGTTCTGTCAGCTAACATCACTTGCATGCGCTGACCTGAATCAGTCAATGCTGATAACAAACATGTCACATCCAGAGATGGACAGCATGAGTGAGCCGAAGTAGAACTACATGCCGACGCCTGCTGGCATAATACCTAGCATCTTTCTGAATTCTTTTTGTCTATGACTCAGATATGATTACGCGTGTTGTACACTGTTTGACGAAAGCGAGTATCGTGAAACATAGATTAATTGTTTGATAGCTTCGGTTCACAGCTCGGAGTGTGGTTTCCATACTCCGTTTCTCCACAAGACCAGGTGCTTTGGATGAACCGAGGTTGATGGTGACAGACGGCGGGTGCATCCCCGGGGGTTCATTTGCCGACCGTGATCCATCCTCCCCCAGACGCCATTCCGTATCCTTCCTACTAATTTCTCCCCGTCTTCCTTTATTCTTCCTTTGTTTGTGGGGTTTTCGTCTTCGTCTTTGCTATTTCTCTTCATCAATCTCGCTTTTGATCCTACCAGCTGGCCTGTCATCTTCTTAGTGGCACCTTACTCTCCCAGAGACCGATAGTCGGAGTATTCGCCCTGGAGTAGAACGTCGAGAACGCTCAAGTCTTCATATTTCCAAAATGGTTGCAGACGCTCTGGTTTATCATCCTGCTTTGGCGCACTACTTGCGCTTTGTCGCGACAACTGGTAAGTCATTATCCTGCACCCTGATCAGGAGAGGGCAGCGGGCGTAAACGCGGAACAATAGTCGACATGCCGTTGTCTCCTCTAGCGACCATGTTTGAACACCCTCAAGGAAGAGACGGTCACTAATGATCTACAGTCGGTCGGGACAAGATCCTGCGTACTCTGCAATACTTCTCCCGCTTCTACGCCTGGTACCTTTACCGCACTAATCGCCCCCAGTCCGCCATCGATCCCTACAACGCCATCAAGAAGCAGTTCGGCACAACACGAAAGATCCTCAGAATTGGAAAATTCGTGGAGCACCTCAAGGCTGCCGCGCTTGCCGCTGACAACAAGAGTCCCATCGATCCTGTGCTTCGGTATCTCGCCATCGGCCGCCAGCTCGGTTATGCCGGTTACCTGACTCTCGATACCATCACTGTTGTCGACGTGATCGGTGTTAAGAAGCTTGCTGCGGCCAAGCGGTTGCAAGAGTCTGCCTACCGCTCCTGGATGGCGGGATTGGCCTGCAGCGCCGTCGCTGGAATTTACACTTTGTGGAGGCTGCAAGAGAAGGAGAAGACACTCGACCGTAAGGAGGGAGAGGGTGTCGTAGAAGCCAAGAAGCTCGAAAAGTATGTGATCTGACCTCAATATTGTTTAATACTCATGGTGTACTGACGGCTATCAGGGAACGTGCCGCCGCCCGTATCCAGCTGATCTCCGACCTGTGCGACTTGACCGTCCCCATCTCTGCGCTCGGCCTCGCCTCCCTCGATGACGGTATTGTGGGTATTGCCGGTACTATCAGCAGTTTGATCGGAGTGTGGGCGCAGTGGCGTAAGACCGCATAGATGAATGCGATCGATTGCCGTTCCCATTGAGCGGATGAAGTCATCTCCTGAGTGAGGTACGGAGTAGTCTTGACTTGTTCAGCCAAGATTGCGCGAGTCATACACGTATGGATTTAAGTCCATCGTGTCCGAGCAGTGTGATGAGTGTTTGAGGGCGAGGAAATTCCTCACCTGAGACTATTTTTTATTCACAATTTTGGGCTTCTTGAGCTCAGTTTGACGCTTGAAGCCACGTCCCGCGACTCTCTGTCTTTCACGAACGTATGTAACTTTTTATCGAATACACCTTTTTCTTTCGTGCTACATAGTTATCAATGATATGCCTTAAGTCTGATACCTTGTCTCCTGGTGATCGTTGCCTCAGCCTTGAATGATATATTTCGCTGTTGCAGGGATCTATCAGGTCTACTCCATAGACAGATGCAGCTTTTCTTATGTTTTGCCCGCATCATCTGAACCGGGATTTTCACATGCGGATACTTGCGTTAAGGCCTGAGGTGTCGACGGGTACTGGCGGCGGATGCCAACATTGTTTGTGTGTATTGGAGTTACTCTTTTGTCACTACTTTATTCTCACCTGTGTCACTGTCAATTGGATGCGATCATATTGATTTGAGCACTGACACAATAATTATTTGAAGTTGTAATACCACATGTGATTCTAGGTTCTTTTTCCTCATCGGGGTTCTAAGAGTGGGACGCGAAAAGGATCACTCAGGGACAGACAGGTCACATTGGCTGATTGCTATTGCAGGCTATCGATAATCCAGCAGCTCCATCATATAGTTTCATTTTTCGGTGACTAGTGACTAGCCAATTGAAGGTGAGGCGTCATGTCTTTGCTGATAATGGTTAGAGCGACGCTGATAGACTCAAGCTCGTGTTTCACTCTCGGCATGCCGCAACTAGTATGTCGAGTATGTCGGATTACCACAGGACGGGCCATAGACGACGATGAAGCATACCAGCTCAAGAGCTTCTCGACCTCTGGGGATTTATCGGCCATTCTCCGCGACATCTCGCCTTCGTCCTTACTGGAATAATGAGGACCGATCCTGCAGGATCCGTCATCGACCCCCGTAGCCCGTCGATCAGTCTCATTTGGTGCAGCCAAGCTTTATGTGGCCAAATAGTTCGTCCTGCAAGGGCCAATATATGACCCACTCAAGCATGCAATTACCCAGCGGGCCTTGTTTGAAGGCAGGCAACAATACAAAGGGATGCATAACAATGACGGGCTCAATCTGGAATCCTTATCGATGCCTATCCCTTGCCACCTGTTCCGGAGGCTTCCATCCTGCCAAAACTTCTACATCTGTCCTGAAAGCCATTCTAGCGAGTCTTGACAGTTTTGAGGACTTACTAGGTCAATGAAGCTATCAGCAGACTGGGCTTCTCTGCGCAAGCCTTGCGAGACTTGTCTAGAGAGTTGAGGGCATTCTGTCTCTCTACGGTCAACCCACCCGATCTGTCGTTGTGCGGTCAATCTCGAGGAAGGATGTTACACCCTATTCTCGATATTGATAACTTCAACGTTGTATTGGCGGTAATAAGTATGGACTTTTCAAGGCAATTGATGGACGATTGTCGCTGACTCACTATCAATCAAAGGCACATACATCCTCCTGTTCGGATTCATATCGCTGAAAATCAAACAAAGATGGTACCTGGGTGAAGCTTGTATGTTTGCTTTTCCCGTGGGTTCTATTATTGCTGATTATGATTAGTGCCTGCTTTCCTAACTGGCATCGCTTTTGGACCGGCTGCGGCGAGGTTTCTCAAAGTTTCTCAATGGGCCGGTGACGATGGCGATGGAGACCACGATATCACTTACGTACGCTCTACCTGATTCGGTGGTTCTATCTGGGTGACTGTATGCTGACTTGCCTAGGATTTGGCTCGCCTGGTCATCGGCATCCAATTAGTCAAAGTTGGATATCAATTGCCGAGGAAATATCTGAAGGAACGGTTCAAGGAGATGACCATCTGCTTGCTTCCACTCACTGCCATCGGTTGGCTTGCGACGTCTGGATGCATCATGCTCATGATTCCACGTATTTCCTTTGTGCGTCGGCCTCTGTCATCCGTCGTTGCAATCTATCACTGATGTTCGCGAACAGCTATCTGCTCTTATAATCGGCTCCTGTGTAGCATGCACAGACCCGATCCTATCTCAAGCCATTGCCAAGGGCCCTTTTGCTGACAACTATGTTCGTCGCCCTCTCCGTGAATTCATCTCGTCCGAGGCTGGCGGTAACGACGGCTTTGGCTTCCCCTTCCTACTACTGGCTGTGGCCCTTTTGCGATACGCCGAGGCACCTGACAACACAGCCAGTCTGGGAGAGTTTGATTTGGCAAGGGGGATCCCGGATTCGCTGGGCACGGCTGATATCGGACGTTTCGGCGGTGGAGTTACCCGCGCTTTAAGGCACTGGGCTATCGAAGGCGTGCTCTATATGATGGTATTGGGCTCAGGATATGGTGCGCTCATAGGCTTCATAAGCCGCAAGCTTCTCAACATCGCTTCTAAGAGGTACGAGACGGATGACGTGCTTTCGAGACCTCCGCTTATCTCTGAACAGGAGATGGATCGATAACGAATGTTTCGCCCTCATGCCTGTGGCTATCGGGGTAAGGTTATTCTAGTTGGTAATAGAACCTACTGACAATCTCATTTAGTTATTCATTGTCAGCACGTGCGGCTGCTTCGGCTCCGATGAGACGTTGGCTTGTTTCGTGGCCGGGAACGCACTGAACTGGGACGGTCTGTACCACACCGAGTCGCAGGCGCGGCATGACGCCTTCAACTCGACGCTGGAGACGTTGCTGAATTTCGGGATCTTCATGTACCTCGGCGCGGTGATGCCATGGGATCAATTTCATATGCCGGACACGACGGGCATCACCGTATGGCGGCTGATCGTATTGGGATTTTTGATCTTGCTTTTTCGTCGTATGCCGGCCATCCTACTCGGGTACCGGTTTATGCCGGAGGTGTGCAGTAACTGGAAGGAAGCCTTGTTCATGGGATACTTCGGGCCGATTGGTGAGTCTTGACGCCGGAGCATAAGGCCTGAACTAACGGACGTGAGCAGGTGTAGGGGCGATTGCATATGCAGAATACACTCGTCGATTATTCCCAGCCCCGGGGAGGAGTGATCGAGAAATCAACGATTTGACTGCTGCCATCTCTCCAGGTATGGTGTCCGTCTTCCACCGAGAGAAAGTGGATGTTCTGACGTTCCCTTAGTTGTGTACTGGCTGGTTCTGTTTTCTATCATCGTCCATGGCCTGTCCGTCCCCGCGCTCAACGCTCTATACAAGATATTCAAGGTCCCCTGTATCTGCGATCACCCGGTGGAAGTCGTCCTTCTCTCGGAGAACGAGCCCCTCCCGAACAACAGTACAGTCGAACCAGGGCGCCACTCTATAATCCTGAAAAACCGCTTTTCCCGCGCACCAGACGAGGAAGCGCAAACGCGACGATTCTCCCGCGATGATACAGAGGCAATACTGAGACAGAGTGAAGAAAGTGCGGATCGACCCTGCACGCAAGAGTCGATGCAAAAAGTCGACCGAGCAGTTGATACGAGGGATATGGTTTGATTATCACGTTGTTCTTACGATAGACGGTTTATTTAGAGTCGCTACTCATAATGAGAAACAGAAAACTTCATTCCTATCATTCATCATAACATCATGCACGGTGCCGCCTATCCCATCTGAAAACAAACTCCACAGTCCACCACCCTAGCGAGTTCGCTCCGGAATTCAAACAGGGCAAGTCTATCGCCGTCAGCCATACACCATACATCTGGCCATGCAGGTTGCAGGATATACCTTTCCACAAGAAGAGCAAGTCTTATTCTCACCCGAGATGGAAGCACCGCAGGAGGGACAAGCGTTGTGACCGGCCATTTTGAGTTGCGGGGATCTAGATCTGAAGATCAAAAGCACGGGTGAGGTTAGCTTGTTCGGACTCTCAATACAGCAATGCAGACATACCTTGTTGATGAATGCTTGAATAATTTGAGTACCTTTGTGGGTGAAGATGAGTCTGGAAAGGTAAGTAGTGAAGAATCAGAGAAGGTAAGGTAAGATGCGTTTGTTTTGCTTGTACCCCGCCGGCTGTGAGTGAGTGCCCCGCCTTGGGTGCTTGTGGTGATTGGTCTGTAGGAGTCGTCCAGTGGGCAGCTGATTGTTTCTGACTATCTCACAGGTGTAGAGAAGATGTAAGGGAGGAATGCATGTGACTATGGTGATTAGGAGTAGATGAGGGTGGTCTTATGTGCAGATAGTGAGCTTCGGTGATTTACACTGTAGTTGTGTATGGTTAGGATGGGTTGAATCCTCTAAATATATATCCATAAGGCAGTGAGGAGTTGTATAGATAGCAAGTGGTATGTGAACAGACACACTGTAGGAACTTGATATACCTTGATCGAGTCAGCGTCTTTTTGACATGCAACGATGAATCACTGCTATGCCAATGCAAGTCAATCTCCAGCTAACTCCGCAAATTGCCTGTTTAGGAAATCTGTTTGGTATCACTCCCCTCATGTGCAAAAGCATACCACTTTGCGAGAAGGAGTGCGTCGTATCCCCAACAGCTTAGATGTAGTTAGGCAATTCCGGGGAAGACTATATTAGACGGCATCGACATTGACCAACACAATGCATCCCGTCCTACGACCCGACCTCATATTCGGGCAGTCACAGCCCTCGGATCAGACAGGTGCTAATCGATGAACTAAGAAAGAACAGCTCGGTCACCCGAAGCAAAGCCAACGTGTCAAACAGACTCCATTCAGTGGATACTTCAACCCGGTTGGAATTCGGGATCGGGAGGATGCCATTGCTACTATTGGATCATGCTATGGGGATATGGGTGGGTTTCTTATACTCTGCAGAGTTGCTGGAGCTTGGCGTTCTGGAGAGCTGCGGTTTACCCTCTTGACGAGATTGGGTTTCCTTGAAGGAAGAATATCATTGTTGAAAACATCATTAGAACTCGATTGTAGGAGTTGAGTTGTTCGGGGATGAGCTAGGAGCAAGGGAGCTGAATAATGCTGTTCAGAACTGGTCTGGTGACTCCGAACAAGAACTGCAGTCACGAGCGCAAGCCATCTTCTGCAAAAAAGCCTACCATGAGGATAGAAAGAGAATATCCGAGCACCAAATACTCGGAATGGCCGAGTTGAATCTATTCCTTCGAACCCGTGATAGAAAAAAGCATACTCCGTCTTCATAGTCGATAGATAGTCGAGGCTATTCTTAGATCCCGAAATATCGGATTGCGTCGGAGCTTGGAAGTCTCAGCTCCATTGTAAGCCTGTGAAAATTCCTGACGAGTTACCAAACCCCCGATAAATCAGAGAAAAAGCCAATTGCGCACTATTTTGTGCGACATGAGGCATTTTTTCGATGGGAACATTCAGAATTCGATTCTTGTTATCAAATAGCTTCCTAAATCTTCCGCATTGGGAACAGACTGTCTCCACTTGGCATGCCTACCCAACTGCACAGCCCGCTTGTTCGAAATTGATAGATACCTCGATTGTTTGAAGTTAGGGGCTTTGAGCGCTTCTAGACTCTTGCTTTGCTTCTTTTGATCTCGAGTATTCCTATATTCTCCGATGAGTACAGACCCTATCCATCTAGACACTGTATCGACGGTCTAGCGCTCAATTTCCCGCAATCAAACAGAACTACTCCTAAACAATCTGAGGTCGGCAATTTTGTCATGGTCGTAGCACAGCCTCAAATTCAGGGGCAGATATCCCTTTCAGTCATGGCGCAAATAGCTATCTTACCCTTTTCGAGTAGATCACCAGATAACAGCCCCAAGAGTCTAAGAGGTCCGGGGAAGGCCCGCGTGGCCCAGGCGTCCTGCGGATGCGGGGTACAGCAGAATTTCCTGCCTTAGGCTCCCGAGCTCACGCGCCAGAACAGCTGTACCAATGCAGCAAGCATTGTCATTGGCGCTTACCTAGCTTTCGTATCAATGACTCGGTCTCCGTGGGTTTTCACTATGCAGCTCTTGGCTGTGACCCACTGAGTGAGAGCTGAGTCCTACTGTAACTAGAAGTGCATTTACTTTAGGGGTTGATAGCGAATTGTAGCCGTTGTAGGTCATAGTCATTCTCAGCTTCGTAATCTAACCCAAAGGGGAGGAAACATCATGGGGTCTTCGGAAGGCTTGGTCGATCCTAGCAGAAAGCATCTGTTTCTCACGTGGTGCTATGGATTTTCTGCTCCACACTCATCTGGATTCTGTCTCTATGATAATAATGTTCCCTCCTGTACTTTCGGTTTCTAGTATTTCGCCGTAACATCGAGAGGTCGAGACTGAAGCAAGCAGAATGATCGGAGTAGTCAGTAAAAAGCTAGTCTTTGGATACGTCAGTACAAGGATGTTTGTTGGCAACCCTTGTATATGCAATTACGCCGTACTTGCAGTTGCATGCCCAAGAAACCAACGATAATCAAGTCGATTCCCTTGTGAAATTTAGTTCCTTTGAGGCGAAAAATCAAAAATGAGCAAGCGGCAATATCTTCTGCCCATGACGTTGGGATGTCAAATCAAAGCTTGTGATTGGCCTCTGCAACCGGTTTCCCTCGGCTCGAGATGACTAAGGGTTTCGCCTCCTTCCAGGATTGGCATCGTGACCCCAAACTCTCAGTTGGTGATTTCGTCATGATTTTCATTCTGGCCGTCGGGTCGGCTGGTCTGAGACAATTACTGCGGTTTCCTGGACGAAATTATTATGAAAGACCGGCAGAAGAATTAGTCGTGTCTGACAGTACGAGGACAAGAAAAATTTCTATGTTGGTTTCGGAATGGCTTTGTCGCTTTCGTCGTTCTGGACCACTTAAATTTCTATAACAACAATCAATGTTAATGCAATCAACCCAACTATCCTATCCAAGACTAGAGGTATTTTGTCAAGATACGGTACTAGCCGATAAATCTGCACTCCCCGCAATCTGGGCCATAACGAGCTCCTGATCTTTTGCCTCTTGAACCCAGTAGGCCTGGCTGTCCCGCTATTGAGATCATCCAAAACGTCATAACTCCATTTGACCGTCAATGGACTCAAGTTCAGTACTGCGTAGAGACAGAAAATAGCAGAGAGAATATACTTTGCCAACAAGCTGGGTGGAATGGTATCATAATAGCTGTAAGACTGGTTCTGTATGTGCAGACTCCAAATAAATTTGCTGCGTTCGGCTGCTGGAATGTAGTCAAGAGCTGCACTCTGCGGTCATTATTGGGAGCCCAAGAAAACACTCGCAATACAGTACTGACTAAACTACCGGTAGACTACTACGGAGTACCTGCATTACTCTCGCCTCGTCACTCTTTGCCCTTCTTACAACCCCTCGCTGAATCTCAGCCCGACGCATCTATCCGTGCGTTTTGTCCATTATCCACGAGTCATCGAGAATAATTTATCCCTTTCCCGATCAGTCCTCCTTGCAGCGCTAAGTAAGTCGTCTTTGATTTTCTTTTACTCTTGTTGGTTGGTGGTCCCAGCCAGTTGTTCCGTAACCATTTCGTGCCCACATCTGGGGTTCGGGTCAACTCGGGCAGTCTATGAGAGGCATTTTTGTTCACTCCACGGCTAACCATCATCGCTGCAGACTCGTTCCTCAACCCCGACATCACCCGCGGAACTGTGGAGAAGAATATCGGATAGTATCCTTGAAACTGGCCTTGAGACCTGTATCATCGCGAACATGGCTCCTGCTGAGAACATTCATATACCCCGTCCTTCCCGCCCCGAACCAGGTCCTCTCTACTCTGATTTCTTCGAACAACAAGTCGCAAAGCAGCGCAATAATAATTATCATTCGACTTCTCTAAGAAACATGGTTGCCACATCAGTTAATCGCACTGCTCTGCACCCCGGTGGTGTTCAGTATGTCTTCCCTTATCTGCCTTGCTGCCTTGTGAATCCCCTCAAGTGCCCTTGTCACTCTCCATCAGTGTTCATGTTCTCTTCTTGTCTACCCTCATCGAGCCGCACTTCAACACAAGCAAAGTGACCTCCCTTCCGCTAACATATACTTCTACCAGACCGGGCAAGAGCCACACTGAACTCGAGGAGGAGCTCCACGAGCACGCCCACATTGACTACGAGCGTGTCGCAATCGTAAGACTCCCCTCAGGCCTAGTTGCATCCCACTTTGCGATGTACTAATCGTCCTAGATTGCCAATCCATCCGTCGCTGCCCTCTACGAAGATGCCCTCGTCTACGAAACAGGTACTGCCATCACATCGAGTGGTGCCTTGACTGCATACTCTGGTGCCAAGACCGGCCGTTCTCCTTCAGATAAGCGTATCGTCAAGGAGGAGTCGTCAGAAAAGGACGTTTGGTGGGGACCTGTTAACAAGCCTATGACACCTGATGTAAGTGATATCTTTCTTTTCAAATCGCGCATAGTCTACTATATCGCGCATTCTTCTCGTTGTGGCCCCTTGCAGTGGATCTCTTGCAGCACTCCCGGGGTCCCCTGCACATGCATACCAAAGGGGTCAAGCTTTTTTGGCAGCACAGGTGTGACATCAGCTCATTTTCTGGGAAATGCCTCAAATGCCTCGTATTCCTTTTGAGGATGTATATGAGGCATTTATTTCACATGCATTTGTGAAACAGAAAACTGCAGCTTTGCCTGAATTTGTGTGGTCCCGTGCTCCTGGTCAATTCTTCAGCTTTCTCCGCATTCCCCCGCCCTCGGCTCAACTTTCGATCACGTGCATTACATCACCACATTTCGTATCGATAGGGCTGATGACTAACCAACTATTGTTAGGTCTGGCGTATCAACCGTGAACGTGCTGTTGACTACCTCAACACTCGTAACCGCATCTATGTTATCGATGGTTATGCCGGCTGGGATGAGAGATATCGCATCAGCGTCCGTGTCGTCTGCGCACGCGCCTACCATGCTCTCTTCATGCGCAACATGCTGATCCGCCCCTCCCGCGAGGAGTTGGAGCACTTCCACCCTGACTACGTTATCTACAACGCCGGTTCTTTCCCTGCCAACCGTTTCACAGAGGGTATGACCTCAGCTACGTCGGTAGCTATCAACTTCGCCGAGAAGGAGATGGTTATCCTGGGTACCGAGTACGCTGGTGAGATGAAGAAGGGTGTTTTCACAATTCTCTTTTACGAAATGCCCGTGAAGCACAATGTCCTGACCCTGCACTCCTCGGCTAACGAGGGTGAGAACGGCGATGTGACCGTTTTCTTCGGTCTGTCCGGCACTGGCAAGACCACTCTGTCTGCTGACCCCAAGCGTGCACTGATTGGTGATGATGAGCACTGCTGGACTGACCGCGGTGTCTTCAACATCGAGGGTGGTTGCTACGCCAAGTGCATTGGCCTCTCCGCCGAGAAGGAGCCCGATATTTTCAACGCCATCCGCTTCGGATCCGTGCTCGAGAACGTCGTCTTTGACCCTGTTACCCGTGTTGTCAACTACGATGATTCCACCCTCACTGAGAACACCCGCTGCGCCTACCCCATCGAGTACATCGCGAACGCCAAGATCCCCTGCATTGCGGACAAGCACCCCTCCAACATCATCCTCCTCACCTGCGATGCCCGCGGTGTCCTGCCTCCCATTTCCAAGCTCACCACCGAGCAGACCATGTTCCACTTCATCTCGGGTTACACCTCCAAGATGGCCGGTACTGAAGACGGTGTCACCGAGCCCCAGGCCACCTTCTCGTCTTGCTTCGCCCAGCCCTTCCTCGCTCTGCACCCCATGCGCTACGCCCGCATGCTCGCTGACAAGATCTCCGAGCACAAGACCAACGCCTGGCTGCTGAACACCGGTTGGGTTGGTGCTGGCGCCACTACTGGTGGAAAGCGTTGCCCTCTCAAGTACACCCGAGCCATCCTGGACGCCATCCACAGCGGTGAGCTCGCCAACGTGGAGTACGAGACCTACGATGTGTTCAACCTCCACGTGCCCAAGACCTGCCCTGGTGTGCCCTCTGAGCTGCTGAACCCCAAGAACAGCTGGACCGCCTCGACAAGCTTCACCGACGAGGTCAACAAGCTGGCCAAGCTGTTCAATGAGAACTTCTCCAAGTACGCAGATGAAGCCACCAAGGAGGTTATTGCGGCTGGCCCCGTTCCCTCCCAGTAGATTGTTTGACATCATTTCCTTTGTTTTGCTTTGTCAATACATTGCATGGCGTGCTGCGTTTCTTTTTTCTGGGACATGGATTGGCTCTGATCATGTGTGTGCTTGCAAGACGCAAGCCGGGTACTCAAACCTTTTTTGCTATTTCCTTTTCGCCCTGATTGCTATCATTGGCTTCCTCCTTGGGGAGATTATACCTTTATCGTACTATCTAGAATGCAAAAGTTGAGTTCAACGAGTTGACATTGTAACCGGTGCAGCGTAGCTGAAGCCGAAAAAGAGGTCCAGGTAGCGACAAGTTCTCTAATAAATAATGCGCAGGAGCACTGTAGTCCGGCTCCCAGCAAAACACTGACGCTTCGGGGTATTGGCGATTTTTCCCGCTGATATTACGGTCTAGTCTACCTTACGGAGTGGTGTACCAATTGAGCATCCCATGCATACTGGGGGAGTATCTAGCAATCTAGAACGTAGGGACAGGCTGTCCAGTCCTCCTTACCTAAAGCAAAGAAACCACAGAGACCAGCCATGAGCGTAGCCTACCCTGACTTTGAGCAACTCCTTGCCACCTATACGTAACGATGCTACCTACCCAGAACGTACCCAAGTTAGCGAGTCCTTGCGTCTCACCATAAATCCGCATAGATGACAACTCCTACAGCAATGATCGGCCATTCGTTGATTCGTCTCCCTGCGTCTGGACTATCTTAGACTAGTCGTGGAGATAATATCTACCTAGCTGCCTGCTATTCCGTCAATCGGGACAGTAAGTTGTAAGTTGGTTAGCTACCGGATTCAGTTCCGTTTGTTTTCCCGTGTTCCTTTCCCGGGTCGTTCGCGTCCCGGCTAACCCCTGATAATTGCACTTACGAGATAGTTGGGCTTGGTGTGTTGCTCTCTACGGTGGAATTTGACGGTTGGCTGTTGGTGGCAGGCAGTGGCAATTGGCGGGTGTGTTTCCACTGGGTGGGATAGACGACGGCCTCACTGCGTTGGGAAAAAGGGGGCTTTTTGGTAGGTGATGATTCTGGGTGATATGCTAGTGGCCAGGATATGTTGATGCGATGCCATCGAGGCCACTGTACAACGAATAGGAGCGTATACTCGTATAGATATTGGGCAGGGAGCTGTGCGCTCGACACTACATACTCGGAGAAAGACATTGACTCCGGATCAAGTGGTTTCGTATTACCTTATGGTTTGACCAGCAGGTTCAGTGTCTGCATCTCGTAGCATTCATTTGGCCAACTGACTGTCGATGTGCCTGAACCGCAGATGGTTCTATCTCAGATTGAAAGTGCCGGAATTCGGAGGAATCATCGGAGCACAGCACTCCTGACGTTTCGTATGGATGGAATAACAATATGCCTTTAGATGAAGATATGATGAATGGCGTCATCTGGATAGCTAGATTAGTTGTGTTGTATGGATTTGCTCGGTTGCTTTGTTGATATCAAACTGTAGTAATTCCCAACCCGTAACTGGGTCCCGGAATTTCATCCGGAGCTGACGGAAAAATATACTCCAGATCCTCAACTGGCAGTACACTTGAGTCCTTTTCCTGAAGATGGACTGCTGAAATAAACCACTAGACCACATCCTCCTTAGCTGAAGCCAGCCAGCGGAATAGCCGATCTGGACCGCATCAACGGAGCCTGGCTATCGGAAACGGATAACACATAGTATGAGTTCCCCGTGGGCCGTGTGGATCGGACCCGTCCGTCAAGCTCCTTGACCTGACAAGATTAAGCGCCAGGCAAGAATATTCATCCTTGCAGTGAGATAGCCGGAGCGTTGACCCTGTTATCCTCGGGATATCGGACAGAGGGAGACGTATACCGTTTGGTCCGTCTGGGGTTTACTGTCGATATTGCGCAAACCCTCTGATCACTCGCTTATGTCGTCGTTCCATCAACCATTATCGCAACTGTGGTAGCTATTCTGCCCCTGTTGTCGAGGACTGTCCTGAGCTCGATCGTCCGTAGTTCAATTCAGCATCCGGCTATCGGGATGCGTCGGGAAACAACACGGGTTCCCGGGTGGTTCTCGTGGAACCAAAAGCGGAATAGTGTACATCCCTCAGGCAGGTTTGTGGGTCGCACTGGTCTGACCGTCATACTGTAAAATTACCGGCGCCCCGCTCGGGTCCATGACGTGGAGCGTAGGCGTCGGCTGCATACTGAGTTTCAGTAGACTCTGTAGACTGCAACGTGGATGGATTGGGAAGTTCTATGTCTGATTTGAATGAGATCAGTCTCTCCTTGGTTTGATATAGCTATGATCAAAAATCTTGTAGAACGCGATGAGGATGCGATGATAAGTGTGATCGCAGAACTACAAGCCATACCTTACCCCGCATTTTACAAGTTCGCTGCGGCGTCATGCTGCAGCTTAGTTACAGCTTACAAGATGCCCATGACAATAATAGACAAAGGGTACCAACTAGATACTTGGCTAGAGTGGCCATAGACTACCCGAGGCCTTAGTGGTGTGACATGAGCTGGATTCATCAAATCAGGAACGTGCTGATAGTACACTCTCCATGGCAATACAGGAGAGCATCCTTGGTATCCACGATTAAGCCAGATGATGTGGAGATGCCTTCCTAGCGACGATCGCAGCAATTGCTCCAGAATTCATATAGAGATAGTATCATTGCCACAGCCATATATATGCCAATACCTCGAACCCGTGTCTATCTTCCGTGCCTTTTCGAAGCTCTCAGACCTCCCCTTCTGACGTTCTGTCTCTGCGGATGTACATCGGTTGTTCGGAACCTTTTTTCGGTTCTATGACTTGACAGATATAATACTTGCTCTTGCTCTCTAATCTATTACTACTTGAATAGATTCAGTATCCTCTTGGTCTCCTCTATCATCAGGAACAAGGCAACCTCGCAGTTAATCGGGTAACCTCGCTATCATCTGACTCGTGACTCCCGGGAAGCTTCTTTGAGCTCTCCTCCTTTCCCCTCAGTCACCCCAAAACTCTCCACTTGGTCTTGCCCAACAAGCTGCTTTGACAGTTCGTCCATCATTGCTTTCCCCTCTTTGCTCTCCCTGTTTATTCTCGTCGAACCTCCGATCTCCAACTCGGTTTGCTGGTTCGTTTCTTCTATATACAACAACTTAGTAGCTTCTGCTCGTGGTGAGTGTATCATCTACTCTTTCCTTCGGTGGAGTATACGTCATCTGTCAGACAGTCCCCTCTCCTCGCAGACGCTGTCACCCTGTAGATCAACTGTGTCTGTGTTATCCTGCTGGGGCTGAGTTCATCGTCTAACATCAACTTTGCATAGAATATATACTTGTTCGCTAGATTCCTGGTCAGTGCACTACTTTCTAGCATTCCGTTCTGTGTCTTGCTGTCTTGTCAAGAATATCGCGTCGCCTGACAGACCAACGGACTGACTGCTTTCTACCACAGCTTTGGTGTGAATCTCGCTTTACCATCAACATGGCCACCAGTACTGTCAAGGAGCCCGCTCCGCAACCAGCCGTGGATTTCTTGCACCGACCGTACACACGCGCCGCGCTGCCCTTCGTCAATGGTGGTCTCGCGGGCATGACTGCGACGGTCGTCATTCAGCCCATTGACATGGTCAAGGTCCGCTTGCAACTGGCTGGTGAGGGTGTTCGTACTGGTCCTCGTCCCTCTGCATTTGGCGTGGCGCGCGACATTATTGCCTCCGGAAAAGTTCTCGACCTTTACACTGGTCTGTCGGCTGGTTTGCTGCGACAGGCGGTCTACACCACTGCCCGTCTGGGTTTCTTTGACACCTTCAGCAAGACCCTTAACAAACGTGCTGAAGCTGCCGGTACGAAGGTTGGATTCACCGAGCGCGCAGGAGCCGGCTTGGCTGCTGGTGGTATTGCCGCCATGATTGGCAACCCTGCAGATCTGGCCCTCGTCCGGATGCAATCCGATGGTCTGAAACCACCTGAGGCCCGTGCCAACTACCGTTCCGTCGTTGACGCTTTGTTCCGTATCTCGAAGCACGAGGGTGTCACCGCTCTGTGGGCAGGTGCTTTCCCGACCGTGGTACGTGCCATGGCCCTCAACCTGGGTCAATTGGCCTTCTTCGCCGAATCGAAGGCGCAGTTGAAAGCGCATACGCAGCTCTCCACCCAGACCCAAACCTTCGCCGCTTCGGCCATCGCCGGTTTCTTTGCCAGTTTCCTTTCGTTACCCTTCGACTTCGTCAAGACTCGACTGCAGAAGCAACAAAAGGACCCCAAGACTGGCCAGCTTCCGTACAAGGGTCTGTTCGACTGCGCTCGTAAGGTTGCCCGTGAGGAGGGTTGGTTGAGGTTCTACCGCGGATTTGGCACTTACTATGTGCGGATCGCGCCCCATGCGTTAGTTTTCCCCACTCTCCGCCTCGCTAATATCAGCCGTCATTTCTCGCTAACCCCACTGATCGACTTTAGCATGGTAACGCTTATCGTGGCCGATTATCTCAACCTCATCACCAAGTAAAGCAATCGGCTCCTGTTCGACAGCTCAGTGGTTATGCTACTGAGGTTATAAGAGTCGATGTCTTCGCCCAAGTCGCGGGATCTGATATTTAAGATCCGACTCAATCGGTGAAATTGTTGTGAAAACGCGGCTTCCAGGCAGACGGTATATCGTCATCTGACCTGTTTCTTATCCTATCTTTATGCGATTATTCGTCAGAGATGCTTGACCGGAAAATACGCCAAGGGTGGTGTTCGCACTGTCAGGCACAGACGACATTATTTCTTGATGTAATTGGGAGAGCATGGTCGACAAAAGTGAGTTGTCTTTGACAACAGAGGCACAACTTTGTCATAGTGGTGTTTTACTTAATCGTCGTTGTATACCTTGCGGGACTATACGTGACGATCAACTCGTCTTATGTTTGTTTCAAGCTCCCGCGCCTCCTGTCTAATCATTTGCATGACAGGCTTTTCGGCTATCTTATGAGATGCAATGGGGAGAGTTGCAATTTGGGCACGCTCTCGTCTTTCTTGCTTTGTTCTGCATGTACCTTATTTATATACCCCATGGCACGTCGCAGGACTGTTGCCTCGGCGCATTGTGGTTGCAAGGTGTCCTCGTTTTCATGCGTTATGGCTTTCGAGTCTCAATATCATTCAAAAAAAAAAAAAAAAAAAAAAAAAATTACGCGCACTACCGTAGCACCGGCGAAGAGATATAGGTAGATCAGACTGATGACTACTCTACGTTAGAGCAAGCCAAGGAGCTACTCGTCATCATCCGTATCATCTGACAGCGCACTTTGGGCCTGTGACAATCTTTCCTGCTTGATCCGAATAGCAGCATCGGTTGCCTCCTGATGCGCGCCGCCCCCCTCTTCCGAGTCATCATCGCTTGCAACAGTGATACCACTCTTGCGTCCTTCCCGAGGTCGCCTCCGGGGGTTCCCATCAGCATCCAGCTCGTCATCCTCCGCTTCCCGCTGGGACGCTGCTTCGGCGCGACGGACTCTGCGTAGCAGAACGGGATCACTGCGCAGATCTTCAGCGGTCAACACCACCGAGCAGACAGGACACTTGACGGATCGTATCCGATTATTTCTTCGGCCGCGCGACGGGGGCCCAGGGACGGTTGTGGAACTACGTGCGATCATATCGGTGATGGCCTCGCGCTCAAAACTGTGCGGACATTTGGTGCTGGTGACGGGGTCCCGGAAGGGGAGGAGGGTGAGGGGGCATTTGAGAGAGATGCGCTCGCGCTCGATGGCGATCTCGTCCGAGTCTGCGGCCGAGGGACTCCGGCGTTGGCGGGTGCGTCGGGCCGATGTCTGGTCGGCTGTGGAGGTTGTAGCCGCGTGGGGATCTTCCATGTGCGCGAACCAAGTGGAGGCGTGTGGGAGGGGTGGGATGTCGTCGCCGGGGTGTTTGGCGTCGTGGATGATGCGGTAGAAGCCGACATAGGCGTTGTTCGTGGAGTATCTATATTTGTTAATTCGGCCCTCTTTCATTCTTCATCCAGCCCTAGGGGCAATGTAGTACGTACCTTTGAGTCAAAGATTGACCTGTCCACCGCGCCGACTCCTCATCCAGCTTCTGATCTAGCCGCCGGCTAAGCGGGATACCAGTCATCTGCGGCTCGGGCGTCGCTTCGTAGTCCTCATCATCGCCCTCTTCGGGGTCCTGATCCTCCTCGTCATCGCCTCGTCTCCGCCTCGTCCGCCGACTGCGTAGTCCCGCAGCCCTAGCTCCAGCACCCGCAACGGTAGCCTCCTCGGCCTCCTTGGCCATATCCGCCAGCACCCCCTTCAACCCCTCAAGCTTCACCTCCGCATCAATCGTCTGCCGCATCCGAGCCTCCAACTCCTCCGTAACACTCTGAACCTGCTCCTCCAACCGCGCAAGCCGGTTTATCTCTTCCCCATCATCATCATCGTCATTTTCGTTGTCATTCTCCCCCTCCTCCTGCTTTGCACTCACCCCCTCCGCACCAGGCGTCTCCCCATTCGCCCTTTTCCGCTTCCGCGCCCTCTCCTTCTGATACCGTACCCGTGCATCCGTAAGCCGCTCGTTGACCTCCCCCGCTGAATCGGTGAGCTTCTCCTCCGCGCGCTGGATGTGGGTTTTCAGTTGTCGCAGGGACGGCGCGTTCAGGAGCGCGATGATCGCATTGTGCCCTGCGGCGTTAAGGGGCGCGATGGGCGGCTCGTATGCTGGGAGGGGAGGTGTTGATGCTCGGGACTGGGCTTGTGAGTGTCGGTTTACGTTTGCGCTTGTGCGGTCATTGCGTGATGCGTGCCGGCGGCGTCTTGTGTCGGGGGTTGCTGACATTTTATCTAGACTTGGGGGTTTCGTTGGTATAGAGACTGGGTTGTTATGACATTTGGTGTATGAGATCGGATAGACTTGAAGCTCCTCAGGTATGGTCGTTGAAGAGTCGTGCAGGCTATCCGAGTATTTCTACTGATAAGATCGATGTCACTACAGGAGACGCGACGCGAAAGGCGCTAGTCCTGTTTAGGATATACATATTTGTGCCTGGAATTCTGGGCAGCAAAAAGGTTATATTCTACAAATTGCGAATGGAATATTTAATAGTCTCCCAAAGTTTTACCAGATATGTATGTGCCGACTAGACCTTGTAGAAACAGAATGCATGATAGAAACCTAGAACAAGTTAGTCATGCCTTGTAGGCAACTCCGTCACAATAGAGTTACTCACTGGCCGCTTCCTTTTCTTCCTCCGTCATGAGTAGTTCGCCAGTGGCTCGATCACGGACACCCATGCGCTCGCTCAAGGGACCCAGCTCCGGATCATCCTTTTCATCACGCCAAATATCCAGAAATGGCTTGCGGTATTGCAACTCGAGGTTGTAATCCTCCGTAAGACTGCAGGAAATTAGTCTCGCACCTCAAAAGTAGTTGTCCAAGACTCACGCTCGAAACGCTTCCCAGGGAACAACGTATTCCGGCACCTCCTCAACGGCCTCTTCCATGAAGTAGCTGTACTTCCATCCGAAAGGAGGACGGAAAATACCATCCTCAGGAGTCTCAACAGGAAAACGGACTCGGTAGATCTGGTTCCCCCATTCTACTTTGCCATCATCCTCTTCCACCTCACCGTCCTCAGGGGCCTCGTCTGTCTTCTCCTTCTTGGCTTGCGCCTGCCGCTCCTTCTTCTTCGCATTGATTTCTGCTACTCGCGCGCTGATCACATCCGAGTTCGGGCAAACGCCGAGGAATCGGCCTCCCTTCTTCAGACATCCTGCAACATTGCGCAGCATCTGCCTCGCTTTTTCTTCACTTTCAAAGGCGTAATGGATAGTGAACATGGATGCTACCACGTCAAAGCCGCCTCCGCCCCACCGTGAGCTCATGGCAGATCCCCCTGGGCCCACGTTGGGATCAATGCCAACCTGCTGAACAATATCGAGATCTCCCAGCCATTCTCCGAAGCAGTCCTTGGGTTGAAATTCGGCATGAAAGATGGGATTACGGCGGCCGCGATTACCACGTCCGGATTTCATCCCATTGTAGCGTTCGCGGGCTTGGACAATTGATACCTCTGCCGGGTCAAGACCGACATACAAATCAACTGGCTGAGGAGCTAGCTGCCACTTCCCGAGGTCTCCACCCTTGCCACAGCCCAAGTCGATCACAAGAAGTCGCTTTTCCTCTACCGGAGGCACGCCGCCGTCTTCAGCCCAGTCCTTGGTGCCGTTGAACCGCGCAAGAAATTCCTCGTCCGGAGAAAACTTCTGGATAAGGGTACTCTTGACCCAATTGTTGAAGCTCCGCAGGCCCTTGATCTTACTTTCCGTCTTCCGCCACTCCCTTCCGCGCTGCGGCACTGCGTTGTAGTGCTGACGAACAA
This sequence comes from Aspergillus lentulus, assembly GCF_001445615.1. Taxonomy (NCBI): domain Eukaryota; kingdom Fungi; phylum Ascomycota; class Eurotiomycetes; order Eurotiales; family Aspergillaceae; genus Aspergillus; species Aspergillus lentulus. Next base: position 2,216,212 of record NW_028322123.1, read on the forward strand.
CATCTGCCACCCCGCGGCCCTGGGAAGCCCGCATCGCCTCTTCAACCTGCGCACGCTCTCTTTCTTCTTGTCTGCGGCGCAAAGTCTCCCGGTCTACCAGTCCCATCCGAGCTCCACCACCGGGCCGTTTGCGCTGCCGGGGTTGGTCCTCTGGAGTAGGAGACCGTGGAGGCGGAAGTGGTGAGGTGGATCGGTAAGTTGAACTATTGCGATCGGCAGCTGATGCTCTCTCATCTGCATCACGGCGAGAGTACGCCGAAGGAGGTGTCCTACCGCGCTTTCGCAGCTTCTGGTGTCGTTCTTCCATGCGCTTCCGCTTTGACACGGGGCGGTCTGGGGTAGGCTGTGATTTTTCGGATGCATTCTCCTCCGCGGGCACCTTCCTCTTTTTATCACCTTGAGATCCATTCTGATCGGTAGGCGGAGCGACCTCGTCTGGCCGATTCGGCTTGCCTGAAGGATCTGATCTGGGCTTAGGTGTCGCCGAATCGGAACGGTTTTCCATGGCTATAATTGCTTTATTCGGAGAATTTTGTGCTCTAGATGTCAAAGTTTGTGTATGCGAAGCCTCCTGCGCCGCGAGATTTGCAGGCGACTGTAAGTGAGTTGAGACTGAGGAGGGAGTTCGCGTGCTTGATTGTGCTGGCTGTGACGCCGCATATAGTACCTCTGTGGATGCTGTAGTCTTTGAATCGGGATGAGGACGTTGCTGTCATTTCAAGTAAAGTCAGCGACAAAGTGTTAAAGCAGCAGTGAGGTGAACTTGACATCAAAATTGAACGACAATGCCTCACGCAGAATCTGTCCAAGTTGACTACTAAAAAAGCAGGTTGCGGATTCAACGAGTAAATAATTTACAGCAAATATGAACCAGGAAAATACTCACCAGCTCAGTAGTGTTATTATTTTCCCCAGTTGCACTGTGAATCTGCTCCGAAGATGAGAAGCCGGCATGGGGCTGGTCGGAGGCGAGGCGACCCCGGCGAGACCGAGCTTCGTCTCCATCACGCTTCTCCCAACTGTCCCGGGCTGGATCATACATGCTGCCACCGGAGATGCGCCACGCTTATTGATTCTCGTCGAACATGGGATTCTGGAGAGCCCACAACAGTAATTAAGAACATTTTGAAGAGATAAAGGACGAAAAGGAACGCTCTTTCTGCGTGCGATGATGGTCCTGTTCATACTTCTGGTATCCCTGGTTAAGTCTAGCGCCTACCCGTGTTCCCCTTACCGCATCCGGCGCGATCATCTAGGAGCAGCAGACAGCAAATAATACCTATAGCGGATAATTCATATCAAATGGTCTTGAGTTAGATGAGAAGACCTCGATTGAATTGAATATGTACGGTGAAGACAAACTGGGTATATACATGGATAAAATAGAAAGACGAACCAATGGCACCGTGCTCGCATAGCTAATGTTGAGCCGAAAGAAAGACATAGGAAGAAATGCGCAAACGGCAGCAGATCATACCCTCAAGCTGAAGAATGAACCCGACCATCATGGAGCAACCGACTTTTTTCCGTGAGGAGACTTGACATTCAGCACCTGTCGCATCCGCCGAAGTTTCGCCCACCACTCTCGATCACTGGCCTTCTTTTGTTCCTCGTTCACTTCATCCACTACCGGGAAGTCACCAGAGGGTGTCTCCGAGACAGCACGCAGGGTGTCCATGGAAGCCGATGACCTGACCTGCCGGCGGTGTTTGACTTTGAGTGCTTGAACAAGTAGTTCCCATCCACTTCGCAGGTCCGCTTGCTTCTCGGTTGACTTGCCTGTCCCGCTTTGAGCCTTTCCGCTGACCCAAGGACAGTACTCCATATGCTCGTTAGCAACATCCAATGCATCGTAGACTGTGGCGTCCCCGTTATCCTTCGGCTTGTACATCCACAGGCCCAATCGACGAAAACATGCACTGCAGCCTACCAGGCCGGCCGTTTCATTCGAAACTGCATCCCAGCCGAAGAATGCTAGCGTAAAGGCGGTTCTGTTTATAGGCTTCGATTGCTCAACTGTCACTTGAGAGCTCTTTTCGCGAGTTTCTTCGTTTGACTCTTGCTCCTGCGACTGGCCCTGCGACTGGTCTTGCGACTTGGCTTGCGATTGGTCCTGCTGCTGATGTTGAGACTCAGTGGAGCCCAACCCGTCCCCGGTTTCGAAGCTTTCTCGAGGTAACATCTTGAGAACATCATCTAGGTTGAATGACTCAGGTGTTTGAATAATATCCCCAGCCGGTAGCTTATCAGCAAGTTTTGTAATATTTGAATACCGTTTCTGAAGACTAGCGATTGCCGTATCGGTGTTGGTGAGTGGTAGTCGATGGATCGTAGCTTGATTGATCAGTGGAAAGTCATAGAAATCTCAAAGAGCGTGTGCTTGACGAACCATCACAGCCTTTGTTTCTCCAAGGACAATGTTCACCATGCCCTTTGACCAGCAGACTCGCATACTCTTCTACCAGTTTGTCACCTTCGGATGGTCAGTCTGACGGCGATTGTCATAAATGTACCAATGCACTTACGGACTTCCTTCCTCTCTTGGACTTTGTCGAGATCATATCCATCCAACTCGTCAAGTTCGTCGGGTAATTTGACCACCACTGAGCCGCCACAGCCTCCCACACACGACACCCGCGAAACATCTGTACAGATCCACCCTCTTTTAGCCCATTCAACCTCACTTATTGCAGCCGGTTTCGAAGACCATCGATCGACGCGGCGAAAGGTCTCTAATCTCTCCAAAAAGCGTTCGCGGTCCCACGGGACGAAGCTAGGGCGTGTTGTTGACGACACGGAAGAGACTTTGGAGCTAGCTCGCGCTTTTAAAAGCGATCTCCCGACCGCTGCGAAGTCGCTTTCATCTTTATCGGTCAGTCGGACCTTCTTGATGGATAGATCTGCGGGAAGACGCTCGCGAACTGTTGGTGGAGTTGCGGGGGCCTTTTTGGCAGCCGGTTCAGCGGTCGATGGCTTGGTCAGAGATTCCAGCACTCGATGAAACTTTCGCTTTTTGGTCTCAACCGCGTAGGACATTTCCTAAAGTGGGAGTGAGCTGATTCAGCTTGAGACAAACTTGAAGCTCTTGAACTATGGAGATCGAGCTGCGATGATGATATTATCAGAAAGGGAGCTAAACCCAAGACGGCAATTGTCTTGTTGCTCGTCAACAATAATGGGTTCCTGAAAAATCAGGTGTCTGCAGTTTATTCCTCGACGTGCCATTGAAAAAGCAGACTGGAGTTTATTTGAGAGATGTTAAATGCGGATTTATGGTATCACTTTCATAAGATCCCGATGCGGCCAGGCAATTGAACCAACCCTGTTATGCTATATTGAAGTATTCATATCTGGTATCGAATCATGCAATACTGATTGGCCCTTCGGCATCTCGGCCGTTCCGATCTCCGTCCACAACGATCATTCGAGGGTCTTGAAAGCTCATCTTCCGTTCTCCTCAGCTTTGTACATACAGGGAGTTCAGGATTGACTCTCCCTGCCGTTGCGTCACCATGGCTTCTTTGGGAGGCTCGGTGCCTATGTTCCGGAGCCTCGCGCCCCGGTTCTCCAAGGAGTTCTTCACTTGTCGACAATGCCTCGGACGGACCCAGAACTATGCGACTAAATCCGCATTTCGCAAGAAGTTCGCTGGCCTGTCCTTCGGCCAAAAGTCATCCATTGCGAGTCCCAATGCTTTCCGCGTGACGGCTACAAAGTTTTTATCGCCTATCTCGCGAAGAGCCGTCTCCGGGTCAGCCATTGCCGGTGCGCTGGAGGATGGAGCTTCTAAAGCCAAGTCCAGCTTTCCCAAAGTGTCTGACAAGATTGTGGCCTATTGGCTGCTGGGGAGCGCGGCCAGTGTATTCGGTATTGTCGTCTTTGGTGGTCTTACGCGGTTAACAGAATCTGGGTACGTCCCGCTTTGTGCATCGCAATTTGAGCGAGACTTGTTGACCATATTTTTTAAATAGTTTGAGTATTACAGAATGGCGTCCCGTCACCGGATCTCTCCCTCCCATGAACGCAGAAGACTGGGAGTCTGAGTTTTCAAAGTACCGTGCCTCCCCGGAATTTCAGCTGCTGAACCCGAATATGAGTCTCTCCGAGTTCAAGTCAATCTACTATATGGAATGGATCCACCGTCTCTGGGGTCGTTTTGTTGGCCTGTCATTTGTGCTTCCGGCTATCTATTTCGTCGCAAAGAAGAAGGTCAGCAAGCCCATGGCGCTACGTCTAGCAGGCATCGCGGGTCTGATCGGCTTCCAAGGCTTCATCGGTTGGTGGATGGTTAAGTCCGGACTCAAGGAAGACCTCTTTGCGCAAGGCAGCCACCCCCGCGTGAGTCAGTATCGGTTGACGGCTCATCTTGGGGCTGCATTTGTCTGCTACGTTGCCATGCTCTGGAACGGTCTTGCTATCCTGCGGTCTCACCGGCTCCTGGCTGACCCTGAAGCTGGAATAAAGCTGCTGGACTCGCTGCGTGACCCGAAACTGAAGATCTTCCGTCGATCTGTTGCCGGCCTGGCCCTTCTGGTCTTTGCTACTGCCATGTCCGGTGCTCTGGTTGCCGGTCTAGATGCGGGTCTGATCTACAATGAGTTTCCATTCATGGGCAATGGTCTGGCTCCTCCCAAGTCGGAGTTGTTCGATGAGCGTTACTCACGACACGAGGACCGGTCTGACCTGTGGTGGCGCAACATGCTGGAGAATCCTTCCCTTGTGCAATTGGATCATCGTATCATGGCTATGACCACGTTCACCAGCATTATGGCCCTGTGGGCTTACTCTCGCCGCTCTCCAACCATGAAGCGGTTGCTTCCCCCTGCCGCCAGGAAGGGTCTACACGGTGTGGTTGCATTTGCTTGGGTCCAAGTCGGTCTAGGCATTTCAACGCTTCTCTACCTTGTCCCTACACCTCTTGCCTCTGCTCATCAAGCAGGCAGTCTCTTCCTTTTGACCTGGGTGCTCGTCTTGGGCAGCCGTATCTGGCACCCGTCTAGGACGGCGAAGTTGCTTGAGATGGCTGCAAAGGCTCGTGGCCAAGCGGTACGCAATGCTACTGCACAAGCCCATAAGCTGTGACTCTGCTACTGATCACATGTCTTGAAGGCAAACGATCTGCTCCTGTAGCTTACAGACTTTTGGATTTCCCTGTATACTATGAATACCTCCCCTTTCAAAAATGTACAATATTGTTAGTCCAATGATTGGAAGTAGAGCCATTTGAAGCTTGGAGTCACTCTTTAGCATTTTTCCTAATGACAGGCGGAGCCTGTAGACGAAACTCTACAGGCTACAACAGGTAACACCCATGTCTCAGCATACTTTCCATTTCTTATTCTGAGAGATCATCACAGCTCGCAGAGCATCCCAGTTATCGTCAATGCCCTACTCAAGGTACCGGGGGCAATCAGGGACCCTCTACATACACTCGTTCGACCTCCAAAGGGTGATCTAGACGGACGAGATGGTAGATGTTGTCCAGCGGAATTATTGAATAATACGCTGAGAACCATCTCGTTGATCAACGCTCGTATCGACCAGCCGGTTTACGCTCAGCCTTTGAGTTTTGTCCGATAAGGTGGTTTCGTCAACATTTCCTTGAGTCACAGAGAAGGTGCCAATATCCTGAGTATCCGTCTCTCTGGCCCTGCGCTCCAGGTAAGCCTGAAGAGCATGACTGGCTTGTTGTTGGGCATAGTCATGCAGTTCTCGAGTAGTCATACTTATGAAATTCGCAACTTCCTCGTCTCGAGGCGCAGCCACACCAGGTGAATGATCTCGGTCAAGGCCGTCCTCCCGGATGGCCAAACCGATGGCCTCAATACTAAACGCCAAAAAGTTCCGAGCTGCGTTTAAGATCTCATCGCCCGCAGAGCTTGATATTTTTGAGGAATATTCCTCATTCTTCATCTTCTTGAGATTGCTTGACTGTCTCCTCCTCAACTGGCCCGCGTCACCCTCTTCCCTCTTGACTGATACCCTGCCACGTCTCATCCGAGCAATGAGAGTCTGGTTGATAGTCCCCGTGTGGACGCGCCCGTTTCCCCGATGCGTGCGACTGCACCCGTTGGCAAGGATACATTTGTAGCATGCCTGCCAGCCGCATCCCTCGCAGCGGGACATGCCCGTTCCATTTCGTGTATTGCACATGTCGCATTTCGCCGTGTGGCAGCCTATCTCCTTCCACTCTGTCTCGACGGATTGTTCAGACGCAGTCGATGGCGGAGGGTGAGGGGGAGGGGGTCTGGTGTGATGAGACGGCGGATCCCTCCTGCGCCTCACAGAAGAAGTTCTCGCCATTGCTTCTACGCGGCGTAGGATGCTGCCAATCTGTGTTGTGTTTGAAAAGGATACCAGGATGGCTGTTAGCCTGTGTGGAGAGGACTTGGAAAGGAGACTGGCTTTATTCTTCCCTATGATACAACAGCAGAGGGCAGTGACAAATTGGCAAAGATTGAGTTGTGTTGGCAAGTACCAGCAGAACTGGAGAAATTGCTCGGAAAAGGGACTATGTACTACACACAATCAGGGCGCGGCTCTGTTTACCGGGGCACGATTGCGCTCAATAGTGCGGAGCCACTCGTCGTGCACTTCGAGCAGGTCAGGGAATGTTCTTGGCTGGCCCTCCGGCGGATTTTGTCCAGCCTCAATAGCAGCTAGATAGAAATCCCATGGGTCTTGTCCATCCCACGGGTCGACTTCCAGCTGTCCGGTGTATTCTTCGTTTGGAGAGTATGGGGGGAGCTCGGGGTCTCCTTGGAGATCCTCTATTGCACTTTTACCTGGCTGATTGTGATCGCTCTCTAGATGCTGTTCAGAGCCCACAAGCTGAAAGTACTGGCTGAAGTCACTGTAGATGTCGTTGTCTGCAAGATTCTGCGCTGCCGCTGGCTGATTGCTCTCCGGGCGCCGATCAATGCTCACAAATTGAAAGTACTGGCTAAAGTCACCGTCGTCGTCGTTGCCTGCAGGATTCTGCGCTGCAACTGGCTGGTTGCCCTCTCGATACTGTTCAAAGCCCACAAGCTGAAAGTACTGGCTGAAGTCACTGTTGATGTCGTCATCTGCAGAATTCTGCGCTGCCGCTGGCTGATTGCTCTCCTGGCGCCGTTCAGTGCTCACAAACTGAAACTGACTGATGTCACCGTCGTTGTCGTTATCTGCAAGGTCCTGCGCTGGTGCTGGCTGATCGCTCTCTTGGCGCAATGCAGCTCTTCCAGCGTTCATAAGTTGACAGAATTCGTCGAAGGCACGATCGTGGCCGCGGCCGAGTGCTCTCACAACTGCAACGACTTCCTCGAAGTCACTATCGTCGTCTCCGTGATTCTGTTCAGAGGGCTCAAAACGGGAGTATGGCGGAGGGTCACGGGCGTCACTCGCGGTAGGAGCCTGCTGCCCAGTCTGACGTGGGATCTGACGTGGGACGCTGTCTTGCTAAAATTGAGCCATATCAGTGACTGAATGTCAAGTCGCGGATGGAAAGAACAAACGTACCACAGGTGGAGCCCTGCGCTCAGGTCGACGAAGACGATTCCAAAAGCGCCTGGAGCGAGTTTCTCCGTTCGAGTTCGAACCACGGGAGAGACCTCTGCTACGCTCAACTTCCTCGTCGTAAGGATATGGCGGAGGGGGGCCAGTCGGGGGAGGTGGGATCCGTTCCCTGGCAGAACCGTTCGGTTCCCTGTCTGAGTACAGGTCGAAATCAGAGCTCTGCTCGCTGAAATAAGGGTTGGGGCGTTCGTCGACGGAAATTCTCAGCCAAGGGGCGTCCTCTTCCTGGCGCCGAGTGCGATTGGAACGAATATCCCTGATGTCGTGGTCACGCTCCGCCTGCTGGCGTTCTCTCTCAAGCTGGTAAAGTTCCTCACTGATGGGGTCTTCCTGGGGTTCGTTGCCTCCCTCTGACATCTTGGAGGCGACCGCCATTTTATATGTTATGTCTCTCTGATGAGATGAGGTTTAGGACTGATCCAGAAAGAATAACAACTCCTTTCACTTGTTTCTTTCTTAGAGGAAGATTGCAAAGAGCAAAGAAGAGAGCTGAGATACCAGAAGGCTATGTGCACCTGGGATGAGAGAATAATAGTGACGCGAGAGAAGGAGAACGCGAGGTGACAAGAAGAACACTTACTCACGAGGAATTCATCTCGCTTCTTTCTTCACTGTGTGGGGGCTGTGAGCTGCAGCAGGTCCTTAAGCGAGCATAGTGAATAGTCCTTACACTTTCACATCTGCTTGGAGCAATGTGTTGCCTATGACGTCTGCAGGGCAAAGGAGAAGCGATCCAATGCTTGCCTAGAAAGAAGCTATCTTCTCTATGTCCTACATTGGACAAAGCAGGTTGTAAGCAAAAGGAGTCATAGAGCCATCTGAATGTCGCTGGAACAGGAGGTAGAGCCCATGTCTATGAAACCACAATGAGAACAGGCAACGAGACTCCCTAGGATTGAATTTACGTTAGGGCTCTTGACAAACCTCCTGCTTCGGAGCTCATGCTGCTACTATGATATAGACCAGCTCAGACGCTTGATTGATACTTGGGAAGCCTCGCTCGCATAGCTTGGTTGGTTGGGTATACTGTCCATGGTTGCTGTGTTTATTGCTTGACTTTAATCCTGAGTAATCTAGCATGACTGATCAATTTTCAGGACAAGGCTTTAAGGACAGTAAGAGCTACAAAGAACATGTACGGGATAAGCATACGAAGATTCTAACGATAGAGGTTGGATCGGTCATCGTGTGTCGCGATGTGCAGTCGATTTCGCGCCGAAGTAGATCCAAACGATCCGTGACCTGGGCTTTGGTATTTCTTTTGACCTTATCGTTGAATCAACTTCGAGGTTGGCATGTCGGTGTCTCCTATATGCAAGTAATGGACAGCAGATGCTTTGAAAGCTGGGGGAAGAACCGACTTGCGAAGTTGGAGAGAGACACCTAGAAGTCGTCCTCAGAGCATCATTTTTCATAAAGTATAGTACGAGATGCTCGTCCTACATGATGTTGTCGAGACGCTCACTACCAGTCAAGTCAAGATGCGAAATGGGATCTACTGTATGAATTTTTATTTCACTCTTAGTGTATCCTCATAGACATTCATATCAAGCATGCAACCATTGTCATCAACGATAGATCCATCATCCAGTTCCAGTATCATGCGATTATTTATGAGCTGCGAAGAACATACAGGTTAGCAACTCGGTTCAGGCTCACTAAAATATGAATAGTGCAACTTACGGATTCCCTCTTCGGGCTTGGGCTCAATGCCAGCAACCTCGGCAGCAGTCTTGACCTCCGCCGCTGTCTTGTCTTCCTTCATGAAGGGGAAGGCGAGGACCTCCTTGATGCTGTAGTTGTCCGTGAGGAACATGACCAGACGGTCGATACCCATACCCCAGCCACCGGTAGGAGGCAGACCATACTCCAAACTTGTGCAGAAGTTCTCGTCAATGAGTTGGGCCTCATCATCACCCTGGTCCTTCTGTCTGGCCTGCTCCTCGAAACGGAGACGCTGGTCGAAGGGGTCGTTCAACTCGGTGTATGCGTTAACAATCTCCTTCTTGCAAACGAAAGCCTCGAAACGCTCGCAGAGACCGGTGTGCTGGCGGTGGTACTTGGCAAGGGGAGACATCATCTGGGGGTGGCCAGTGATGAAGGTAGGGTTGACGCAGGTCTCTTCGATGAACTCGCCGACCAGCTTGTCGAGCATACGGGCGTTGGTCAGGGGAGGCGAGCATTCAACGCCAGTCTTCTTAAGCACGCGCTTGAGGAACTCGCCAGTTTCAGCGGTGTGCAGCTGGTCTCCAGGAGGGAACTTCTCGCCAGTGGCCTCCTCCAAAGCAGGGATCATCTCTACCCGCCTCCAGGGCGCCTTCCAGTTGACGTTGTAGACCTCGCCGGACTGAGTGTGGAAGGTGGTCTCATAGCCACCTGTAACGTGCTTGACCAGACCGGAGATCAGCTCCTCAGTCAGGTTCATGACATCGTAGACATCGGCGTAAGCCCAGTAGAACTCGCAAGTGGTGAACTCGGGGTTGTGCGTCAGATCAATGCCCTCGTTACGGAACTGACGACCGAGCTCATATACACGCTCCAGACCACCGACAATCAGCATCTTCAAGTACAGCTCGGGGGCGACACGCATGAACAGGTTCATGTCAAGGTCGTTGTGGTGGGTAATGAAGGGCTTGGCGGTAGCACCACCGGCGATGGCGTTCATCATGGGGGTCTCGACTTCGATGAAGTCCCGGCTGTCGAAGAAGTTGCGCACATAGCTAACAATCTTGGAGCGAGTGACGAAAACATTGCGGGATCTCTCGTTCATGATCAGATCCAGGTAACGTTGGCGGAAGCGCTGCTCCTTGTCCTGGAAACCGTAGTGCTCCGAAGGAATGGCGTGCAAGCAGGGCGCCAGGAGAACGACCTCGGTGGCGAAGATAGAAAGTTCACCGTCGGCGCGGTTCTTGGGGCTGGTACGACCAGGGAAACCGACGACACCAACGATATCTCCTCTGCGCAGGTGCTCGTGCTGAGCCTCGAAGGCGACATCCCCGGTGGCGTTCTGGGCCTGGCACACGACCTGCACCTTGACACCTTCGGCACGGATATCGTAGAAGAAGAGCTTGGAACCTGAAGAACGCTTGGTGTAGATTCTACCGGCGATACGGACGGTGACATCGGGCTTCTGCTCGCCCTTGGCGAGACCATCGTAGGTCTTGAGGTATTCGCGCAGGTCATCGGTGACCTGGAACTTGTGAGGGTAGGGGTCGGGCTGCTTGGTCTCGCGCAGCTTGTTAATTCGCTTGCTACGGATCTCGAAGTATTGCTATATCCAGGAGCAAATATTTTAGCAACGAATCCCGACAGATTCAAGTAACCGTTTGGATTTCAAAGAGTGCAAATCAACATACGTTAGGAGTCAAGTTAGCCTCTTCTTCCTCAGCGGAGACCTTCTTCTCAGGCTTAGGAGGAGCATTGGCTTCCTTCTCCTTCTTCTTAGCCTCCCTCTCGCGCAGCTTCTGGCGCTTCTTCAATTCGGTCTTGGAGACTCTCTCGCCCGTGACCTCATCGAGCAAAAGGTTGGCCACGGAGGCCTCAACCTCGTTGACTGCGTTGGAATCCGCCATGTTGAATCAATAGAGCTTTTATCTCTCTCTTTTGAAAAAAACACAGCCAGAAGAAGCCCGATGGCAAGAAATCGAGGAGGAGAGGCGGGTTTGGTGGGTTAGGTAGAGGAGAAATGCCAGAGAATTTTGGGCCTGACTCATGGATCGGCGACTGTCATTGGCTGTTTCTTTGAACCTCTACCACAATAAACGGAACGGCCGATAACGGCCATATGGATACTACATCTTTCTACGTTATACAACACATAAACTCCCTGGGAAAGCCCACTGCACCCTGGAATCACTTTGTTCATTGCATGCGATAAATCCTTACTGAAAATGTGATGTTTTCATCAATCGGGGCTTAGGGCATAGGGCTTTGACGTGGGGCTGGGTTACCCCGCCTTCGATGCTTCCAACCATCCCGCCTTATCACCAGTACAAAGCCAACCTCAACTTCAACCCAAAGATCAACACGCGACTGCCTAACCGGAGGCGTGGACATCATCAAAGACATGTATCTGTATCTTAGCATGAAGCCAACACAATACATCGATCCCAGTCCGAGTCCAACAACCAACAAGCAGGATCATCAGCCAGCTACCGGTCCGAATCCTGGAAAACTGGACCAGTCCTCGGGTGGTTGAGACTTAATGGCCGGGTCAGACTCTGCAGAATCCACAGCATCGTCTTCCTTCTTAGCTGTCGCGAGCCATTCCTGAGCCTTGAGGACCTTCTCTTTCTCCTTCAACAGGTACTGTCGGCGTCGCTGTCGCTCGGGATCTTCTGCCATCAACTCCATGCAGCGTTCGACAGCTAGGTTCTGTCAGTTGTTTGCCACTAAAGATGTTATTGGATGGGAACATACCATTTCCATCGAAGATGCGTAGTTCGTTCTCAATGACTGTAATCAGTTCTTCACGGCATCTGGAGAAAAGTTTCGTATGTACACTCTGACAGACCGAGTCGATGAACCGGGAACTCGCTATTTCATAGTAGCCACGAGTCGTCTGAGCACTATTAGCATGATATTACGCGACTCACCAGCATTGGTAATACTCACCGCCATCATTTTGAGTTCCTGAACGAATCTGTCAGGACCGAGCTCGGCAGCAGTGAGTTTCTTAATCTCAGCGTCGCGGCGTGGGTCCCCCCGAGGGATTTTGCCTTGAAGATCGAGAAAACAGTGTGACCTTGCTTCATGTCGGCGAGCTTTCAGATACTTGTACGCATTTTCAGTGGCTTGCTCGAGAGCGGAAATCGCCATAGTAAAAGGCTTGTTATGCTCAATATTGTAGTTCTCTTGCGCGTGTCTGAAGTGCTCCTTGCGGAGTGTCTGCAAGTACTTGTCGATGATACGTTTGAGTTCTCGGTAGAGACTGGTTTGATAGTATGGCGTGAAAACGTCTTTGAGCTGTCTCATCAACATGTCCCTCACCAACTGGTGAGTAGCTCCCAAGAAAACTTGCATTGGTTCGTCCCAGTGCTCGACGCTCAGCTGGTTCATGACTTCTACGGCTTTGGGGTCCGTCTGATCGGGAATACCAGCACGATAGGAGTCCTCATTAATCTCTCTGATTTCTTCCCAGGTGAACATTCGTGCGGGACGATCAAACCGGTTAAAGTGCTCGGTATAGTAACCTGAGGGCTTCGGAGTCGAGGGCTGGTCTGGCTTGGGATCCGCTGGTGTTGGAGTAGGCCTGTCGCCCGGGGTCTTGCGTTTCACATTCACGCTCACTGATCGCTGTATTGAGGTCATTTCGCAGTCGGAGTCGGCGTCCTCTCGCGCAATGGGAATGACCATCTTGTCTGAATGGGCGAGAAGCTGAACAGTCGGCCTGGTCTTCAGCAGAGCTCTTTTGAAGTCCTTTGCAATGTTGCCCCATATCTTCTGGAGGGGATACTGAGCCGAGCCGCCGTCAATATGGGCACGGATTTGATCTTTGAGATGGTTCAATTTGCCGCAAAGAATGTATGGGACATTTGCTGACGGGGGATCTGGCAGAGTCTGTAACTCTGCGTCTATGCGCGCGGCTTTCTCGTCGATCTGCTCTATTATTCTCGGCAGACACCCTTGGATCTGTTCTAAAAGAAGACTTGAAAGCGCTGCTTGTAGGTGTCTGGTCCCAAATCTGTCCTGGTAGGCAGATAGTTCTGTTGCCCACGGACTCTTTGCGAAGAAGACAGCTTCCTCTTCTCTCGCGCGAGAATGCTCGATGGCCGGGTCAGGATTGTTGCGGACGATGTAATAGCCGTGACCAAGTGCAAATTTGTCTCCTTCCAGAATCTCGACCCACTGATCGTATGATTCGCCCGTCTGAATACGATCAGGTTTTGTAAGGACACCGAGTGTTCTTTCTTTGGCGCCACGAACATCCCGCATGATACGTGCAGCGCTTGAATTCGTGGCGTCGTCGGTCATTGGCAATGCCAATAGCACAATGCAATTTTCCTGTGAGATGTACTCTTTCACGAGGTTCTCCACCAGTGAAACAAGGTAACGCTCATGATCGTGTTCGGCCTGACTGATGACACCAGGTAGATCGTAGAAGGAGAGATTAGGAAAGTTAGGCGCCGAGATGTCCAATCGAACCACATTTGGGGAGAATTTAACCTGACAATAAAACTCGTCGGTGTCGGCGTTATTTCCGGGTTGATAGTCGGCTGAAGGTCTTCCTGGGTTCAAAATGGCAAGCTGGGCCCACTTAATGGCCTCTTGTACAGCGTCTTTATCTTTCACATCGGTAAAGTGCTCATGTTCCTGGTCTTGTTCGATCCATGGTCCCAGAGGCTGCGACTTCTTGGGGAGTTTAGTGACCTTCCGGGAGCCGTCGAAGATGTATTTCCGTGACAGAAAGATGCGACAACTCCAATCCTGACCTGGCTCGCTTTCCGAGAGGTTTATTTCCATGGGGCAGCGAGTGCATGTTCCAGCACTGCGAGGCACCTTGATCTCGCTCATGCCTTCAATGAGGGAGCTTTTGCCGGTACTTTGATCCCCTATGACGCATATTTTCGGGAGGGCGATTCTGCTGTCTTCAATCCCTATGTGCCGGAGGTCTTGTATCTTTTTGACAAGGCACTTCATGTCCCGCGCAATAAGATTTATTGCGTCTGTTTCAGTGGAGGGTAGGCCGGACATGACGACTGGCGTATTGTTTCCTGTGGCTGCAGCAGGTCAGAGATGAAGATGTGCTTGAGCTCCCTTACTCACCTGTTCCTGTGCTATCTGACATGACGATACTAACAACTGAGGAGAAATGTTGGTTTGAATGACGTTGTAGCACGTGGGGGAGGGTATGGAGGTAGGTGAGAAAGAAAAAGAAAGGTGGTATTGTGTTCACTTTGATATACAGATGCACACACAGTCTGCGAAATATGGGGAAATATTAAGAGGACTGAGAGGGAGTAACACTTAAGAGGGCAGTTGTTGGGCCCAGTGATTGAAGTATTAAGTGAATGGCAAGTGAAGTGTGAATTGAATTGAAGATGGAGAAGTGTATATCCAGCACAGATGTCTTGATTTATAGTAAGCCAAGAAGCAAAGCTCAATAGAAGTTATGATCGCCATGATGTCTGTACAAAAAGTTTGGTTGTTATTGTAGGCTCAGAAATCTCATTGTCCAAATGAGTGTATACTGCACTGCCAAATTTGGTGCGGCATATACAACTTTCTGTTGCCAAGGCGGATGGATCAACAACCATGTCCAACTGCAAACACCTCACATCTCAAGTTACGGCAGATGAAGATAAAGTGACAGAGTGAAAGTTGATATTAACTTTACTGTGTTCGTCTGTCTAATTGAAGCAGTTTGTAGAGGCTAAGATTGATGCTGCTGAGCTTTTGCTAGCAATCACTTGAAGCATGTATTTGACTCCGTGAATACTAGACATCGTGTCACATTAGCTTATCCACATTAGCACGCGGAATATTGCGCTGAGCTTTCCAAAGGGACATCCATGTTTTCAGGGGCAAACATGCTGATTCTTGGCTTTGAAAGACCTCGAATCACAGGTGGACGAAAGCGGTCAGATGGCTGTCTATGTCGAAGCTCCCCGTGACCCGTGGTTCACCAAATGCGGATCCTTGCTACTCCCGACTTGTTCTAGTCAGCCTAAAGTTAGTGCCTAAGGTACCAAACGAGGTACCTGTGGTGGGCCTGGAACAGAGTGCGTGGTCATCTGGGGGCATCACCGCAGTTCAAGCATAATACGCATAATAGTTATTATTGTCTTTTCTCCTATTACTACTTTGTTAACTGTCAACTCTACTTATCCATACTACCAAGTATCATTATTGCCAATTCTCCCTCCATATCTGATCACCACAGTCCAATTCATACAACAACTCCTCCAATCCGTCATTTCAGCCATTCTCAATGCTTCAAGTTCCAGTGCGGGAACATTCAACTGTGGCCTCCACCAAGGCTGTGATCTTGGTAAGTGAAGCAGGGAGAACAGCACCTCGATGTCGCAAATGATTGGTATGCAGCTAACAATGCTCACGATCAGGTCGGAGGTCCTTCAAGAGGTACTCGGTTCAGACCTCTGTCTCTTGATGTTCCCAAGGTGGGTTACCCCTCCTTACTCTTCCCCTCGCTCAGGGAGTGTAGCTAACTCAAGGGTCAATGAACTCGATCAGCCCCTTTTCGAAGTTGCCGGTCACCCCATTATCAATCACTGCCTCAAGGCTCTCGCCAAAATCTCCGATATCCGAGAAGTCATCCTGGTCGGCTACTACGATGAGTCGGTCTTCCGTGATTTCATCAAAGACTCCAGCAAGGAGTTCCCCCAGTTTCGAATTCAATACTTGCGTGAATACACAGCGCTTGGCACAGCAGGAGGTCTCTACCATTTCCGTGATGCCATCCTCAAGGGCAAACCCGAGCGCATTTTCGTCCTGAACGCCGACGTCTGCTGTTCCTTCCCTCTTGGTGAGATGCTGAAGCTGTTTGAGGAGAAGGACGCCGAGGCGGTGATTCTGGGAACCCGGGTCAGCAACGACGCCGCGACCAACTTTGGATGTATTGTCTCCGATGCTCACACCAAGCGCGTGCTGCACTACGTCGAAAAGCCGGAATCGCACATCTCCAACCTCATCAATTGCGGTGTCTACCTCTTTGCTACTGAGTGTATCTTCCCCGCCATCCGCAGTGCCATCAAGCGCCGTACTACCCGGCCTCGTCTCCTCTCATACCCTTCCTCGGAAAATCTGGAGTCCTCCTTCATTGCCGCCGATGAGGAGACGGAGAAGAGCGAGGTCCTCCGCCTGGAGCAGGACATCCTCTCGGACTTGGCGGACAGCAACCGCTTCTTCGTCCACGAGACCAAGGATTTCTGGCGACAGATCAAGACCGCTGGCTCGGCCATCCCCGCGAACGCACTGTACCTGCAAAAGGCCTTCCAGGCTCAATCCGACGAACTC
This sequence comes from Aspergillus lentulus, assembly GCF_001445615.1. Lineage (NCBI taxonomy): Eukaryota > Fungi > Ascomycota > Eurotiomycetes > Eurotiales > Aspergillaceae > Aspergillus > Aspergillus lentulus. The sequence goes on from NW_028322123.1 coordinate 2,232,742, forward strand.
ACTCCTCCCTCCGCCACGATCGTGCCCCCCGTGTACATCCACCCCACCGCAACCGTTGATCCGACCGCCAAGTTGGGCCCCAACGTCTCCATTGGTGCCCGTGCTGTCGTCGGCGCTGGAGCTCGTATCAAGGACTCGATCGTGCTGGAGGATGCAGAGATCAAGCACGATGCGTGCGTGATGCACTCGATTATCGGCTGGAGCAGCCGGGTGGGCGCCTGGGCTCGTGTCGAAGGGACCCCGATCCCCATGACAAGCCACTCCACTAGCATCATCAAGCATGGCATCAAGGTGCAGAGCATCACCATCCTGGGTAAGGAGTGTGGTGTCGGCGACGAGGTGCGGGTACAGAATTGTGTGTGTCTGCCATACAAGGAACTCAAGAGGGTAGGTCAATTAACTCTTGTGCATTACTCAATGACACTGACATGGTTATACAGGATGTTGCCAACGAGGTTATTATGTAGTGAGACATTCAAGATAGGCTGTTTTGGATCTATTCGATGGATTATACATATTGCTCGTTACAACTAATCTGTTCGACTCTTCTATCAAACTCTTTACTCTTGGACCTTAGACAAAGTTTGGCCGTCTGGGCCCAATGCCGGTAGTAATTTTGGTATAATGCGATATCAGACAAATCATGGAATGATAAACCGCCAGGCCATGTCTTGGCTTCCCCTGAATGAAAGCTCGCTGTTCAGTGATATTTGTCCCATCGCAGAATGAACCATGTATATCCAGTCGTAACACATCAAAGAATGGCAGAAATCATAAACCTGGTAGTCAGCTACTGCTTGTCCACGACCACCAACTCACCGATAAGCCCCGGGGTCATAAGCCGTCTGCTCCGCAGGATAGCCATACCCCGGACGCCCAACACCGCTGAACCGAACCCGCGGCCCACCCCGCTGACTTCTCGCCGGCGCAGTCTCCGAGAACTCTTGGGCCTCACCCGCATGGTAATGCTCCGCCGACGCATTGAACCCGTACACCGGCGGCGGCACCCGGTACGCCGGGTGATTCGCGTAATCCGGACCCGGGATATCGGAGATTCCGTGACGATCTGCATAGGGGCTCTCATGGAGCTGATGCTGATGCTGAGCCTGGAGCGAGTGCCGCTCATCGTCGAGTGGGACGCTGACGTTGGTGTCTGCCATGGCGCTATTGTTGCGCTCGTGCAGCTTGATGTCTGGGTTGCTGGTCATGGGGTCGTATTCGCCTAGTCGGGTCTGGCGCTTGTGGATGACGATGTCGAGCGCGACGGCGGCGATGGCGGCAAATGTGCTGGTGCAGGTGAAGGTGAAGAGAGCCTTGTATGTGCGGCAGACGGTGATGCCGGTGGAGGTAGCCCAGTAGGTTGCGTTACAGGTGGTGAGGATGGTGTGGGACATGCTCCAGCTCAGAAGGCCGAGGGAGATGAGCCAGAGGATGAGGAGGATGGTGTTGGAGAGGAGGGAGAGCCGCGGGGAGAGGCCATAGCAGCAGTGGGTGAGGCTAGTGAAGATGTAATTGAGGATAGAGAGGAATGCGGAGACGACGAGCTAGATAACGGTAAGGTTGGCTTTGTGATGGTCTGCAAGGCACAGAGCATAGTACTTACCAGTAAGAAGGCCCAGGGAAGTTTGTAACCGCCGCTTTTGAGATGAGAGATAAACACGGCGAGGATGATGCCGACGATGACTGAGGAAAGTAGGGAAATTGCGCGGATGGTATGAAAAGGTACAGGAGGGTACAGAGACGGTTTTACAGATTTAGAACGCATCCCTGAGGTTGTGGATGGAAGCGCTGAGGACTTTCAGAAAATCCAGTCGCTTCAGCATCAATTGTCGAGTATGGAATAGTCTCTGTAAAGCCTGTGCAGAAGTACGTATACCAGGTGTTCTCCACTGTTGATGTTGATTGAGGCTACCCTGAGATAAACAAATATGAGATTGCCGTAACAGACATCGACTGACCACAATGTAGGTTTTGCAAAATTGGCTGGACCAGGCAAGAGAGCTGAAATATAATCTTTAGCAGAATTCCAGCTGAACAAGAAAGCTGCGTACTGCCCCAAGCTCGATGCAATGCAATGCCTCCCTTGGTGATGATCCACTGCGGGTGTTGCTAAAGAAAGAAAACACGCTAGACTAAACGTTATCGATAAACAATCGTCGTCATCTGGATTGGACTGGACATTCTTGTCACGCAAATGCCGTCTGGGAGCTGGTTCTTACTTGGCAGTCATTCTGAGAAAGCCAGTTTCAACAATTTTCTCTCTCTCTCGATCTGACGAACCAGAGCGACGAGAACGTTGATTGCTACCTCAGTTTCCTCGGATTCTTGTGGCGTGTTTCAAGCTAAATGATCTGCTTGGTCGCTCCACGAGGACGCGGCACAGCTCCATTTATCAAGCAATGCCGAGGAGCATCAATCGCCCTTTATGGATATCGAGAATCTCGACTTCAGCCTTTCTTCTTTCCCGCATTCTTCTCAGCTTTGACTTTAAGTTTGCTAGAAAAGACATAATTCGCTGCAGGAGTTTATCCCGAAAACTTTACCCCGCCTAGTGACTAACAGCCGTATAGCAAGTGACCTCTACAGATTAGAAATCAACCGGCATAGTGTAATATCTTCTTTGACTGACGCTAGTCTGGTACTTGAGGTATAATATGCCGACTCTTTAGCTACCATCTCTTTGGGGACGCCTCGATTGCACATCGCTTGAGATTCTGATTGCCACCCATTGCACCAAAGATGGCTACCATCCTTGCTGGGTCACTTCCCTGGCATGATGGCGAGAGGAAGATGCAGACTTTGCTCAAAGTTCCGTTTAAACCCAATCCAACTGTGCCTTATCTCTATCCTGGAGCCGCATTCCTGGTACAGAGGTCTCCTTTAATGGCCTTGGGCACCATAGACGAGGAAGGCCGACCATGGGCGACTGTGTGGGGAGGAGAGCCTGGCTTTGCCGCCCCTGCTTCGCAGTCTACTGTCGATATTAAAACTCCAGTGGATAGTCGATATGATCCTGTCGCAGAGTTGCTACTAAGAGGCTCCACGAAAGAGGACAATGTTTCCGCAGAGACCGCTGGCCAGCCTATCGCCGGGTTGGCGATCGATCTGGAGACTCGTAAAAGGGCGAAACTTCATGGAAGGAAGATAGCTGGATCACTGGACACTGATAGCCTTGAATCGGGTGGAGATTGCCAAGGTCAAAGAGAAAGAGGAATGGCGCACCTTTCTGTGTTCATCCAGGGATGTCTCGGTAGGGTTTCGATCGTATCTATGGTTCTATGAGACGTCTTTGCTAAATACGTCACAGGCAACTGTCCCAAATACCTGAATAAGAAGAAGATAATCCCAGCTCTACCTGATTCGAAACTGATTTCTGACACTCCCCAGCTACCACCAGCTGCAGTTGAACTACTCAACCGAGTGGACTGCCTATTTGTCGCCTCGACTCATGGTACTGAAGACATGGACATCAATTTCCGCGGTGGGCCTCCAGGCTTTGTACGACTAATGAGCAACGGACCTAATGGTTCTGTTTTTGTATATCCTGAGTATTCTGGCAATAGATTATACCAGACTCTGGGTAACTTTCAGATGACTCCTCTCGCAGGATACGTTTTCCCAGACTTTGACACAGGAAACGCGCTCTATGTCACAGGGACAACTGAGATCTTGATTGGCAAGAATGCGGCTGCTCTGCTTCCACGATCAAACCTAGCTGTCAAAGTGACAGTCACCTCCGCTCGCTTCGTCGAGAAGTCACTCGCCTTCAGAGGAATTGCAGGCGCGCCCTCTCCATACACCCCAAGTGTACGTTACCTGGCCACAGAAAGGGTCAACCGGGTCGCTCAGTTAAGTGATGATGTTTCTGTCACGGCTACCATGATTGCAAAGAAGATTCTTACTCCGAGCATCGGTCGGTTTCGGTTTCGGATCTCTGATCCATCCAAAATCGGGACCTGGGTTCCTGGCCAGTATGCCAGCTTCTCGTTTCAGGAGGAGTTGGACCTGGGCTATTGCCATATGCTCGATGACGACCCTTTGAGTCTGAATGATGATTATGTCAGGACATTCACTATTTCATCGTATCCAGGGCATGGACTGGCAGCGGATGAATTTGAAATCACTGTTCGCAAGCACGGCAACGTAACCAGCCACCTCTTCAGGACCAACGAACGCGCCGGTTTAGAGGTCCCTCTCAAAGGCTTTGGTGGCGACTTTAGGCTAGACGATGAAGGATGTGACTGCACAATTCCAGTTATAGCAGGCGGAATTGGTATCACGCCAGTCATTGCACAGCTGCCAGGCATCGATGTTTCGCGCCTACACCTCCTGTGGTCCATTTCTATGGCCGATGTTGGGCTTGTCGTCGACACATTCCAGCGCTTCCCTCAACTGCCAGGCTCAACCACTCTATTTCTCACAGGACCTAAGCCAAAAGATGAGCAGGGCTCTCAGCAACTTGAAGGCATTATATCATCCGGGGCAAGAATCGAGCAACGTAGGATGGAGGCCGGAGACTTGGATACGTCCTTAGGGGATGCCTGGTATTTCTGTGGGAGCTCTTCGCTCAAGGGCTCAGTCATGACTTGGCTGGCAGGGAAACGAGTTATATACGAGGATTTCACCTACTAGGTGTATGTGGTTCACAATGGTCCTCTGGTGATATAGGACTTGACACTCATACCAACAATGCATTTCGTATATACAAATCAAAACATGGTGTCACATACTGTGTAGTGCTGATGCCTCAGGATCCTATTCCGTGGCCACATAGAGCCTGAGGCACAAACTATCAGGCCAGACGCGTATCAATTTGTTGCCTCCGCACCGGCCAAGATAGATAACCAGAGCTCCCCCTCCAAACTCCGCAAGCTTCATCGTCTTCCCTGCACTGTCCACAATCAAGAAAACAAATTCACTGCCAACTGTCATTACCCCATAAAGAGAAATCCACTCATAGGGATAAACCACATACCCACCCCGCACAATCGAGTCAATCGGGTCACCTATTTCAACCCCTCACTCCCCGCGAGTGAATGAAATTAACCAAAAATGTCCACTTACGAAGGTCGGTACCTTACAATCCTCACGCAAATCTGCGCAATCAACATGCTAAAACCTCCTCCACAGTCGAACACAACACGACCGACCCATCCATCCCCCAACAGCCCACCCGCCGCCGCCGCCCCGACCTCTCAACCTTCTTCTCGACCCTCTCCCAAATCAGCCCCGATGAGCATCGCTCCAGACCGCATGCTGTCCCTGTCCCGCGCGACGTAAGCGCCGCGTTCTATTCTCTCGCTGAGGCGTTGGAGGTTATGCGCCGGGAGTCGGAGGGTGGGGGTGCCGCGGCCGCGGCCGAGGGAGAAGGTGACGGCGATGATCTGCTGTCGCAGATGATTCAGACGTTGTTGCGGGAGGGCGATACGCCGCCTAAGGAGGTGGAGGGTGTGAGTGAGGAGTTTTGCGACGGTAGGTTCTGAGAGGTGGCATATGGCAGGGATTTGAGCGCGGACTGACTAGAGGTTTAGTGCTCGACCGGGTGCCGCGTACGTCGTTGAAGGAGACGCAGACGTGTCCGATTTGCAATAACCCGTTCTTGGAGGATGAGTATCCGCTCGTTGTGCGACTGCCGTGTCATTCTACGCATTTGTTTGACTTGGAGTGTATCCGGCCCTGGTTGCGGTTGCGGGGGACGTGTCCGCTTGATCGGACGGATTTTGGCAAACAGGAGCGTGAGAAGGTGGAGGCGCGTAAGAAGAAACCTGTCGAAGATGACGAGGAGGAATGGGATGGTATGTATGGCTAGTTGCGATTGATATGTTCATTATTCGATTCGTGTGCCATGTCATTCCCTGCGTGGGGGAGTATCTTGTCTAGTATATTGTCTATCTCATAGCAATGTATCTATCCTGTCCTACTTTTTCTCCGAAGGCTGGCCCTCTTTGGGTCGAATGGCCAGCTTGCCGGTCTTATCAATCACGGCCTCAAAGCCACTTCTCTCCAACAGCCCGTTCTCATCCCTGACCACCTCCCGAGCTTCGAGCGCTTCGACCAGCTTCTGATTTTCCCGATTCCCTTCGAGCAGGAACTTGAGACACATAACAGCGTGTTCCTTGATGTAAGGGTTGTGAGCATCAAAATTGGTACAAGACAAGATAGTCTCGACACCGCCGTATCGGCGAATCTGATCCTGGACCTCGGGACACTTCCAAACCAGCGACGACAGAACGAGCACGACGAGTTTCTTGAGATTTCTCCACTCAAATTCAGAGGGATCCTCAGTGATAGGGGGCGATTCGGCCCTGGATCCGGTGCTGCCACCGCCGTTTTCCGCCGGGTCAGGGTCACCAGGGTCATATGGTCTCTCAACAGCCACAGGTCCTGCCGCTGCGCCTTGCTGATGGGCTTCTTTGGAAGGGCTGTTACGGCCAAGAGACAGCGAACTCAGTTGGCCCTTGGGGATACTGGCTTCGAGTTCCTTGATCAGCGTCACCAGATCATAAACAATCTCCCACTTGACAAGCAGGTTCTTCCAGTCGTTATTTTCTGTAAGCACAGCAAAGAACTCCAAAAACTGGTAGACACCCTCGTACACTCGTTCCATGTCCCACAAATTCAGTGGGAAATCTTCTGGCAGCGCACGTCCGGCCCTGATCTGTCCTTGAAGGTAGATTAAGGCGCAGGTTTCGGGGATGATGTTCCCACGGAAGATAGTAAATATGTAGCGGACCGTGAGGATATCAACCCTAGAAAGAGGCGCCGGGTTCTTCGTGGCGCTCTGCTGGGTTGCGCCTGTAACCGAGGCAGGAGAGTACTTTGCTCTGAAAATGTGCGTCAAGATCTTGACCACGACGGCCTGAGCGGGAGAGATGATGTCCTTTGGCTGCCCGAAGTCAGAGTAGGCGTGAGACATCAGCCCGTTCTTCAGAACTGCATCCATAATCTGTACCATCATCTTGAAATATAGCTCATCATCAGGGAGGTCCCAGGCGGCAATGAAGATCAATAACTCCCGCAACAGATTTCGACCAGTTTCCTGGGTGAGAAGGATGTGGCATCTGAGAGCTTGCATGTTTCTCGAACCTGTGCGCTCGCCACCCTTGAGTCCGAAGCTGTCCACAATACCGGCCTGAATGATCATGGGAAGAGCTTCAATTTCCGCGGGCCCTAGAACAAGAGGGATGTCGGTCAGCAGGCCACGCTGCTGATCGCCAGGTCGACCTCGGTAGTCTTCATCGTCCTCGTCGTCTTCTTCCTCCTCCTCTTCCATGCTTCCGTCAGCAACGGCTTCCAGGCTGTGCGAATCGTCGTCGCCAACTGTCCCTGCATCGCCAGCATCATAATCTTGGTCGCCATGATCAGCAATCTGGGATGAATCCTGCAATCGAGCCATCAACTCGTCCTTGGCTTCTTGCAAGGTCTCGGCCGCAGATTGAGCAGATCGGGGCATGCTTGTGTCTTCCTCCGTTATTGGTGCATCGCCTGCTGCCAGTGCGCCGTATTCGTTGAGGTCGGGTAAGTCAGCCCAGCAAATGCGAGGAAAACCGGCGGTTTGGCTGCGGTCTATCGTCAGGATTGCCTTTTTCCTCGGCGGCTCGTCTTCGGGGAGTGCAGGCGGAAGGTCTCTGGCTCTATCCTGGAGATCTGACCAACCATCCACCTTGGCTCCAAGAATAGCAGTCAAGGCGGCTCGAATCTCCTTCACCTGCTCCGGATCCTTGCCCATCTCTTGAATGGCCGTAAGGTCTCGCCCAAGAAGTTTCTCCATGTGGTCTTTGATGTTGGCGAGGAGTAGCATGGCTGCTTCTTCTTTGATTGTCGCGGGCTCCCGTGGGAAATTCGAGATGGTTTCCAGTAACAAATCTTCCGCTGTCTGATCGTATAGAGCCCTGATCGGGGGATTCACAATCCTCTCCCCAATCTTGACGATTGGTGCCACCCCCTCAGCCTGAGCGTTAGCCTGATCAAGTGGCTCTCTAGGTTGAATGATATTGGAGTCGCCAGTCGAATGGTAGCCGAACAGATCTAACCACAAGACCATCTTCCGCTGCTCATTATGCATGATAAAATTGTGCAGGAATTGAAGACATGTGATCAATAATCGCTTATATAGATTGACCACTTTCTGCCAGCGCTCCTCATTTCTCGCATTTGTCTCTCCGTCAAACCCCCGCGCTGTGACTCTAACACAAGTATCCACCAGCGCCAAAATCCTTTGATCAAAACCTTTCTCCGCCGCAATATTCTGCGCTTTCTTCGTTGTGGCGAGAAGGTTCCGAGCTATAGTGCACAGGTCGTTCAAGCGCTCGATGTCTTTGACGAGGGAGAAGTAGTTGTATGCGATGAGATTTGAGGATGAGTGTTCGTAGTTCGCGGACGGAGGGCTCTTCCAAGCAAATGATTGTGATTCCAGAACCGGTATCGCCTTCGTCAGTACATCCGTAAAGCCTTGCCAAATGTCCGGGGATAAGCCCAAATTGTGTCTGTAGTAAGGGAAGCAGTCAGACAACGTTTCCCGGTCCGAGATTACCAAATAAATCATACCTGACGTCGCTCTCCTGATGTGTTTTGTAGAGGATCTGTTTCCCAGCAGATAGCATATGCTCCAAGCGTTTATCGTCAATCATCCCACGAGTCTCATAGTGGCTCAAAGTTCCCGTCAGGATGACCTTCAACATGAGCTCAGCTGGGGTGCATTTTGGTTTAGTTTCTGACGCTGATCGGTCTGCCATCTTGACGGTTGCCCGTAGTTATCAGGCGAGAATGGACTGGACCAACGTGAGATTATTGCCAGAAAATAATGCCAAATCAATGTAGTAGAGTGTTGCTGGCGATAATAATGGGGAAGAAGAAATAGTGACAAAGGCAATTTTTCCGGTTCCGCCGATCAAGTGTCCCGCCTACCCTTTTTGGTAAGCCCACATGAGAGCGTATTTCTATATAAGAATGGGCTGAGAGCGTCATAAACGATCATTTTATGAGTATGTACAAGATCTAAAGTGATCATTGAAGAGAATTATACGCGGCGTCTAATAGGCATATGGAAAACCTCCCGTAGATTGTCCCAGAATCCCAAGTCATAGATATTGTCAATCTCCCGCATACTGTTCACTTCAATCCATCTTGTGTCAACTGGCGCCTGTAGATCATCCTTATAAAGTATTTCATTCGACCGTGAGCAGAGCCGGAAGCCCTCCTTGGGGGGCTCGCCGTCCGTGATTACTAGGATCTGGTCACTGCTCACTGGCCAGGTTCTTTGGGCCGGAGTGTCCTCATCAGAGTGGAATCGGCTCCCATAGATCTCGCTTCTGGTGGACTTAAATACCAAACCATCTGCAACATCCTCTTTCCAGTCTGACCATTTTGCGCTCTCATTTGTGGTCATGCCAGCCCAGATGAGGTAGATGTGATAGAGTAGAAAGGCCATAGCCAATGGTGCTGTCATGGCTGTTAGCATGGCGACGGCACCAACACGAATATCAGAAGCAATAGCTATCGCCCAGACATTGAGCCATGTTGTCCAATCTTGTGATTTCGATCGTAACGGTGAGCTCGATGGTATGAGTCCCTCTAGCGTTTGCGACACAAGAGAGAAGCCAAGGCATGACCCGTATGCCAACATCACCGATAAGGATAGTAACAAAGATAAGAAGTAATGGTAGTTGTTCCGACCAACGCAGTTGGTCAGCCATACGCAGTGATGATCGTGTCGCGAAACACAAGCTTTGCAGAAACTGCAGTGCTTACTTCGCGCCGGTTTCAGGAAATCACACGTACGGCAACGATGACCTGGATTAAAAATCACTCGATCATATGGATACCGTGCCATCTCATCCTCGTGGTTTTCGTGAGTGATGTACGACTTGGTGACAACGCTAGCGTACAGAAAGACATATGGAAGAAGCGTGAGGGCTGGAATGCAGAACCGATGGAATGTTGAGATTCTAGGCCACACGCTCGGAATAAACATGCATTCTCCCGCTATGAGGAGGGAAAGGAAGAAGATCTGCGATGAGTTAATCGATGAGAAGAAAGGATGTCTGCAACAGCTAAAAACTTACAAGTACGAGCGGATGGTTTTCATGCAATACATAACTACCGGTGCGGTTCCAGCAGTACGACAGTCTGCCCCCAAGTAGACGAGAATCCAAATATAATAGCACATTAGGAATGTGTATACAAATGATCCTATGGAGTAATCCAACGGGGGTTTTCCTACCGGCACTACTCGTCAGCGGTGGCCAGTACAAATGATTTCCCTCTCACCTAAGAGCAGGAAGCCTTCCAAATAGGGCCACAAAAGTAAATGCAGAGACTCCAAGGATGGCGATAGCCACTGTCCTCAGAGCCCCCATGATGACCTAGATCGTCAGGATCTTGGTAGTGATCTCCCGCGTTGTCAGTCTAGCAGCATGCCCGAGTGAAGTGCCTGCAGCTTGGATGACTATCAAAGATATAGCCTATATTGCTGTTTCACTCCGGTTTTAGAAGATCTGGCGGTTGGCTTTTCTCTGCCTGCAAAAAGCACTTTAATGACTTCGCCAAGTCATTGTTACCACCTAATGCACGTGACTTCCACTACCCGAAGAG